>NC_056746.1:174322785-174689035 GCF_019279795.1 Protopterus annectens
AGTGTCCAGTCCTTTGAAGAAGGCCCCAGATGAAGCCATGGCTCTAGTGGAGTGGGCTTTAATTTTGGATTTGAGCCATTTCCCATGGAATATGTAGCAAAAGTATATAGCTTTGGATTTCCAAACAGAAATGGTGTGGCTTGTCACCACCTTTCCCAAGGCTCTGGGGTGGAAGGAGACAAATAGTTGGTCTGATTTTCTAATGGCCTTAGTCTTGTCAAGGTAAAATCTAAGTTGGCTATGAATGTTAAGGGAATGTAAGACTCTCTTACTGTCATTTTGGGAATGATGGGAAAAGGTGGGTAGATGATTACCATGATTTAAGGATAGCTTATTGACCACCTTGAGCATAAAGGAGGGTTTGGTCCTCAGGGTCACTCTATCCTTGTGGCAGACAAGGAAGGGAGGTGTTGCCATGAGAGGCTGGAGTTCTGACATTCTTCTGGCTGATGTCAGGGCCACAAGCAGTACAGTTTTCTAGGTACAGTGTTTCAGAGATACCTTGGAAGCTGGTTCGAAGGGGACAACAGTGAGTTTCTCTACAACGTAATTCAGATTCCAATGAGGAGGGACCTGTCTCCTGGGGGGGGGGGGGGTCTGAGGTCTAGTACTCCCTTAAGGAATAACTTTGAAGGGAGGCAGGAGGCTAGAGAAAGAATAAGAGGCAGACAGGCTGAAATAGCAGCAAGGTGTGCTTTGATAGAGTTCACACAGATAGGACAGCACTAAAGGGATCTCACTTTGCAAAGGGTCTAGCTGTCTTTGTTGACACCACATGGAGAATCTCATCCATTTAGACATATAAAATCTCCTAGTATTAGGTTTCCTGGCCTCCTGATGGACTACTAGCATGTCTTCAGTGTAAAGGTGCTGAGAGGGGATCAGAATTCCATCACCCACAGGGTTAGATTCAGAGATTCCAGGTGGAGATGGATCAGGGATCCCTTTTCTTGTGTGAGAAGGTCCACTGTGTGAGGTAACTTGTGGTGATTGCCCCTGGCTAAATGTAGAAGGATGGAGAACCAATGCTGTCTTGGCCAAAAGGGAGTCACCAGAAAGATTTCTGGTTTGTACCAGTGGATCTTTGGCAGGACTTTTTGAAGTAATGGGAAGGGGGGAATGCATACAGAGACATTCCCTTCCATGAGATGGAGAAGGCAACTGTTGCCCTTGCCAAGGGACTGGGTAGCTTGGTGAAAAACAATGGTAGTTGTTTGCTCGGGGGGGGGGGCAAACAGATCTATTTGACGTGTACCCCACCTGTGGGCAGTGTCCAGAAACATATCCCTGTGAAGCATCCATTCGTGGGATTGTGACATGGACCTGCTCAAGGTTTCTGCCTGACTTTTCTGAGCTGGAAGTTTATAAACTGCCTACAGAGAGATTTTGTGTTGGGCTGCCAGATCCCAGGCATGGAGAGCAAGCCTGCAAAGCAAATAGGATTCGGTTCCTCCCTGTCTGTTTACATACCAAACTGTATTGTCTGTGAACAACTTCAGAGGCCCTTGTTTTAGGGCATGACGAAAGGCTGTCAGGGCAAATATGATTGCTCTCATTTCCCTGATGTTAATGTGCTCCCACTTGAAGGTATGGGACCAGGTACCTTGCACTTTCAGGCTGCCCAGAGTAGTCCCCAGCCCAGATCTGAGGCATCTATGTACACCTCCTGGACAGGGTTTCAGTGGAAGTCCTGGTTTGAGCATAATCTGGTTTAACCACCACAGAATCTCCTTTCTCAGACAAGGGAGGAAGGGGATGACGAAGTCCAATGGGAGTGAGTGTTGGATCCATATGGACTTATGGTACCATTGCAATTTTCTCATGTGAAGTCTTGCCAGAGGTAGCATGGGAATAGTGGAGGCCATGTAACCCAGTAGCCTGAGGTATTGTCTGGCTGTCAAAGCAGTGGCTTTGAGAATGGTGGCCAGGTACTGGGTCAGGGTTTCGACTTTCTGGGGCGGGAGGAATGCCCGTCATAGCATCTATCCTTTTTCTGCAGCCCAGGAAAACCTGGTCCTGGGAAGGACTCAGGTTGGACTTGGGAAAGTTTATGTTGAATCCCAGAGCCTGCAGGAGGAAGATGACTTTGTGGAGTTGGCTCTACAGGGAATTGGAGCATTCTGCTTGAATCAGGAAGTCATCCAAGTATGGAAAAATTTGGATCCCTTGGACCCTGCAGTAGGCCACTACAGCAGCCAGGAATTTGGTGAAGACCCTTGGAGCAGTAGAGAGTCCAAAGGGCAAGGCTGAGAACTGAAAATGTGAGGAACCAGCAGCAAAATGCAAACATTTCCTGTAGCTGGACCTTATAGGTATGTGAAGGTAGGCATCCTTTATGTCCAAGGTGGCTAGAAATCCCTGAGTTATCAGTAGAGGAAAAAGGGTTTGAAGAGTGAGCATGTGAAAGGTGGGGACCTGTAAGAACAGGTTGAGGTGAGAGAAATCCAGGACAGATCTCCAGGGTCCAGCCTTCCTAGGCACCAGGAAAAGTCTGGAATAGAACCTATTTCCTTGTTCCACCAGAGGAACCAGTTGCATGGTTCCTTGAGAAAGGAGGCTGTCTATGACTGACTGGAAAAGGTGGAGTTGGTCTTTGGGTGCCTAGGGGATCCCTCTGGGAGAAGGGAGAATGACCCAGGACATAACATATCCCTTTTCTATGAAGGAGAGGACCCCCTGTCTGAGGTAATGAATTGCCAAAGGGGCAGACAGTGAGAGAGCCTTAGGGAGAGGGGAATGGAGTCGGTGGAGGGCAGTGAAGGGAGGTAGTCACAGGCTACCTGCCATATCCTGAAGGGGAGTTTTCTGGGCAGGAGTTTGAGCAGACTTAGAAGGGGTCTGCTGTTTCCTTGCAACTTTTCTGTCTCTAGCATGGGAAGCTGGAGCAGTGTGATTCCTAATGAACCGTGCCTTTGATGGATAGTTCCTGTAAAATTTGGAAATAGGGAAGATGAACAGGTGTTTACAGTCTTGCAGCTCTTTCCCTTTCTGCTGAAGGGCCTTAAATAGCTCAGCCACTTTAGACCCAAAACAGGCAAAGTTATGCAGGGGTGCAGCCATTAATTTTGACCTAATGTCATCAGGTAAGGGCTGAAGCCTTAACCAAGAATATCGTCTTAGGACTGAAGCTGAGGCAGCTGATCTTGCAGAAGCTTCTGCAGCATCATAGCTGTCATGAATAGAGTGCCTAGTCACTTGTGATGAGAGATTAATGAGGATAGAAATTTCAGCCTTGGAAGGGGAGTCCAGGTGGTCATCTATGAGTTTGGTGACCTGGGGAAAAAGTGCTAAGGCATACTTGGACATGTGTGTCTGGTAATTTACTGCCCTGAAGGCAAGGATAGAGGAAGTGTAGACTTTCTTACCAAGGTGCTCTATTGCCTTACTGTCCTTGTCAGTGGGGAGGATTGAGGTAGATGGCAACAATTTGGATGGCTTGTCTGTGGAGACTAAGACAGTGGCAGGGTCAGCTACAGGGGATTTGATCAGAAATGTTGCCCCTTCAGAGACCTTGTAGAACCTGTCAGGTCTACTGGGAGCAGGTGGCTAAGAATCACGGTTAACAGAGGCAGCATTGAAAGCATCCAAGAAAGCTGGTAATATTGGGGGGATTGCAGAAGGAGCAAGGATTTCCATGTACAGGAGCTCTTAATATCTTTTTTGTTCCTTAGACATATCAGAGGAATCTCACTTAAAAAATTCCTTCCCTCATTTTGGAAATGGTCTCCATGAAGATGAGGTCCTCTACTGGGGAATCAGCCTCTAAAGATTCGTCCTCTGGAGAGGCATATCCAAGAGTAGAAGGCATCTGGGAGACATAGGAGAGGGAATCCTCAGAAGACGAGTCTGAGGAATTCCCAGCTTCTGACAGGATGATATCCTTAACCTGAGGCCTGGGACTGATAGGATGGTCTGCCTGTGGTGATCCAGGCATGTCTGGCCTCAAGGCAATAAAGGCATTAAACAGGCTCTGTGAAAAAGCCTGCCAATCTGGTTGGCTTTCAGGAGAGGGAGAGAGATGCTTGGTCTTTGATTTCTTTTTCAGTGAAGGCCTAGGAGGCATAGGCCCTGAGGAAGGCCTAGTGTCTGAACAAGGCCTAGATTCAGTGGACTGGGAAGCAGATGAAAGGCCTGTCTGGGCAGCCATAGGAATCTGTGGTTCCCCCTCGATGTCACCAGGCAACATCTATGAACTCTTCCCGAACGTGCCGCAGGAGGGACGTTGGATGGAGGAGGGGCAGCAGTAGCTACTTTGGGCCTGAAAACTATCGTCTACTTTTTAGGTGTTTCCATGGGCTGACCAGACAACCCTTCCATCCCCAAAGCTAAATGTTTACGATGCTAATTTTCTAAATATATATATTCAAGATGTGCAGGTGGCTGCATAGAGTTTTAGGCATGAAGGCCTGACAGATCGCACAAGAAAGATAGTTGTGCATAGGCCCTAGACAGAAAACATAAAGTTCATGGGTGTCCTTATGGGGGATCTGACTACTGCACTTACACTTTCCCTTCATGGATGACATGTAACCCTAACAGGCATGTAGTGACAAAGGAATAAAAAAGGGCCCGAACGGGGTACTTGCCTTTCAGAATTCAAAGATCTGAAGGAAAGACAGCGGGAAAGCTGACATTCGACTGGTGGCAGAGAAGTTCTGAGGAAAGGTACATGCAGACGTCACTTTTATATCCCACGGTCCCTAGGCCAACTTCAGATGTCGTACTTACCTAGCAGTGATGTTCGGATGTTCGGGTAGCAAGGGAGGAAAACCCAAGAGTTTGGAATACTGCAACATGAGAATAGAAGGGCATCCACATGATGTACTAGCAAAAAAAGCCTGAAATAATTTTTGGTGAATGACATTAGCATGGCTAGGTTTGGACAAAGGCATCTGCCCCAAGCGCAAAGTACTAGGAGGCATCATTAGCAGATCTCGAATGGTCTCCTGTGTGTTACCAGCATGGAAAACCAATATTGCATTTGCGAAAAGAACTTAAGCAATTAGAACGTTTTATGTCATAAATTGTAAGCAGCTACTTGCTGCTACAGTTTAACAAAGAAAGAACATTTTTTTTCATGTTTTCTTTCTTTTAAATGCTGACATGCTTTAGCTTTCCATGTTGCACATATATTGTAGCAGCAGTTTGCTACAGTTTTAGAAGGAAACGTTTTTTTTTTCTTTACAGTTTAAAAGGAAAGAGTTTTTTTTTGCAAGAATTAAAACATTTAGCGCTCCATGTGGCAAAAGACACAAGCAGTTTGCTACAGTTTAAAAGGAAAGAAAATAATTTTCATTTAGAACTTAATAACTTAGCAGTCCATGGCAGAAGGTCATTTTACTTTCTTATTTTTTTTAATCCTCAAATTATAGTGGGGAGGGGGGCAGATCGGGGAGTGGCATTGCTTGCCAAAATAGCTAGCCACATGTATGATGAATGCATTCAAAATTAAGAAACCTGCTGCACCACAGTTTGGATCTTCACTGCTATAACTGATGAAGGGGAAGGGAAACTGTTTGTCATATGTATGAATACTTGATGACGTGATACAACGTCATTACACCAATCAGCAATATGTGTGGGAGTCCTTGATAATATGATATAATGCTGTGACATCAGTCAGTGATACAGCAATACTGATGTTGAGGGGCACAATATTTATCTGACAGCACTACTACACACTGCAGTATGTGTTGTTCTGACAACAGTTATGAGAGGGTGTAGCATTACTGTACTAGATGTAGTATGCACTAATGGCCAAGCTTCACTGCATTAGATGTAGTATGCACTAATGGCTGAGCACTAGTGTATTATATTAAGTACTCACTAATGGCATAGCATTCCTATGTTAGACGTAATATGCACCAGTGGCAGAGCATCACTGTCTTAGATGTAGTACGCACTAATGGCTGAGCATTAGTGTGTTACATGTAGTATACGTTACTGGCTGAGCATCAATGTGTTACATGTAGAACATACTAATGACAAAGGATCACTGTGTTAGATGTAGTATGTACTAATGGCAGAGCATCATCTTAGATGTAGTGCATATTAATGGCTGAGCATCAATGTGTTAGATGTAGTACTTCCTAAAGGAAGAGAATCTTTGTGTTAGATGTAGTACACACAAATGGCTGGGCATCACTGTGTTAGATGTAGTACACACGAATGGCTGAGCACCACTGTGTTAGATGTAGTAAGCACTAATGGCCGAGCATCATTGTGTTGGATATAGTAAGCACTAATGGCAGAGTATCATTGTGTTAGATGTAGTATGCACTGCTGTCTGAGCATCACTGTGTTAGCTGCAGTATACTCTAATGGCTGAGGCATTATTGTGTTAGAGGTAATATGCACTAACGACACGTCATCCTTGTGTTAGATGTAGTATGCACTAATGGCAGAGCATCGTGTTAGATACATTCTGTACTAGTGACACAGCATCACTGTTAGATATAGTATGCACTAATGGTTGAGTATCACCGTGTTAGATGCAGTATGCACTAATGGCAGAGCATCGTGTTAGATACATTCTGTACTAGTGACACAGCATCACTGTTAGATATAGTATGCACTAATGGTTGAGTATCACTGTGTTAGATGTAGTATGCACTAATGGCAGAGCATCGTGTTAGATACATTCTGTACTAGTGACACAGCATCACTGTTAGATATAGTATGCACTAATGGTTGAGTATCACCGTGTTAGATGCAGTATGCACTAATGGCAGAGCATCGTGTTAGATACATTCTGTACTAGTGACACAGCATCACTGTTAGATATAGTATGCACTAATGGTTGAGTATCACTGTGTTAGATGCAGTATGCACTAATGGCAGAGCATCGTGTTAGATACATTCTGTACTAGTGACACAGCATCACTGTTAGATATAGTATGCACTAATGGTTGAGTATCACCGTGTTAGATGCAGTATGCACTAATGGCAGAGCATCGTGTTAGATACATTCTGTACTAGTGACACAGCATCACTGTTAGATATAGTATGCACTAATGGTTGAGTATCACTGTGTTAGATGCAGTATGCACTAATGGCAGAGCATCGTGTTAGATACATTCTGTACTAGTGACACAGCATCACTGTTAGATATAGTATGCACTAATGGTTGAGTATCACTGTGTTAGATGCAGTATGCACTAATGGCAGAGCATCGTGTTAGATACATTCTGTACTAGTGACACAGCATCACTGTTAGATATAGTATGCACTAATGGTTGAGTATCACTGTGTTAGATGCAGTATGCACTAATGGCTAAGCATTATTGTGTTAATTGTAATATGCTCTAATGGCAGAGCATCATTGTGTTTGATGCAATATGTACCAATAGCTGAGCATCATTCTAAGTGTATCATGTACTAATGGCACAGCATCTTGTTAGATATTGTACTTACCCATGGCACAGCATCATTGTGTTAAATATAGTATGCACTAATGGCTGTGTATCATTGTGTTAGATATTGTACCCAATAATGTTAGCACATAGTGCACTGGCACCTTTCTACCCCACAGCAACAATAGGAATCAGAGGCACAGCTAGGGTTGGGCAAAACGGCAGCTGCTAGAACTACAGCATCAGTGTAAAAGCTGTGTGACTCTCCAACAGTAGTTTGCAGTGCTGTACCCATCATATTATTGTACTGCATATATATTCTGGACATGCCATCTATAGTTTATATAATGGTCAGTAAAATGTCTTGTACTGTCTTAAATGATAATAATAGTAACAATATGTTCTACCAAACTATGCACAACTTAGGATCCCTTTATATGGAGAATAATCATAAAAAAGTATTCTTTGAAATCATTACAAACTTTCTGTTTACAGGTGTCCACACTGGTATGATGTTTACCTTTAATTTTCTTCTTATACCAGCAATGAGGTTAAAGATAATGTTCAGTGGCACAGCATGGTTGAAACTGTGCTGCATTCTTGTCCTTTCCCATAAAAATACTGACATTAGAAAATCAGAATTAAAAAAATCTGCTCTTTCTCTATTGAAGGTCACAACCTTCCTACTCTGTGAAAGTGAAGGGAGTGACCAGATAATAGTCTTCTGGAGGCAGAAGCATTTCTGCCCCAAGTAAAACAATAATGAAATAAATAAATTAAAGTAAAAAAGTAAAAGTTTGCAAATGGAAACATTGCAGCAGAGTGCTTGGAACATTTCAGGGATTCAGATATAACAACCATGGTACTCTGTGTAAAATTTATAATAAAAAGTAAAACCACAATCACATGACATATCTCATTTGAAATATATAACAGTTGATTATGACCATTTAAATATCAAAAGCATCTTTTGAAGAAGGCCCCCTTCATTGCTTCTTGATTTATCTGTTTACTTACTTATTCTCACTCTGTTTGCTGGTTCTCATGCTTGTCAAACCAGTCCTAAGATCCTACAATTATTGTTTGCACATCTATACACAAATGGGATAATAGGTGAAGACTGATTTTCAGTGCTTTTATTTTATTACAAATTTTATTGTGTGTTTTAAAGGTTAAGTCCGTTTAAAGAAGAAAACTGCTAGTATTTATTTGTAACACCTTTTTTTGAATTATCCCTTAAGACGTAGACAAACATAATTTATATAAAATAAAACAGACCATATCAACATTTCCCTATTGCAAACATACACCACATATATCCTTTTGTATTTTTATCAATTCAGCATTACATAAATTGACAAATTCTTACTTTACCTTAAGCCTCACTCCTCCTCCAAAACATCTGCATGTATTGCTTCCACAATTTCGATATTCTCTATGCAATTTGTTCCTACCCTTTTCTAAATATTCCATTTCCAGTTCTTTTATCTCTGTTAGAATATTCAATATTTCAAATGCAGTTGATTTAGACTTTGATTTCATTTTTCTAGTATTTTGTTTTTGCCAGCCACCAGAATTAAACTTAAGAAGGCCATACTATGCTTTGGCAATTCAGAAATTGTATTCCAGATCAAATCATTTCCTTAGTTAAACCCATTTACTCACCCAATATTCCTGAGAGTACTCTGTAGGGCATTTTTAAATTCTGCCAACTCACTACACTCCCAAAACGCATGTTTTCAGTTATCTATTTCTTCCTCATCATAAATCCAACATTTACCATCTACTTGAAGAAAAATTCTTTGGAGCGTCTGCTTGGTATATAAAAATACCTATGCAACACTTTATGAAAATCCAAATTCTTCTAGACTTTGTTACATACTTGGGAGCCACACATACATCCTCCTCCTGTTTCCTTGTGAATTGCTTATCGAATCTCCCTTCCCAATCTTTTCTAACCTCATGTGACTGATTTCTATACTTATCAGAAAGTATTTTACATACCCAACAAAATATCCCTCTTTTAACAGCAGGTTCTGTTCTAGATTCAATTAAAAACTCTAACAGAGCACGTCTTTCCACTTAGGATTCTCCAATCCCTTTCTATTTCCCTACACTCAGATATCAAACCCTGATAAGGAAGGCTGTCTCTCGACTGCAATCCAAATGTCTTCTTTGCTTCTCCCCCTCTCTAGGTATTTGGTCGCAATACTTTGGTTTATTTGCTGGTTTTCCCCAATAAATTCCAGCCCTCTTTTGCCTGTTCTCTGTACCACAAAAAGCAGTCATCCATACTGGCAGAATCTCCTTTCTCTATTCTCCTGCTGACTTACTTCTTTGAATACTTTGATACTTTATGAATATAATACTCTGTGTGGCTGTTGTCATTCACCTTAAGGTTCTGCATCCAAAATCACACTCTCTCTCTCTCTCTCTCTCCTTATTTCTTGAATTTCCTGCCTGCATCATTATCATCCCTTTCCACTTTCAATTATAGCTTTCCACTTGTGTTATGAATATGAACCTTAACAATGTGGCTCTAAAATATCCCTTCAAATTAGGCAACCCTAATCCACCTTATTCTATTGGAAGGATCAACATATTCCACTTGGCCCTTGCCCTTTTCTTCTCCCAGATAAAATCCTTCAACTACTTATTAATTACTGTCCATAACTCTGATTAATAAAAATATGCCTGACCTGTATATAAAACTAAAGGGACTAAAAACATTCTTACTGCTTGTATCTTGCTATCCATCATAAAGAAGAGCTTCCAGTTTATCAGTTTTTATATTATCTTATGTTTAGTCTCTTCCTACATATCTTTAGCTGCCATAACAGAATTGTTTTTAATCCATATACCTAAATACTTCATTTTATTGTGTCCCCATAAATATGGGTATTGCTGGACCAACTCATATGTGGGTACACAGTTTACAGCTATAACCTTTGTTTTATCCTCGTTAATTTTATATCCAGAAAAGACTTGAAACAGTTTCAAGATGTTCCACAACACTAGGATGCCTTTTTTCTGGTTATATCAGGTAAAAAAAAAAAAAAAATTGTCTGCAAATAAAGCCAACTTTTTTTAATTACAATACGAATTAGATTCTTGAATTTCTGAGTTCCCAATTTTCTTTGCCAATGGTTCTAAATATAAAGCAAATACAAAGGTGAAAGACTGCACTGAACCATATCTATCATTTTTAGCTATCATAGATATAAATACTTTATAATCATGGTTTAAAATTGAAATGGGCCTGTATAACCAATCTTTACGTGTTACGACCACCACAGCTTTTTTCTAGGATATTGCTACTTCCCTGCTTTTAAACTAGTGTTAAACAACACCTTCCAGATGTTTATCAGCCTGCTGTTTCGCATTGAACAGAAGTGGGTCTGTTTTGCGATGTTTGATTGGCTTGGATGCCAGTATATGAGCCAAGCAAAAATCACAAATCAGAGCCTCTTCTGTTTAATGTGGAACAGCCCATTGTTTCACCGGGATTGTAAGAGGCAATGCGGGACTCAGGATTGGGTTGCTGATCTCAGGAGAGTCCTGCTCAAATAGTGAAGTCTGGCAACCCTGCTCGTGCATTACACTCAACTTCTTAGCACAAGAATTCCGGAAAAAAGGTTCAAAAATAGGGGCAAATTTAAATATTTGTCTTATAACTTAGAAAATTGCTAGAATATCTGAATTTGTGTTAGCATGCATTTTGTGAACACTGTGGGATCCCCATTTAACAGCAACTCTCAAGCAACTGGAAACTACACTTATCTGGTATCTACCAATTCTACCAATCCCCACAGGTGCTGGTTAACTGAGAGCTTACTATATATATATATATATATATATATATATATATATATATATATATATACTTTGAAAGCTCAAAAGACCAAATTACTGAATGTGACTTTCGCAAGACAACATCAAAACCTTGATTTCCTGAATTTGCAAGTTTTACCAGGCTAAGTAAACACTTGCCCAGCATGGGGAAATATGCCCTTTTTCCCACTATAGTGTGCTCCCGGAGTTGATATATATATATATATATATATATATATATATATAGATCCCCTACACTATGCCGACACACCACAAGCCAGACAGCCAAAATGCCGACACCACACCGAAACCACACAATACCGACAGTCCACATTACCAAACACCATAACACCGACTCTCAACACAAGCAGACCAAAAACCTTACAAACCTACACTAAACCTTACATACACAACTATCTATGCACTAACCTTAACCCAAACCCTAACTCTAAGGTCCTTCACTATCACACGCTTACCTTACCCGCACCCTAACCCTAAAGTCCGTCACTATCGCACACTTACCCTGCCCGCACCCTAACCCTAAAGTCCGTCACTATCACACACTTACCTTACCCACACCCTAACCCTACAGTCTGTCACTAACGCACACTTAACTTACCTGCACCCTAACGTCCGTCACTATTGCATATTTACACAGTCGAGCTTGTTACGCATGTCGGTGTTTTGAGCGTCGGGATTTCGAACTGACGGTTATTTCCGTTGTCTGTCTTCCGGTGTTGGTGTTCTCGTCGGCATTTCGATCTGTCGGTGTTCTCAGGTAGACCCATATATATCACACACACACACACACACACACACACACACACACACATATATATATATATATATATATATATATATATATATATATATATATAGTTGGGGGGAGGGGTGTGAGGTTTACATACTGCAGTGTGTTTCCATGCAATTTTGGGCAAATCTTTACTTACCCTGGTAAAACTTTCGCATTTGGGAAATCAAGGTTTTGATGTTGTTTTGGTAATCTGGCCTTTCCAGCTTACAATAAAAAAAAAAAAAAAATATATATATATATATATATATATATATATATATATATATCTATATATATATATATATATATATATATATCTATATATATATATATATATACATACATATCTTGCTCGCTCTCTATATAACATATATATATATATATATATATATATATATATATATGTATATATATATATGCAATAATCCACCACCAACAAAAACGCCAAAAAACCACTGTAACTCAGAACCAAAGCCAAAAAGCGAGATCGCAGGACTCAGCTCCTCAAAGTGAAAAGTTTATTCAATCCAAAGATGATGAACGGGAAATAAAACCACCATTAACGCCTTTTACAAAAATCATGGAACAAACAGCGTTTTCGTCAAGTTAATCTGATGAAGTCGATTAACTTGACGAAAACGCTGTTTGTTCCATGATCTCGCTTTTTGGCTTTGGTTCTGAGTTACATATATGCAATACATATACATGCACATATATATATATATATATATATATATATATACATATACATATACATATCTTGCTCGCTCTCTATATAACATATATATATATATATATATATATATATATATATATATATACACACACACACACATATATATATATATATATATATATATGCAATACATATACATGCACACACACACACACACACAAAGTGCAGCTATAGTATTTCACATGGCAACACTACAGTGAAAACACAGTTTAGCAACCTAATATAACCAATGTTATTAAATTCCAATGAAGGAAAGCAAAATAACTGTCACCATGGTATTACTACATAGCAAAGTAAAACAGATACCGCAAACACTGAATTGAACCACAAAACATTTTTTTTGTTTACTTAAGTTACAATGAACGGCCGACAGGTCTGCGTGCTGCAAGGCTGACAGAATTAGTGTACTCAGGCACATTGCCTGGCAAATAAGATGAACAATGTGTGCCCCACCTGTGTCTGAAAGAGCCAAAAAGTGGTTTGTGAATACAAAAGTCCTGTCATCTCTTAAGTGGATCATGGCTCAAAAAATTAAACATTCTACACTAAAATATTACTTCACACTTCAATACTAATGTGTTTTAGAATGTATTTTGTCTTATTTACTTTTAATTGCTTTTACACTTATTACACAGTCCGGTTTAAGATATCCTGCTTCAAGCCTGTTTTAATTGTGCAGCTATCTAAATTTATTACCAATAGTACAATGTCTATTTATTTTACTTCTGTGAACCTTTTTATAGACTTAAAATAGCTTAGTACAATTTTCCTAATTTCCAGTAAAAGAATTAGAAAATTGCAAAATATTCCAAAACAAGTCTGAAATAAAGGCACTTACTTTTAATCTTTTAAATATGCCTTCAGTGGGGAGAGGCAGACCACATTGTTTCTTATATTGTGTTCACTGTTACAGCTTTTTTTCTCACAAAACAATTATTGTCTACAGCAGCAGCAGGCATGCAAACTTTATACGCCAATGAATGTGTGTTTAGAGATTGAAAAAAGAAGGACTTGATGTCTTAGGGTATAAGGAAATGCTATACAAATGCTGTTGGTGGCACAGGTGAAAGTGTATATAGAAACCAGTTTATTTTCTCAACTTTTTTTTTTTTTTTTTTGCATATTTTAAAATATCCCTTTGTGGCACTGGTGTACCTTTAGCATTAAACTCTAGTCTAAAATATCTGTTTCAGTTCAAATGCATACCTTCTACTGTATACAGATTAGAAGGCATCATGGTCTTGTAACAGGAATGGCATCTGTTATAAAACATATCTGCGGATTTATTGCTAAAAGTTTAATAATGACTTACCACGTTCCCAGAGACAGTATGAACTTCTGAACATCAGGATCACTCACTACAGCCAAGCTGTTATTCTGGTATGACTGACAGTGCATCTGAGCTTGTAGCCATGTTGCATTGGATTCAACAAGGTGGTAAGAATGATTATTCCTCAAGAAAGTTTGTCCAGGAGGATAAAGTGGAAGAGCTTTAAAACAAGAATGAAAATGAAATAAGACATTCAGTCAACTTTGAACAAAACAACATTCATGCAAATAAGCAGTAAAGAGACCCTGATGCCATTATCTTTTGTTGTTTCTCTAAAATATGAACTCCTATTAACCTGTGAAAATTTCAAACCGAAGATGAGGAGCAGGCATAATACTATGTATAGTATCAAGGATCTTAAATTACAGACGTGAAATGAGCTCTGTTGTATCTGCATTAACTTGCAGAATTCTGCATACATTTCTAACACTTTACTCCACTGATGGCAGCTTATTTCAAAATATGTGGTTTAAGTTACTCAAAGGAGCAGTCCTTGCAATGCTATTGACTAAACTAGAAAATCCATAGGTTTTCAAGGGTATACAAGATACTCAAGCCTGAGAATGTGCCAGAAAAATCTGCAACAAGCTTAAGCACACGACTTTGGTACAGTAAGAGCTTATAGATTTCTCAGAAACTTGAAAACTCTGTCTCCTGGGTGCCACCAAGGAGGTTAAGGCCCGTGATTTACTCAGACATATCAGAGTGTGAATAAGTAAAATTAAACTATCTTGTTTATTTAGTAAAAGTGAAATACATCATAAGCAGAATGTTACATCAGTGCAGTGTTAAGCATTGTTGTCTCTCACAGCTTGGCTCTCTAGTTTGGTTCCTGTCTGGGATTCATTTTGTGCAGGTCTTCCTATCTATATAGGAGTTTGCTGGGTGCATTTATTTTTCCCTACTTTGCAAAAAGCATGCCAGCAGGTAGTTTGTCAGGTCTTTAGATTGCCTTTTTGCGAGAATGCATTGCACAAATCAGTGTTTGAGCATCCTGTAGTGGTTTGGGGTACAGCAAAGATTTCTTTACTTTGTGCCCAGTGAGTGCTGGAAGGGATTGTGTCATGTCCACGGCTGTAAACCTGATAAAGCAGGTATACACAAACAAATACATGAATGTTTTTTACTTCCTAGTGAGAGACCATTGTTTAATCTTTTGTGGAAATTACATTTTGAGACATGGCATACCTCAGTGCTGAATTACAGCCAGTAACAAGTGTTTTGCAAGCCTCATACTTCTGAAGGATAGACACGTGAGTATATAACTCAACTTGATGCCTTAACAGTTTCCTACGTTCCAGAGTATGTACTTATGATAAGAAAAGGGCAAAAAATGCAATAGTCAGGAGGAAGGCCTCCAAACTACCTGTTCAAATTAAAGGAATGCTCAGTTAAGCTAAACAGTAAGTATGTGATAAGAGCGATGTGACTATATAAAACTGGAAAAACATCCATAGATTCATCACAGTACTCATCTGACCTACACAGAGGGTCCAGTACCAAAAGACTTGCTCTTAATGCAAGTACTTACTCTGGAGTATTACACTGGAGTAAGTCACTTACAATGACAGCAGGTCTTTTGGAATCTGGACCCTGGTGTAAACTTGTTTAAAGATAGGCCTTGCACTGAAGTAAATCACTTACACTGAAAGTAATCATTTTAGAATTTGGGCAGGCTTACATCAAAGTAAGTTACTTATGCTCAGAGCAACTCTTTTGGAATCTGGCCCATAATATCTAGTTAGCTTTGAACATGTTCCATCTCTGAACCTTCCACCAACAGTGGTCTGCTTGTTTTGCAAAAAAAAAAAAAAAAAACTCTCAGGGCAAGGGAAGCGCATACAAAACAAGGGGAGTTCAGATTTAGCAGTTGCTGGGATTGTCTAGTTGTTAACTGTTTTGGATATTAATGAAGGTGAAAACTGTAACAGATTCCTCTATCATGTATCTGGGAATGAATGACTTGGAAGGCAAAAGCAGGTTCCTTACACCAAAGGACCATTTGCATTTTATTAATGCTCACCTGTACATGTTTAACACATACAGCATTCAAAATGGGTACAAAGAGCACATTTGTAGCACTAGCAACTGAATGTATTAACATCTAAAGGGTCAACCTATGAACTTTAAAAGTAAGAAATGTCTGAAAAATTTGTGGAACAATTTTATGGACATGCTGTATCAAAGGGCACATTACTGGAGTTGCAAAACTGCAAGCAGGTGATTTGAGATGTCACTAATTTATATAATCTGCAATTTATTCTCACTGCAGACAGTTTCCTAAAATGTAGACTATAAAATCATATCAGGACGCAGAATTTCACTTCTTTACATCTTAATCTAGTGCTAATATTTGCTGTTTACTTGATCTTAGAAATGATGGCTTCAAAGTCTGAGCACTTTTTTTTTTTATTAGACAAAGTATCTTCTTATCCAGGTTAGTTTATTGCCCTCCACAGGTATGTTTTTATGTTGTGTCTCAATCTAAAAGAAACAGACTATTCACTATGATGCAACCCCCCCCCCCCATGAAAATGGAATACAACAAAAAGTTGAGGGGGTAAGGAATATGACATTATTTTCCTAGGTACGAGATGCAACATTGTTTTGAGAACATACATATACAGTTATAAGAAAGAGATAAACACTAGCTAAGTGGGGTATTTAAATCAGTATAGTGACTTTCTACATGGCTTACAAGCTGAGCAGCCTTTGATTTAAATAGTAGACTGTGCTGCTAAGAAACCTTTATTTAGAACAGAGCTGATAATGATTCAGCAGCTGCCAGGCACTAGAAACACACACTGCAGTGAGAAAAAATATTTATGTTTCCAATGCCTTGAGGTATTTATTGCTATGATGACAAATCCCTAGAATAAAAAACTTGCTAGCTTTAGGATTTTTTTCACTGTAAGAAAATAACATATGGCCTCAAGAAGTACTGGCTAAGCTATGGGCCTCAGCCAAACATGGGCCTGGGAGTATAATCTAAAGAATTGGGTTCAGTTCTCAGGCAGGTAATTTTCTTTTTATTACTGTATGTATTGTACTCTCAAAGCAACAACTGTTTCCATGTAATCTGGTGATAGAAGTAAACAATGATTTAACAGGGAGTTCATATAAGGTAATGAATAACTCTTAATAGTTTTCAGCCAAACATAATGTTGACATACACTGAAATAAATGTTACAATTGGATATTTCTGTAAAACGAAAAGCACATTTGTGTCAGGCACTCAATGCAACACTAAGAAAGTCAGGGAGGAGAACATGCAGCAGTATTACTACATATTCTTCACTTTTGTGGTTAGTAGCTATCCACTAATTAGAAACAAATGCTTCCTCAACACGAGATAATCTGCACAACTCAAGCTAATATACCATTAGCATTACCTGAAGCATGTCCTTTAAAAACCTCACAACTTCACATACCGTTGTCTTACAGCGACCCTCTAAACGTAAACTGGTACTCACCACACCCAGCAAATGTAAATTAAGTAATAACAAGACACAGAGAATAAGGACACTGCAGGAGATGGTGAGACATGTAATTACTATAGCAGGAGTCTCATTTTCACTGTTTACTGGTCAAATCTGTTGGTACTGTGAATACCTCAAACAACTGTTCTGCCTTGCTTCAAGGAAGACTCTCTACAGAACTATAACAGCTAAGTAGACTCCCAAGCACTGTCGACCTCACAAGGAATTAAGGTGATGGGCAGACATGACATAATCCTTTGTCAAACTGTCCTTCCAAAATCAGTCCTACTTCAGGACTTGGTATCTAGCCGTGAAATGTTGTTCCAGGTGAGGGTTATGCAGTCAGCACTCTTTGTTGACAGAGAAATGACAGCTCACTGACTCTGTTGTACTCAGGAGGATGTCAGATGCTTTACAGAAGACATGTGGTATTGAATATGTAACCTTATTGAGTTTCTTTACTGGCAGCAAACTGTGGGGCAATTAGAATGTCAAAAATTAGCTAACCCAGTGATGTGGAGTGCTAAGGTATTAGGATTACTCAAGATGGCATACAAATATTTAGAAATCAAAACTGACCAGGGGACAAAAGCCCAGAGGATAAAACTGAAGTCCTCAGAAGGGACCAGATGGGAGGGTAACAACCTAGTTGAAACATTACATAAGAGATATGGGGGTTCAGCAGCATTAATTTCTTCTGCCATCTGTGAGGCGAACTGGTAACGCACTATCAATTAAAAGTGGTTATGATCGGTAGTGTAACACCCTGGTTTTCCTGGATGACCATGCATAACACTCTCACTGATTATGCAGACTTGTCGAGTATGGCACCATGAGAGAAGATAAGTCTGGGATCCTAGATGTCAGCTGCATACGAAGCACATTCACATGGCCTGTCAACTTACTAATGTTTTATCATTACAGTTTTTACTTTGTTACTGGAATACTGTTGGTTTGTGGGGAACTGCCACACCAAGAAACTGAGAAAAAGGAAGAGAGATATGGGCTCTAGCTGTTTTGCCTCTACAAGTGAGAGGATGAATTTAATGCAGGTGCACATAAAAGCTTGAAAAAGAACCACAAATAGAGATCATGACCACTACAGAGATATGGCCAGGAACTAGCAGGTAAGATATATCACGGGAGGGGGGGTTAACGTGTGGAGGGCAGATCAGAGCTATGCCCTTTCCCAGGCAACAGTAAACTGATACTTACTACACCCAGCAAATGTAAACTGTCTAATAACCATACAAGCCACTTGGGTAGGTAAGAATGGATGAACACTACAGGAGTTATAAGGAGGGGGATAATTACTGCAGCAAAAGTCTCATTTTCACTGATCTACTGGTATGGAGAGTACCTCATAAACAGCTGTACTGCCCTGCTTCAAGGAATACAGCTATAAGACATACAACAGCTAAACAGAGTCTGAAGCACTACGTTATCCTCACAGGGAATAAGGGTGATATACAGATATGATGTAATACCTTGTCAGACTGTTCTTCTAAAATCAGTGCTACTTATCGACTTGGCACCTAGTTTGACATTTTTTCTGAAAGTGTGGTCAGCAGTACATCACTGCCTCACAATTACCATGTTTAAGCATCTGAAGCAGTGGCTGCTTTTGTGGAAAGATTTGTGGTGACCTCTGCTACGGTCAAGCCAAACTCACTATAACTAAAAGCAATACAATACACTAACCACTGTCAGTGCAGGCCCATATTTTCCCTTTGAACTATATTAAAAAATACTACTGGACAGATGTTTTGCTATACTTTTCCTGTTACTGCAGTATATGAGCAGTCGTTGAATATCCCATGAGTGCAACAACTTCCCTCTTCCTCTCACTTCTTTGCTAAGTAAAGAAACTGGCAGTCAAACTGCATGATTCAGAGTAAAGAAATAAAGTAAACCAAGAACAAAGAACAAATTTGTTCTCAGTATCACTCAATTCAAATGAAAATTTAGCTGGCTTCCAAATGAATGTACAGCGGAGTACATCCATGCTGAAGTAAGAGCAGGTACAAATAATATTTTTACGAAGGAAATTTAGAAACTCCACTGAATACTCTGGTTCAAGGGCAAACAAATGAATTTTTCATTAATGAAATGCACAGAAGAAACTAAAGAAAAAGCATACAAGGGGTGCTGACATAGTTAAACAAAATTCCACATTTGTTCCTGTAAGAGGATTTGAGAACTGCCGGATCAGACAACACAAAAACTTTAAAGGGGGAATATGGCATACATGAATGAGAAGGCTAGATAAACAGATAGACATACATAATAATACTTTGGTCATCTATTTATTGTCTCTCAAAATCTTTGGCTGTATATTTTCACAGCAGTGTTGGTAACCCTACTAAAAGGACTCTCTAGTTTCATCTGTAGTGTGTGTGTGTGCAAATGTGTGTATATCTACCTACACACACACACACACACACACACACACACACACACACGTGTAAATTTATATGTATATTTTATATGTGTACATTACACACACACACACACACACACACACACATATATATATATATATATATATATATATATATATATATATGCCAGCCTACTTGTCAAACAAATAAAAACATTGCGGATTTGCATTTAGCTGTAAAACAGACAATATACTCTTAAATATCTCTGAGAACTACAGAATCAGACAACACAAAAACTTTAAAGGGGGAATATGGCATATATGAATGAGACGGCTAGATAGACATACAGAACACTTTGATCATCTATTTATTGTCTCAGAATCTTTGGCTGTATATTTTCACAGCAGTGTTGCTAACACTACTAAAAGGACTCTCCAGTTTCATTTGTAGTGTGTGTGCAAATGTGTGTATATCTACCTACACACAGCACACAGACACAGACACGCACACACACACAGGCATGCATGTGTAAATTTATATGTATATTTTATATATGTACATTACATATATATATATATATATATATATATATATATATATATATATACATACATACACAGACACACACACACATATACGTGTAAATTTATATGTATATTTTATATATGCTCTGCTGCTGGATGCCTGTTTCTCTGCTCAAACACAGCTAATTCAATCTGTAGCAGTTCTACTCAGAATGCATGCGATTCACAGCTTCAGTAAAATTAGAAGAAAACGTTCATAGATTCATAGGTGTATACTAGGCTGAGATGTACTAGGGCCTTTATAAACTCAGCCATGCAACCCAAATTTATCCCAGGAGGTACTCTGTCTTAGAAATTATTTTTATGTTAGTTAATACATGATTTAAGGTTGCCTTTGTCCATCAAAGACATAGGTGCCAAACTTGGGGTGAAGTTTTGATTTTCTATCCATTGGTCCAGGTTACACTTGAATAGGGATAGGGAAGGGCTGTGCTTTACACGGATGGGAAGTCTATTCCAGATAATGGGAATTCTCTGAGATACATACCTGTCCCTCCAACATGCCCAATTTATGTTGTAAGCAAAGTTTAGGTCCTTGGATCTCATAGATCTAATGCAGTTCATTTTGTGGATATGCAAAAGGGCCATCAGTCCGGGGATCCAAGAATGGCTCGTATGCCAGGTACTGATGACATCTCAGCAGTCTGCAGAAAAAAGAGAGTACAGAGATAGAGCTTTGAGGTGATCTGTGCAGGACATTGTGCTAACGCCCTGTATTCTTTTTGTGAGGAATCTTTATGGACATTCCAGTTGTTGGATGTGCCCTGTCAGATACATACCGAAAACAGTGCTATGCTTAATGAAGGGTCTGATGAGGGCCGAATAGAATGGCATGGTCACCTCCCTGGATCTAGATGCCATGCCCTTACTTATAAGTTGAGTGATACAGAATGTTTTTCTTACTTACCTTAGACACATGTTGGTAATAAACCAGGTTATTATCTACATGAATCCCTAAATCCCTGACTACTGGGTCCATACCTCTCAACTGTGCAGATTGTTGCAGAATGTCCATATTTTTGTCTCATCTTTTTGGTCTGCTCCTCATAAAATTTGTGGTTTTCTGACAAATCATAGAGGCTCACAGTCACTAAATAATGACAGACATTTGCATTTCAACTTTATGCCCTTCTGAAAAATGCATGACAATGCAAACTCAGTTATTTTATCAACTTTCTAAGTTTATAAGAGCAATATTTAAAAATTGTCCCTGCGTTTTGGCTTTTGCACCCCCATTATGTTTGGCTTTGTCCAGATTTTTTGCTCTAAGAGGTTGAGCGGTATGGGTGTTTTATTGATGTGGTAGTTTCCTAGAGTGGCCAACATCCCAAAAAGTACTATTATACATTTTTTGGCATTGAGTTTTAAGCCATCTCTTTGGCACCAGTCACTTGTTTGCTTTAGACCTTCTTATAAGATGTTAGCATCTTGGGGGATTCTATGCCTGCTGCTAGTAGTAATGTACAATATTCAGGTAATGTAACAAGAGTAGACTCAAACTCCTGCCAATATAACTTCAGTAACTTATATACAATAAACCTTTATGTCAGGAAAATTAATACTATTAAAACTAAACTATAGTACTGGCATTTAGTTCATTTTCATCAAATTGACAAACTAACAAGTTAAACAGACATCTTTGTCTGAAAAATAAGTCTTTACATGCATTGTTCTGTGTTAAGTCTCCAATAGCAGGTTTTCCAAACGTACATAATTATAATTACTTGTCATGAAAACAATCCATAACGGTAATCTCCCTTTTCATACATAGTTAGCACAGCTATAGTTGTGCTTAATAATTTGCCATATTATACAAAAGCTCAGCAGACCTTACACTTTCCTATGATTGCTTTTCACTGTATACACTAAGGTTAGTTAGCAACAGACAAAATAAAGTGTCCTCTCAAAACTGTTACTTTTTACCATATAAAACATGTTAATTATAATTAATGTGAACAAATTAAAGTGGTTAAGCTTTTAATGTATTGCTTGTTTTAAACTGCTACTGCTGAAGTTTAATATTTAATTTTCTGTTGAGTTCTTCTTTTTGGGCCTTTCCTGAAAAGGGGTCTTTCTCCCATCCGGGCTTTCCCACTACACAAATAAATTAATTAAATTTAATTGATTAAAATTTCTAAGACTATAACTTCAGCAACATAGTCAGATGAATGTATAACATTTTTGATACGCACAGAACTTGCCTTAAGACAGTTCGAAAGACAATGCTTACATTGTTTCTTAGGCCATTTTAGCCTCCACATTTACTTGAACAGAACTTTATTTTCCTTGTATTTAGACACCATACTCCCTAATATAACTCAGTTCATGCCATAATATAGTACTTTCAATTCTGCTTAGCCATTTTGTTCCTAGGTCTGCATCCATGTCCAGAGCTCTCTTCTCAGTTAAATATGCTCTGTCTTCCTATTCATCCTCCAGTTCTCCTGTAGTATCAGCATTTCTTAGTTCAACAGATACTCTGTATCTTTTTATTTCATTTTTGATTATTCCTACGGCATACAAATACCTTGTTTTGCTCATCTGTCTGCTTGTACAGTAAGACTTATTTCCTGCAATGCATTTTATGTTGGTTGCTCCTCCTGCTCATTTACACACACATGACTACAACATTTAAAAAAAAGAATGTAAACAGCACTCTATATTACCATTGTTTAATATGCTTTAATTTGAAAAGATTTCTGGTTTGTATGTTACATTTCATGGAAGCCAGTATTAGAGGTGTTGCCTTGATTGGATTTCTTATCTATAAAGAATGACTTTGACAAACAAAGTCGAATGCTTTAGGACCACCCACTCTTATCTTAATAATTACCTTTACTTTGAAGGCATTCTACAAAGGAGCCACTCACCTCAACAAACCTTCATTGCTATGTTTTAGTCTTACAATAAAAAGAACAGCTACATTTTTAACCTAGAGCACATTTTATTAACATTCATTAATATTTATCAATACTTTTTGATTATCTGTGCCATGTGATTTTATTTTTTTATTGCTTGTGTATTATATCCTTTGTGGTATAAATTTTCAAACTGGGCATTCTCCATATGACTGAAGATCCATTCTTAATCCTCTGCATCACTTGTATAAATGTTTAGCCACCACATTATTAGGCACCCTTGGAGGGAACCTAACAAAACCCGTAGCTGTTAAAGAAAAAAAAAAGCTAATTCTGTTACTGTCTAAAAAAACATGATCCCAATGAAACAAGTAGTTGGAAAATGTATGAATGATTCCTCCCGTAGTGTAGTAATTAGCCATGACTAGCCAATCCACACCTTGATACTATGCAAGGGAAATGCATACTTGATCTTACTACCTTTCCTAATACATTAAGAGAAACAGATGATCCTGATCTTTAAGGATGTTTTTTCCCTTGCAGATATTTTCTGAAAAACGTATAGGACACCAGATTGTGGAAAGTGTACCTTTCAACTTTTTTGATCAATTATTTTTGGTTTCGTCTGGAATTCTTGAGGTATAAAGTCCCAAAATGGGGAACAAATTTTAAATATTACTGTAATTTTATTAAAAAAAGTTAATAGAATTAGAGGTTCTGCATAAGTATGAATTTTCTGAACAATAAGAAGTATAAAACTTAAGTCTGGCATTATTGACTGACTGTAATCTGTGACGTACTAGAAAATCAAAATGTTCGGAGGAAAAGGGCAACAATATGAGGCAAACTTGGGAATGTTAGCCAAAATTCTGGACATCTGAGAGATATATTAGTAGGTAGTACAGTACACACGTCCAACAGAAGTACTCCATACTTTGTTCCTCTCACATTTCTTTGCTCTAGAATCAAGGACAAAGCCCAAAAAAATAAAACAAAAAAACAAGGCCCAAGATCAGGGACATTTTTCTTAATATTCCTCAAATTCATTTAAAGGGTTAATAGAACAACAGATTTTGCATTGACATGCATTTTATTGAACAATTAGTATGAAGCTCTAATGCTCGTCATTACTGACTGCCTGTAACTCTCATTGTTTTAACAGAAAATCAAAGATTTTAAAAGGGACTGAGGAAAAAATCAGGGACATTTTGCACACTGAGGGACAAGTGAGAGGTATGGTGGATTACTTTCTTTCGTTATGTGGAATGAATAGGCAAAATGGGAAACATTTACCACCTTACTAGAAACCTCAACTAGGGAGCACAGAGTATGGCTTAAAACAAGTACTTTTGATGAAGTAATATGATTCTGCATTACTCACTATGAATATCAGTTAAGATATATTCTTACAATAATTGTGTAATAGACCCTTTCAATATGGAACATCATAGAAAATGGACTTTCTGAGACTCGGACTGAGGAACATTCCTCATAATGAGGTACATCTGAGAGGTGTGATTCTTCTGGTTGCAGGTGTGAATATGATCCTTCATGTAGATCACAGTGAACGTTTCATTTTATGTTCTTCTGTATAGTACTTTTGTTTTCATTATTGTGTTTTGACAATAACTTCATATTTGTAGTAACTTAGTGCATGTTGTTTTATGTTTATGTATGCATGCATGTACTTATTTATTTTCTTGTTCATTTGCAGTGACTGTGGTCAAATGAAGTCGCAAATCACAAAGCTTGAAGGCAGTGTTAAAAGTGAGATTATGATGATCTCTGTAGCATTTGCAGATTTCCAGGTCAAACATCTCATGTCAAATAAATGTTTAAAAAAACACATTAACCTCATGTAAGACTTCATTTTTTTAGCAACACATGGAAAGAGATAACTGAATAGTATTAAGTGTTTCCCCTTTCTTAGTAAGAGAATAGAAAAAAAGTGTTATACATACCTATGGAAACTACTGGTATCAGCTTATTGGTGTAGAACTAAGATCCCTGCTTACAACTCAGATGGCCAGAGTTCAGTTAGTGGCCCAGGAACTGGAACAGCCAACAAGAGGAGGGAAGGGAATGAAGAGGTTGTGCCCCCTTGCCTTTCTCTCAGGAGAAAGGGATGATCTGGATTCCATTCAGAGGAGAACGTATGCCATGTTGCTGGTGTGTAAAAGAAAGCATGGCAAAAATAAATGGGCGGTAAGTGACAACAAATGGGGGCAAGTCTTAAAAAAACCTAAACATATTTTTACACAGACATAAACTGATTATCTATTTGTCCAAAAGACATCTTGTAAATGAAAAATAAGGGACATCCAAACCCTGGTAGGAGAAAAAGGGCATATAGGAAGGGAACCCTACTCATAATCTTTGGACATGGCAGCTCCCAAACTGTTCTAGCATTATCTGAATAATATAGCTAAATTTGAAAGAAAAATATTCATAATTATCTGCTCATGCAAACACCTGCCTTTCCATAAAATCAGAGGCACAGTTTCAACTGAAAGATTAAAATGATCTATGATATGGGAGATTTATTTTTACAATTCTTTACTATATTTTTACTTCTTTATTTTGATATTATATGTCTTTACAAGGGCAACACAGTGGCACAGCAAACAGTGTTGTCACCTCACAGCAAGAGGTTCCCTGTTCTATTCACGGCTGGGGTTCCTTTATGTGGGGTCTGCATGCCCTCACTGTGTTTGGGTGGGTTTCCTCTGGGTGCTCCGGTTTCCTCCCACATTCCAAAGACATGCAGTAGGTGGATTGGACACTCTAAATTGGCTAAGTATGACAGTTTGTGTGTGTGTGTGTGTGTGTGTGTGTGTGTGTGTGTGTGTGTGTGTGTGTGTGTGTGTGTGTGTGTGTGTGGAAGAACTACCACGGCAGGGCTAGCCACCTGTTGGTCTAAACCTGGGTTCTAGATGATTGCCACTGTTGAAGTGACACCCCAACCCCACGTGCAAAAATGGGAAAAGGGGTTATAGATGGATGGATTATATGTCTTTACAACTAGGGACAGCTTTGATGAATTTGTCATGGAGGTGCAGCAGACCATTATAAGGACTTTAGATCTCTTTACTTCTCTGGAGATCCCTCACACAGGTCATATTACATGAAAAACTTCTTTAAAGGTGGGAGGTGGAAACAGGCTGGAATGGCTCCTTCTGTGACAGCCATCCAACATCCAATCAACAAGCATGGGGAGGGCTCACCCTCTGTTTGCTGACCACCAGAGCAACCTGAACAATAAGGCCAGGGTTAAGAGATATTTCCACTATACACTGGTGCTCAAGACCTTGTTTTTTTATGTTGTTTTTTTGTTTGTTTTTGCTTTTACTTGTTCTTTTTGAGATTTCTGGCCTCAGAAACCTAAGCTAAACCAGTCTGCTCCTTGACAACACAAGTGGTTATAAAGATTTATAATGTGTTTGCAAGTGGGCACATGTGGCCGAGTGTGGGGTTTGTATATGTCTGTGTGACTCTGGGTGATTGTGAGTGGGAGTATTCTCTGTGGGACAAGCTGACTTGACTTGATAGATGTAATAACATTGTTACTAAACACCAGTTAGTGTCTTTGTCTGGTTGTGTGTGCTCTCTGTGAAACTAGCTACTTGGATGTGGTACAGAAGCTTGCTATAACAACATTGCTACCATTCAATGTATCTGTATGAATGACCCACTGTGGGAGTAGCTATTGGCTATCTTGATGTGGTGGAGAGGCTTTTCATAGTATAACAATATAGCAGTCAGAATGTGTGTGTGTGTGTGTGTGTGTGTGTGTGTGTGTGTGTGTGTGTGTGTGTGTGTGTGTGTGTGTGTGTGTGTGTGTGTGTGTGTGTGTGTGTGTGTGTGTGTGTGTGTGTGTGTGACATTGATCCCCTGTAGTACCTGGCTACTTTGTGGTACACATGCAAGGCCAGCCTTAGGCATAGCTGACTTAAGCATCTGTCTAGGTTTCCACTTAGTCAGGGGTGCTTTTCATACTTCACTCTCACTTTTTATTTTCTTTTGGTTGTAATTAATGGGTACAGAGACTCTGTGTGAATAAAAATGACTTACTCCGGCTGTTGTTTGTTCACTGTTAAACAAAATTCACTGATGTGACATGGTAGAAGTAGTGTCACACAATGTCTTGTATTTGTTGAAATTGATATAAAACTAATATTACTGTGGCTTATGAATACGTGCATATGTGTGTGTAGGGTTGCACTACATTTAACAGTAATAAGATGGCCATAATTTCTTTCCGTTTCTATCGCAAATATCGTCATTGCCATTAAGATTGTAACTTTGTGGGAATGCACTGTGTTTAAGTTTAGTTTGACGTGCACATGGTAGGAGGATATTGTTGGGGGTTGGTAGGAATTGGGTGTGCATGAAAGCAAATGCTCATTAACACAGTGTTACAGTTAATAAAACTGCCATTTCACAGCACTTGGTTTTGATTGTGCTCCTGGTCGTAGGTTTTTCTGTGTGGTGTCTGCATGCCCTCCTTGTCTCTGAGTGATTTTGTCCATGTGCTCTGGTTCTCTACTGCACCCCAAAGACATGCTATAGGTGAATTAGCATTCTCCAATTTGCCTTAAAGTGAATCGGCACATTTGTGTTTGTGTGCACACACGTGTCTGTGTGAGTCTGTGTTAAAAATAGTATCACTGATTTTTATCAGTAGACACACACAATATTACCAGGAACATACATAACTCTTTTTATTACCAATAAACCAAAAACAACTGACAAGTCATCTTTTAAAAATAAGACAAAAAATGCATCACAGAACATTCAGATCTTCAGAGCTTCCAGGGGTCTGCAAAACAGACACCTTAGACTATGGAAGTGGATTTTGGCACAGATTTAGAGGTGGCTCCTACAGGGCCAGCCTTGCATGAAATGGCACCCTAAGTGAGGGGCTTCATCTTGCCTCCTGTCTTGCACCCATTGTCTCTAGTCTCCGCCCCTATTCTAAAAATCAGCCCTGTTTACAATGTGCACAGAACGTTGCTACAACTTGTGTTGGGGGTGGGGAGAGTATGTCCATTATTTCTTTCATTTTCCTCACAATCAAACTTCAGGTGTCTGCACAGAAGGTTAGTAAAGATTCTGCAGAGCTAGAAACAGTGTGTCCATTATTTCTTTAACTTTTCTCACAAGCTTCAAAGGTGTGCAGAGAAGGTCTTTAGGACTCCTGACAGGGGCTGGGGACAGTGTGTTCATTATTTTATTTATTTATTTTTTTAACTTTTCTTAGAAACCTCAAAGGTGTGCACAGAAGGTCTTTATTACTTGTGATGGGGCAGTGCAAGGTTATAGAATACGTTACACTTTCCTGACAATCATACCTCAAGACATATAGACAGGTGGCTGTCTTTTTGTGATGGGACTAAGAACACATGCTATTCATATGTGTCTGATAGCAACAGGTTGAATATGCTACCAAATTCTATTTATTTATTCAGTTTTCTCCCAGCCTGACATCAGAGGGGTACACAGAAGGTGACTACATTTTGGAGGTAGGGGTGAGGGGGCATGCTGTATATATGTATGACAGCAGTTAGTGAAAGTATAGGACTGTAATCATCTGTCTCTTCACTTTTATCCTGATCTAACACCAGATTGATACAGAAGGTGACTACTTTTTTTTAAGGGGGGCAGGGAAGTCAGGTTCTATATGCAAAAGGATTCATGTATCTTCACAAAAAAATGTCTTCTTAGCTTATTGTGAACCACTACTTTGTCAGTTAGAAAATTAAGTCTTGGGCAAATGATTTTTTCCTTGAAAGAAAAAAACAATATCACCAAATTCCTTTCCTTTCCTTATTATGATGTATGCGCAAGCCATCATTAGATCAAAAAGCTGAAAAAAAGTTGAAAAATGCTCTTAAAAGGATCCCAGAATATGTATAGCCCCATGATTTTGGGGGGATTGTTGGCCCCAGACCCCCCACTTAATTTAGTAGTTTTTACACAAATACTGTAGCACTGTCTTGACCAATTAGGGTGTGTTGAAAGGGTGCAAGAAAAAGTGAAATCAAAGAGCAAGACTGTACTTATTTCTTTAATTATGATTTGTGTTCAGGTCATCACTGAATGAAAAAAGTTGTTAAAAAGAAAAAACTATAAAATGCACCTCAGACTATAAAGAACCCCATGGCTTCTGGTAGTGTAGCAGCCTCAAGACCCCTGTTATTTTTCCCACAGCTATTACTGAGCAGTTCTGGCCAGTTAGGGTGTGTTGAAATGATGCAGGAGAAAGCCAAAGAGTAAGGCAAACTGTGAGAAATGTAAGAAATAGTAATCTGGGTAGTGCAGTATGGCCAGGACAGGAGGAGACCTCGGTGAATGTCAGTGAGAGGAGGTGCAAGATGGAGTTGCTTGAACTGTGTACTTCCAGGGTGAAGTGAAAAAAGGTATAAGAAGCATTTCTGAAACAACTGCTCCTTAGGATAGCCACATAACTTCAGAACAGAAAAGACCAACGAGAATATGAAAGATTTGTTAATTTGTTTTAGTAGATCCAGCTGATCACTACAACTGAATAAAATTATGTGAGAGGGAGTTACTGAATCATATCAGTCAAATCTTTAGGTTGTCAGAGGTTGTGGGAATAGAGAGAACTTTATGTAATCAGAACTGAGTCTACAGTACCCTGAGACAGATTACATTTTATGGGGTGAGCTTTTTAACAGCCTGCAACACTTAGAAAACAAGATTTGAAAATTTTCTTTCATCAAATCTGACTGGAGGCAGCCATTATACTCTCCACAATGACAAATGAACAGTATCAAAGTCCCTGCTGTGAACGGAAATGTGCGGCATCATCCTTCAGATTAAACATACTGAAATAACAAGCATCATCATGCTTCACTTAAAAGAACTCCCAACACCATCAAAGGAGCCAGTAGAACATAATATCTAATTTTCAAAGGTGTACATATTCCTTATCAATTTGCTGGTACAATGTGTGGATTAGGTCTCTGTCTGGAACTAAGCTTGTCCATGTTCATAACAGGACTGGTCATCAGATGGCAAGCCAAGCCTGGATATAGCTAATGTACCAAGTGCCTGATTTCTAGGGAGTGGTAGGCAAGAGTTGATACTTAATGCTCGGTCTGGAAAAGCCTCAGCAATAGCTGAAAACGTCTTCATCATTCTAATGTTTATGTTTATGTGTGTGTGTGTGTGTGTGTGTGTGTGTGTGTGTGTGTGTGTGTGTGTGTGTGTGTATATGCATGCTACAGAGAGCATTTCTTGGGGCCTGATAGAAGCTGGTATCATTACAAATCTTGACTTCCATCCACCTAGGAGCAAACTTAGAGGCCTTTTATTGGGGCAGAAACATTGCTCCTGCTATTGCCACACATTCTATGTTGACCACAGATCATTCAGCAGTGACTTACAGATTTGGATCAGCTGTAAGCTGGTCAGTTAAGGCAGTGGTGGTACTAGAAGTCTCTAAACTACAGGACATCTACCAATTTTTGAAATAAAATTCTTGATTATATAGCTGATTAAATTAATGGAGTAGCCTGCCGGTGCTACTGCCTGACTGCAACCACTGCACTGAATTTGATAAATAGGGTCCAGGCAGAAAAAAAATGGATGCTGTACTAACTACTAAAAATCTGAGTAGGCCATAACTAATGCTGGTGACCATTATCTTAAGTGCTATAAGTAATGCTACATGACTCTTCTTTGAAGAAATATCTTTCTGTTGTTTCTTTCACATATTTCTTCTTGCATTTCTAATCATTGCCATGTCTACTTGCTTCCACATTTTAGTTTCCTTCCCCACAGCTCTTCCTCTGGTCTCACCGACTCATTTGCCCCTTCCTACCTGCAGCACTTAAATTCATGACAACCAGTCCTACACTGGTGATAATGACTACTTTATTATCCACCTTTTGCTTGGAATGTCAAACCATAATGCAATGTAAACTGCAAATTAAACAAAATGAAGCAAACTGTTGAAATCAAAAAAACAAAATCCAATAGTAAGCGAAGTCCGTAACCCAAAAAGCTGTTAAATATTTACTGTTATAGAATGAAGCGCTTTTCATTGACGCTAATGCACCAACTTCTTCAGATTCAAAAAAATGAAATGCATAAAAAGTATATAAATAACTTTTTGTCAGTCATGTGACTGGCATCGGCTGACGTACTAGTTCTATCCAACTACCTGTTTAAAGCGACATTTCCATTTAAGTACATATATTTAAAAGTCACTTTATCCACTGATCCATCAATAAAGATAAAAAATAAAAGTAACGCATTCTGTAACCGTTCATATGAAGACGGGTACATAAGATAAACCTCATCAAATTACATAAAATAATCCCTCACATTTATGAATATGAACATACTTTAGCAAATCTAATAAAATTGAAGCTGACTATATACAACCAGTCAGTCTAGTTACCAAACGAATATAAATTTTAAACTGTGTATCTTAAAAAGTCATGGTACTAAACACGAGGATTCAACTTGGCTAAATGAAGGTCTCTGTCCAAATATAAACAGTGACATGACCTTATACTTTTCACACAGCATACAATCTAACAACAACCCATCCTTATCTAGACAGAAAAACCTCCCTAATGTCAAAGAAAAACTAGTGGTTCATCTGTTTAAACTCTTTAGTTTCAAAAGGCAAGAAATATTGCAAGCATCATTTAAACCAGGACTTGAAAATGCATTCACTCTAACTTGCCATAAGAGCTTGCGTTCTTCAAGTTAGATTAAATGCATTTTCAAGTCCTGCTCAAGTCAGCTTCTATTTTATTAGATTTGCTAAAGTATGTTCATATTCATAAATGTGAGGGATTATTTTATGTAATTTGATGAGGTTTATCTTATGTACCCGTCTTCATATGAACGGTTACAGAATGCGTTACTTTTATTTTTATTTTTTATCTTTATTGATGGATCAGTGGATAAAGTGACTTTTAAATATATGTACTTAAATGGAAATGTCGCTTTATACAGGTGGTTGGACAGAACTAGTACGTCAGCCAATGCCGGTCACATGACTGACAAAAAGTTATTTATATACTTTTTATGCATTTCATTTTTTTGAATCTGAAGAAGTTGGCGCATTAGCGTCAACGAAAAGTGCTTCATTCTAAAACAATAAATATTTAACAGCTTTTTGGGTTACGGACTTCGCTTACTATTGTAAACTGCAAAATGTTAAGTTGTCAATCTCGCCTTCATTCTTGCTGGATGGGTTCGGAGCCGATCCTCGGCTCCAACTTGGCACTTGCTAAGCTCGAGAGTCACTTTTACCAGCTCGAGGCAGCCCCATATCCCATGATGCAAGGTGGTAAATACCCAGATCTCGTTTGCCGCTTCGCTGATGAGGTACTCCTTTTGCCAGCTCGTGGTAAGTAAATTGTTTTACAATTGTTAGACACCCCATTCCTAGTTTTTCTCATATAAATTAGTATAATTGTCATTTTTAGGTAGTTGTAGGGTCACTAGTCTAGTTTTACTGTTTCCCTACTTGTTTTTATTTAGTCGAGCCTTCATTCCCTTCCCATCCCTTCCTGTCAGGGTGTGTGTGTGGGTTTATATTTTCCACTTTTAAGTTAAAATTTCTGAGTCTGGGACTGTGTGAGTTGGGTGTGTGTGTGTACTCACTATGTCCAAGGAACAGAGGGTCTCAGGCTTCAACAAGTGTGACTCGTGCTGTCAGAAGATGTCTCTGACAGACGGTCACACTTCTTGTATCTACTGCCTGGGACCTCTCCACCTGCAGGACTCCTGTGCTATCTGTCACTCTTTCAGCCAGAGAGTCCTGCAGGAAAGGAGAAATAAATTAATCGAGAGGACTTCTTAAACCGGAGGGCTCCCCGGCCAAGTCTGTTTCGGGCAAGCCCTCTAAGACCTCCAAGGCCCAGGCTTCTGCTTCTAAGCCTCCGGCCTTGGCTCCGACTCCTTTGGAGTCGAGATTGGCTCCGGCTGGAGCCGATATTATTTTGACTAAATCTTCGGCACCGATGGCTATCGGTGCCGATACTTTAACTGCCACATTGATGTCGGCTCCGAACGGCTCCGATCACCATGTGACTAAGGCTTCGGTATCGGCGCCGACCGGCTCCGATACCATTATTTCCTTGCCTGTATCAGCTCCGGCTGGAGCCGATACATCCTTGACCAGACTCGGAGCCGAGAAGTTGTCGGCTCCGTCTGGAACCGAGGGTTCTTCGGCTCCGATGGTTCCGTCGAGGAAGCAGTCCAGGTCTCCCTCTTTGGAGCCGATACTATCGGCTCCGGCCTCTCCTCTTCTTTCGGAGCGGAGCCATCGGAGCCGATCATCTAGGTCTTCCAGGCTCTCAGACCATGATTTAGAGAGAGTGGTAAGCAGATTGTTAAAGTCACAGGCACTAGCCCAAATGCTTCATAGTCCGTCTCAACAGACGACTATTAGTCCACTCTTCAAGTTCCTCCTTCGACTCTCCTCCAGAGCTCGGAGCCGGAGTCTATGGGAATAGTTACTGCTATGGCTGCGGGGCAGATACCTCCCCTTTCTGCTCCTTCAGCTTCTACTCTTATCTCCTCCTCGAGACCTTCCTTGGAGGGATCCGGTGGTCGGGCTTCCCTGGTCTGCTCCGAGGGGGTGAGTGGCATCGGACCCTTGTCCGACCCTGCTCTTCCTCTCGGGGCTTCGGCCTTGGTGAGCTCAGCCCCGACATCTGCCTCGGAGCCTTCCCTTTCAGTGGGCCCGGGAGTCCCTGTTTCTTCGGAGCGGGGTCTCTCGGATCTCCCTGGGAGGGGAGCCTTCGAGGTGATGAGGAGTGTGCTGGCCCCTGGGCTCAGTCAGCAGTCTATCCCCTTAGCTCCTCCCTCTATGGTGCCTGTAGATGTCTCTTCCCACTCTCTTGCTCCCAGAACGAGAGATCCACCGCCTCATGTTTCCCCACTGGGAAGAACCCCCTCTTCCGAGGATTCTCCTGATCCTTCAGGAGATCCTCCGCGTAAGAGGACCTGTAAGAGGAAGCACCTAGACTCCCCTGAGTCTACTACTTCAGATACCGACTTAGATGAGTCGGAGGGGTCCCCAAGATCCCCCTCTGAGGATGTCTCTTTTTCAGACATCCCAGAACTCCTAAAACAGAGGGGAAACTGGCCCTCCATTAATCCCTCCGAGGATGAGTCGGTATACCTAGAGGCGTTCGGATCTCGACCCTCCACCTCCTGGGTGTCTCCGCCTTTCGACCCCCTCATGGAGGTGATAGCTCGGAAGGAGTGGGCATCTCCTGATTCCGTAGAGCCAGTTCCCAGGAGGCCTTCTAAATTTATTACAGCCCCTTCCGAGAAACAATTTCTTACAAAAGGTGTCCCTGTTGATGCCATGGTGGTGGCCGCCACCAAGAAAGAACTTGCAGATCCTTCCATACCAGTCCATCCTCCTAACAAGGATTCTACGACCATGGACAGGTATGGTAAGCGGATGTTTTCCTCAGCGACCTTTGCCATACGTTCGCTGAATTATTTATGTCACTTCACCAGACTTCAAAGGGACATCCTTAAAGAATTAGGTGAAGTAGTACAGGATCCTACAGCTGCAGGGGCTCAGGACAAGATTGCTTCTCAGCTAGGAATCCTTAACTCCATAGCCAACTCCTCCATGTGGCTGATTTCGTATGCAGCAGATGGAGCGAGTAGAGCTGCAGGGACAGGAGTGGCTCTTAGACGTCAGTCCTGGATGCGGCTCTGTAATTTTGCAGATCCCTTTAAGGCGTCCTTCACAAACTCTCCCTTCGATGGATCAACATTGTTTGGTCCTCAGGTGAAGGATACGTTGACCAGGTGTGAGCAAGATGGCAAGACTCTTTCTGCTGTAGGAGTTCGTTTTTCCACCCCTTCCAGACCTTACCCTAAAGGACAGAAGGGCGGAAAGATGTGGTTCCGTAAATCTCAGGGAGTCACGCCGGACACACGTGGTCAGTTTACCCCTAGGGCAGAGGGGGTAATAATAACAACAGACGCCGCCCTAGGTGCAGAGGGGGTCCGCAAAACCAGGGAAGCAGAGAGCCTCTCTCTGACAACCCCTTCCAGCATCCCTGAGGTGTTGCCCGACTGTCCATCTTTGGAGGCAGTCGGGGGAAGATTATCGCTGTACCCAGAAGCCTGGCTTTCCCTTTCACAAGACAAATGGGTCCAGTCGATCATATCCGAGGGTTACAAGATTCCTTTCGAGGAAAGTCCCTTCACTCACAAAAATTCCCTTCCAGATGTTCCACCCGGTCTAAGGGAAATCGCAAAATTAGAAGTATCAAAGCTTCTACACAAAAGGGCCATTCAGCAAGTTCCAACAGACCATTCAGAGCCCGGAATCTACTCAAGGTTCTTTTTGGTTCGCAAAAATACGGGAGATTCGAGACCAATATTGGACCTCAGCAGACTCAACAAGTCTGTGAAAAAGACAAGATTTCGGATGGCCACACTTCAATCGATTTTGCCCTTCTTGGGCAAAGACAACTGGATGTGCTCAACAGATCTTCAGGATGCGTACTATCACATAAAAATCCACAGATGCTCCAGAAGGTTTCTCCGCTTTCGGCTGGGGTCCAGTCATTTTCAATTCAGAGCCCTGCCCTTTGGTCTCACTACAGCCCCCAGAGTGTTCACCAAATGCATGGCGGTGGTCACGGCTCACCTGAGACGTCAAGGATTCCAGGTGTTTCCGTATCTCGACGACTGGCTCCTCTCAGCCACCACCAGGCATCAACTTCTCCAAGCCAGGGATTACACCCTAAATCTCTGCACTCAATTAGGAATTTCGATCAACTACGAAAAATCCTCCTTATTGCCCTGCCAGTCTATTACTTTTATAGGCGCAAATTTAGACACTGTTCGGATGTCAGCAAACCTCACAAGCCAGAGAATCCTAGATATCCAAAACCATGTGCGGATCATCCTTGCCAGCAAAAAAGTGCAAGCCAGACTGGTCCTAAAAGTATTGGGCCTCATGGCAGCTGCCATTACTCTTCTTCCTTTGGCCCGCTTTTACATGCGTCTCCTTCAATGGATGTTGTTCACCCACTGGTCCTACCAACAACTTCCCATGCGTCACCAAATTCTGGTGACACAAACTTGCAAAAACCACCTATCCTGGTGGATTTCTTCTCCCCAGGATCATCAGGGCAGACCCTTTGTTTCCCCGGCCCCGTTAGCCACAGTCACTACGGACGCCTCCCTGATCGGGTGGGGGGTCATTATCAGGGCAGGATGGTTCATGGGACGTGGCAACCGTTCGAATACCACCTGCACATAAATGTCCTAGAGATGAGAGCAGTGCTTTTAACGTTGCAAGCCCTCAACAACTTTCTTCCCTTGGGAACAATTGCAGTTCACACGGACAACATGTCCGTAGCGTGGTACATCAACAAGCAGGGCGGAACCAAGTCCTACCCCTTGTGTCGAGAGGCTCTCAGACTTTGGCAATGGGCGATCTCCTCTCATCGGTTTCCGGTAGCAACGCATATCCCTGGGAAAACCAACATTTTAGCGGACAGATTGAGCAGAGCTATACTCATGCCTCACGAATGGTCTCTCAAATCTATAGTGGAGGAGATTTTTCAGAAGTGGGGCCGCCCATGTTGTGATCTTTTTGCTACTCCCCAAAACAGCAAATGCCCAGCCTTCTTCTCTCTCTTCCCACTTCCGGGCCATCCCCCCAGAGACGCTCTTACCCAAGATTGGCCCCAGGGACTTCTTTATGCCTTTCCTCCCTTTCCATTGATACCACAGGTACTCCAGAAAGCTACCGTTTTGAGAGCCAAAATGGTTCTCATTGCCCCGTATTGGCCTCAACAAATTTGGTTTCCGTTCCTCCATCGTCACCTTTTAGTGCAGCCGTGGCATCTGGACCCAGTGCCAGATCTTCTGATCCACCAATCGGGTCAGCTGCATTGGTCCATTCCTTCTCTCAACTTCACAGCTTGGTTGCTCCACTTCCTTCCTTAGCCAGGCTTCCTATGATCTCTAACCCTGTTAGGGATATCATAGTGGCTTCCCTTAAATCCTCTACTAGAAGGATTTACACTAGCAAGTGGAAACGCTTCTCCCTTTGGGTGAAATCAAGGAGCATAGATCCCTTTACTGCCCCTGTTCAGGCAGTTTTGGATTTTCTAGCGGAAATCTTTCACTCGGGTTCTTCATCTTCCACTGTCAAAGTTCAGTTGGCTGCGATCTCGAACTTTCATGTCGGGTTTGCAGATCACAACATTATGTCCCACAAGCTTTGTAGAGCTTTTCTGAAAGGAGTTTTTCTCCTCAAACCTCCTGTCAGGAGTCCTCCTCCTCAATGGGACCTAAATCTAGTGCTGACATCCTTAATTCTTCCTCCCTTTGAGCCAGCTGCTTCATGCTCACTAAAGTTTCTTTCGTGGAAGACACTCTTCCTTGTCGCTATTACCTCGGCTAGGAGAGTGTCAGAACTTCATGCCCTCTCTGTTCGTCCCCCATATTTGGTCTTCCACAAGGACAGAGTATCCTTGAGAACTAATCCATCCTTTTTGCCCAAGGTTGCTTCAAAAACAAATTTAAACCAATCTATTGATCTCCCTGTATTTTTTCCTAATTATTCCAACAGATCGGAACAAAAATTACATTATCTTGATGTTCACCGCCAACTAAGATATTATTTGGACAGAACAAAACAATTCAGAAAGTCTGATCAGCTCTCTTTCTTTCTTATGCTGAAAATAAGAAAGGTCTCCCTGTTTCCAAAGTGACCTTGTCTAGATGGCTATCTTCCACCATTTCCGAAATTTATCAACTTAGGGGCAAACAGCTGTGCTCAAAACCAAAGGCACATTCCACTAGAGGCTTAGCCACTTCTACAGCCTTTCAGGCTAGGCTACCCTTAGATACTATTTGTGCAGCAGCCACTTGGGCCACTCCTCATACCTTTGTTTCTCATTATAAATTGGATTTGGCCTCCAGGGATAGAGCCAGTTTTGGTTCCACGGTTCCCAAGAGTCTGTTCCATTGAGCCACCCAGGATAGAGGTGCTAGGGACGCGGTCCCATCCAGCAAGAATGAAGGCGAGATTGACAACATAACATTTAGAAGTTATGTACCTACCATAACGTTCCATGTTAGTTGTCTTCTCTCGCCTTCTTTCTTGCGACCCTCCCTCCTGCCCCCTTGCCTGGACAGACCTTGATCTCCCTTGGCTCTGGAAGATTTTGTTTCTTTGGGCACCAGTTAGTTCTAGTTTTAGTTATCTGGTTTCCCCTTACAGCCTTTTTAGGCTTATTGCTCTTCTTTCCTTAGTGGAAAGTTTTTATGCTAGGTAGTTTTCCCTCTAGGTACCAAACGAGATCTGGGTATTTACCGCCTTGCATCATGGGATATGGGGCTGCCTCGAGCTGGTAAAAGTGACTCTCGAGCTTAGCAAGTGCCGAGTCGGAGCCGAGGATCGGCTCCGAACCCATCCAGCAAGAAAGAAGGCGAGAGAAGACAACTAACATGGAACGTTATGGTAGGTACATAACTTCTAATTATACTCTATGATTTATATTTGTGAATGGATTTATGTTAGAATCAGCAGTTCTTTTATTATGCAAGCAGTTTACACTAAGTGTAGTACACCTTCTGCAGTACTATGACTGAAAATCTGAAGGCAGCCCTATGGATCAGGACCGTTACCACAAACACAAATTTCTCCTGTTACTGTTAATGAAACAGACAAACTCAATGGTCTAATGCCTTTCATCTTACTAATAAGGAATTTTACTCACATTAAATGTAGGTACCTGTTTATGAAAAAGGCCTACATTATCAATACAATATGGCTTTTTAATCCTATATAATCTGAAGTTATGCTGCCACTAGCATTTGCTGCAAATAAACATACATCAGACATATGGTTACCTTGTTTGTTTTCATCCAAAAATATGCTGTAAGTAGCAGAAATGCTGGTTCCATCTGAGTTCTGAACATAGACATCAATGCTACTGTTTGTCTTCACCACAGATGGACAGGTAAGTGCTAGGTGTCCTGCTGGAATGACTACATTGATGTTAGTCTGTATGGTGGTCACCTTGTCTCTAGTGTACAGAGTCACTGTTATGTTGTACTTTCCAGGTAGGGAATATTTGTGAAACACTGCACTCTCTGTGGTGTTAAAAAGTGGTGTCCTGTCTCCCAAGTCCCACTGTAAAGTGCTTCTGACAAACGGAATACTGATACTTAGCTTAACTGCTTCATGGATATTGAATGTCTGCTGTTCAGTCAAAAACTTAGACAGCTGCACTTTAAAGACAGTTTGTACAACAGCATGGCCACACGCCGATTTGAGCTGGCGATCTGTGCAAATCTGCATACACAAAGAAGAGGCATTTCTTTCAAGGCTGCTGCCACACAAACACTGATTTTCACTGTCCAAGCCACCATACTGGTGGTCCTTACTGTAACAGAAAGCATTGCAGGAGCCCCTTGTGAAGTTTCCACGAGAAAGCAATGAAAACATTACAACAGACTCTGTCCTTGTATGGCTGTCCACCCAGCAGGCTATATGATTGGATCCTAGAGAGGGTAAAAGGAAATATCATTAAAAATAACATTGTAAAACAAAGGTAATCAATGCAGCAGTAAGGAAAGGCTCTGACTTTACTTTATCCATCCTACAAAGAAGCATATAAGTACTCTGCATAGTAAAGTTTGTTCTGGCAGTTTCTCTTAACCGCACAGCTTTATAAATGTTTGCCTAACAATTAACTTACAGAATAACTCTGTCTAATGGCCACAAATTCTTCTTTGCAAACACTCTCCAGGCAATTTACTTTGGAAATACCAGATAAAACAAATTCCCATGTTTTTTTTTTTTTGTTATTTAACAAAGAGTTGACTTCTGAACAAGAACTGTCTTAAACTACTTTACACATGAAGAATAGTTCATGAGAGCCTATCAGTCCAAAACCTGTCTCTTGGAATAATAAAACCTTAACACACGCATGCACATGCACGCACACACACACATCATGTGGACCTAACACCCGAGCTGGTAACCAGATAATGTGATAATTTGCAGCACATGTGCATACGTAAATTGTAACTGCTGTTCTACCGAGTTAACTCTAATGATAAAATATTATGTACTTACTACAGTGTTTAATAAAAATGACCGGAAAATGGAATAACAGTTGCTGCCTAACGTGCACCCATTCAGGGCCAGTGTTAACATTTTGGGGGGCCCCTAGGCACTTCCACTCTACATATCACCCTGTCACTGCCACTCCTTCTAAGCAACCTTTTAGTTCATGCTGCAAATTTTAGGAGTTGTAAGCACTGACTGATCTAGAACTACAATGCTTTTAAATTACAATAGGCCTGTGTACCACTCTGTGTTGATCCATCTCAGAAGGGGGCATTTATAGTTACTGGCATTTAGTTGCAACAGTGATACAGTGCAGCAACTCTATGTACAGGTCTGGGCTTAGGTGAAATGGCACCCTAGGCCTAGTGTTTCAGCCCTCCCCCATATATACATACACATCCTCCAGTGCTCTCCATACTATGCACATCACTTTTTTCTTCCTTTTCTCATATTTTGCCTTACTCTTCAACTTTTTCAATAAGCCATAACTTCTTGTATGCCCTGAAGTGCATTAGTACATTTTAAAGTTTTTTGTTTTTTTTTTACACAACCTTTTCATCCAATGGTGGCTTGAATAGAAATGAATTCAGTAAGGAAATTGTGTTGATGTTCAGCTATAGTTTTTCTTACATCCTTCAACACACCTTTCCTGACCAAGTAAGCACATTAATAATAATTTAGGAAATAACTCAACCCTGGGATGTATTTTAGAGCACTTTCCCAGCCTTTTAAACCAATGGTGACCTAAACAAAAACAAAAAAACATGAGTAAGAAAAAATGTTAGCCTTTTCTTGTCTTTCTATGAAGACATAAGTTGTACCCAACGTTTAATTTTCAAAGAAGACAAAAATAGTAGCTCACAATAAAATAACAAGCCAGTTGTTGTCTGGATACACAGGTCCTATCTGGTAAATGCCGGCCTCCCTAACCCCACAAAAAAGACGGTCTATGCATCCCTCTGGTGTTAGACTGGGATGAAAGCAGAAGTTGCAATTGCTGCAGTTATGTATTTCAAATGACTGCTGACATACATATACATACCATGCCTGCTCACTCCTCAACCCAAACTATCAAAGGCAGTTACCTGTATACATGCTGAAGTGTGATTGTAAGGAAAGTGAAAAAATAATGAGTACAGTACACTGCCCCTACACAAGCTATAATAACTTCTTTGTACACCTCTGAGGTCTGTGAGAAAAGTGAAAGAAACAATGACCACACTGTCCTTGGCCCAAACACAAGCTATGATAACCTCATGTGCACGCCTCTAAGATTTCACTGTAATGAAAATTAAAGACGTAATAACCACACAATCCCCCCCCCCCCAATAACCTACAGCAGCTTTGTGTACACACACATCCGTGCATGGCTAGTTTTAGAATGGGTGCAGTTGAGAGCAGATGCTATTATCAGCTTTATCATAAGATCATATCACAGCTCTGTTCAGTTTAAAGAACATAATCAGAAAATGAATACATTTTTTCTTCTTCATTTTTTCCCAACCAGCAACAGCTTTTGTGGGGCCCCCGCAAAGTCAAGGATAATTCTGGGAGCTCTCCTGTATCCAGTCATACAGTTTGGGGAGTGGGGCCCCAGACTATTAGAAGATCTAAGTGTCTGAATGTTTTGTGATATATTGTATGCATTATTTCTGAAATATAATTACTTGTTAGCTACATTTGTTACTGATACCCAGAAGAATAATGTATGTGCCCTGGCATTACTGGGTGTGTGCACAGATGAAAACTACTGATATTTTTAACACATGCGCGCGCGCACACACACACACACACACACACACACACACACACACACACACACACACACACAAAATAGCAATATTAGTTTTGTACTTATTTCAGCATAGCAATACATTGTGCAACACTGGTTCTGCCACACCAGATCAGTGACTGCCATTTAGCAGTCTTCAAACAGCAGCAGGTAAGTCACTTTAATTTACCTCAGTGAGGAGTAACACAAATCTGTCACTGTCCCTCATTTCCAGACCTTCCCTGATTTTTTCTCATAATTTTGCCCTGTCCTGTGTAAAATGTTTGATTTGCTTGTAAATCTTTCAAGATTACAGTCAATAAATCCAGACATCAGAGTTTTATACTTATTGTCCAAAAAATGCATTTGATGCAAAAAAATTGAACTACAGTAATATATAAAACTTGTTCCTGATTTTAAGCCTTTAATCTGTTATTATTGGTATTGCACTGAATTCTTCTGCAAAGAAGTTGAAAATTGTATTACATGGTGTTCTGCCACTGCTTATAAAACTCTCTGAAAGAGAAGCTTCCCAGATCATCAGAAGTATCAGCTTTTCTTAAAATTCAAGGTTTGCACTGAGCTCAATCACTCTAGGCTGCTGATCTCTCTAGTGCTTACCTTGTCTATGTTCATTATCAGCTTTATCCTGACAGGGTCATAACACAGGCCTGTTCAAGTTAAAGAGCATAATCAGAAAATTATATTTTGTCACCTCATTTTTTCCCAATGAGCAGCAGCTTTTGTGGGGCCCCCACATAATTAAGGACCCCTTGTAGCTACGGGTACTGCAAGTACCTAAAGCTGGCTATGTTGTGAGTTTTAGTGGAGTGAATGTCCACTAGCAGAGTTTAATTAAGTCAGGTGTGCTATGTCAGTGGTAAAGTATTTAATGGAATCGTGAAGCCTGTTGCCTGATAAAACACTGTTACTATAACCAGAGATATCTTTGAATTTTAAAGGAGACCTAAATAAGAGTTATTACCCAGCTGGTTTATTAGGTACACAAGACTGCTGTACTAGCTTTTGTTGATTTGACAGACATGGTACAAAATATCAAGATAAGATAACTTACTATAGTTGGGGGCCCCCCAGGAACAGGGGGCCCCCAGGGACCGCAGGGTTCACTGGTGCCTAAAGCTGGCTATGACCCATTGCATAGAAAAGAAAATATGTTTTCTGTAGAAACACAGACTCTAATGCCATGCAAGGACTGCTTGGCCCACAGATACTTTTTGTATTTCTACCAGACCCTCCTGGCATATTTATAATAGCGTCAAAAGATTACATATTTATTTAACAGCTTTTTTTTTGTCAGAATACCTTGTTGATTTTTTTCTTTGCATAATTATATAATTTCAAGGCAATGTCAGGATTTTCCTATACCATTAAAAATGTCTTCTGTCCAGAAACATCTAATGTGTGGGGTGAAGGATGGATAGGTACATTATTTTGAGACAGTGATGCTAAATTCAGGAAGACTCTAAAAATCCTGGCTTCATTCGATTCTACTTAGCCAGCAGTCTGTTAATTTTGCCTACTGCTCATATAAAAATATATAACGTTTTTGGGTATGTTCCCTAAGTGATAGCCTATATATATATGTGTATATATATATATATATATATATATATATATATATATATATATATATATATATATATATATACATATATATATATATATATATATATGTATGTGTGTGTGTATATATATATATATATATATATATATATATATATATACATATATATATATATACACACATACACATATATAAATATATATATATATATATATATACATACATATACATATATATATAAAACATGACAGCAGATTCAAGCAGGTGACAACTTAGCTTTGTGGCTAACAGCATTACAAACATATGTCTGAACCCCAGTAATGTCCATAAGTAACTAGCCTCCCACAGAGAATGCGACACACCTCATGTTTCTAGCCTTCATCTGGAAAACATTGCAGCTCATTAGTAGATTCCAGCGTTTTCTCATGTTCAAGCAGATGGACATAGATTAAATCACTCAAGTATTCTACATGTCAAAATGACTTGGATAACTTTCTTTGATATCTAAGGAAATGGGTTAATCCTGAATTCATTCAGTATTTCAAATTATCCATATTGTATATTTTTCTGCTTTCTGGATGTACAACTAAGATAAATAATGATATTCATACTTGCATTTATAAAAAGGAGGTCCAAAAAAATAGGTACAACTATAGGCAGACTATGCACACACACCCATATTTTTAATGGCATTGTAAATAGCCAATTACTACGTGTCAGTAGGTTGAATACTAATGATGTTAAATGTGAGGAACAGATGAAGGAAGTATTAGAGGAATTTCTGAAAAGAGATTATAAAACAGAATTTTTGGAGGGAATTAAAATGAAATGCAGGTAATAAATGATAGACATGATTATGCTGGATCTTATTTGAAACCATGGTGTCCAGAATCTGAAAATTCTATTAGACATAATAGAGTACAACCATTGCGATATGTGAAACTTATAAGAGAAATGCTGAATGTATAAAAAATAATAATTACTAAGAAGTGGAGTGTTTTTGAAAGTACGCCAGAGCTTAAAGAGATAGCTGGTGCAAAACCATCTTTTAGTTACAGGAACTGCTCTAATTTGAAAATACAGTCATGTTACAAAGATGCACCATCTAATATAAAAAGTTTCAGCTCTGGCAAGCTGGGAACTTTCCGATGTCTTAATTGTGTTAACTGTAAATATATAATAAATCAGAGCTTTTTTATCCATCCAGTCACAAAAATGAAATATAATTTCTTCTGTTCGGCATCTTGTAATACGGTTAATGTCATTTATCTTGCTGCCTGCACAAAACGTACCTATTTTTATGTTGGTAAATGTAGTCATAGATTGAAAGACCGCATTACTGAACATTTTTCTGAAATATGTAGAAAAATTCCCACTAATGCTCTGGCAAAACACATTATGGATAGAGGAGCTGATCATGAATTTAGTTTTACAGTGGTTTAAATCATATATATAAATTGGAGAGGAGGAAATATAAATAAGTTAGAAATATGTGAATATAATAGGATCCTACATTTACAGGCTGACATAGAACCGGGTTTAAATGCTCACGCTAGCATTAAACCTATTTTAAAGAAGAAATAGATGTTTACATTGATTATCATTTTTATTTCTATTTTTATTTTTTAATATATTTTCTATTTTTAATTGAAATGTTTATATGATTATTTTAAATATTACTATAGCATTGTTACTTTAAATGGTGTATGGGCTGCGTCACATGATTAGGTTTTATAAGAGGAAGGTTTGATTAATGTTGTACTGAAGCAGTGAAGAAGGGTTTCTTTGGACCTAATGCTTTGCATTTTGTTTATTTTATAATAAAGTTTTTTACTTGAGCATTTCCATAGAGCCGCGGTTGTTTTCTTGGTGTTTGAACAGTGTCCTTATACTCAGTTTTGCATAGACTCTTGAAGAGTGATGTATGCCTAGCCTTCCATACCAATAGAAACTCAGTCCGGCCAAAGGGGGGGAAAGCCCAAGGTGTCTGGCAGCTTATCTGCAGTACTACTAACAATGTATTCAGACTGCTTCCTCCACTTAGTGAAGAAGCACAGAGCTATGAAGTTCTACAGGCACTGGGAAATGCAAAATCTTTTCTTCTCCATCTGGCATGTAGTTACATCTCACTTTCAACATTCACCTTTACAGCTATGAAAGCTACCTGCTTGATTTACCACCAGGACTACTACAAGGGTAAATGGTTCTGCAATCACCAGAGCAAAGGACCTAAATCATTACCAGTAGTTTAATAAAATGTGCTGGAGTGACAGATTCATTATACAGCAAGCCCCATCTATGGAACAGACTCCCCTTGCAAATCATGCAGTGTGGTACACTCTCATCCTTCAAGTGTAGCTTGGAAGGCTATCGATAAACTGACATCTGGTATAACTGGTCTTCTGTCCTACAGAAGGGGGCTATGGCCTAAAAGTGGGTACTGGCAAGGTGTATATGGTCATGAGACCCAGTTGCCTTGTAACTCCTATGATATGATTCCTATAAACTCTGTAGAGATACTTCTGCTTGCCATTCTAAAAGGATCCAGTATCTGTCTGCCTGGGATGACATGGTCGACAGACCACGATGCTTTGCCAGAGATGGCCTGCACCTGTCACCCCTGGGATTCCGGATACTGGCTAAGGTTCTTGCTGCCCCTATAGTGCCTTTTTTAGGCAAGGTTCAAATGACAAATTCACCACCATAACAGGAACAGACACGCACAAACTGAGGGTGATGCTACTCAATGCTAGAAGTCTAAATCTCAAAATGCACTCACTCGAGGCACTCCTTAAAATGGAGAACATCGATATATGTGCAGTGACTGAGACCTGGTTCAAGGCTCCAGAGAGCACCCCTGCACTACCAGGCTATAACTCATACCACGCTTTTCGGCCATGTAACCTGGACCGGAACACCAAAGGCGGAGGTGTGTCCATATTCATTAAGGATATCCACACCTCCAGGCTAGATGCTCAGCATAATGCAGCCGCGGTTATGCAAGTGCAACTAACTCTGGGCAAAACTGCAATCCAAATTGTAGCTTGCTACAGATCACCCACCATGCCCCAGGATTTCCACTCCTCTTTTCTTGATGTACTGGAAAATATTAGGATTCAACCAAACACCCTAATAATGGGCGATTTCAACTACCCCACCATTAACTGGGAAAACTACTCATGTACCAACTCCTTCACTCAATGCTTTCTGAAATTCATAAACTCCAATGCCCTGGATCAACTTATCCACACCCCCACCAGGGGCAACAATATCCTAGATCTAGTCATTACCAACATGAGTGACCAATGTTCCACACCTGACGTCAACTCCTCATTGGTCCGATCTGACCATAAGCTAATTACCCTAGATATCCACATCCTGCCCCCACCCCCCATTAAGGAAACCATGGAAAAAAATTTCTCCAAAGCCAACTTCATGCTTCTTAAGACAGAAGTGGTGAACTTCATGACACCCATGCAGATGGACAATACAGTTACGACTACTGAATCATACACAACTGCACTTTATAAGCACTTACATGAGTGCATGGATCGTGCTATCCCAAACAGAACCAAGACGCTATCCTCCAAAAAAAAGGAAGCCAATCTGGTGGTCCCCTACCATAAACAAACTGTACAACAGAAGGAAGAAACTGTTGCAAAAGAGAGTAAAATCCCATGAGTGGAGGAGCTCCCTGGTCAGCCTCAGTAAGAAGCTGCGATCCCTGATAAAATCCTCCAAAGCTAGTTACGAAAACAAAATCGCCACTGATTCTAAAGACAACCACAAAGCATTCTATAGCTATGTCAAGAATCTCAATGGCAACACTCAGATCTGCTCTGAATTACAGCACAATGGCACTAAATATACAGACCCAACTGATATTGCCAAAATCCTGGCAGATAGGTCCAGTGCTAACTTTACCCCCCTCTCACCCCCTAAAGAGCCCATCTTTATACCGGAAGAATGCAAAGTCCTGTAATCACGGCTGCACAGGTAAAAAACACACTCTCCAAAGCCAAGAACACAGCATCCATGGGACCAGACAACATCCCAGGCTGCGTTCTACACGAACTACAGAACAAACTGGCACCCCACCTAAGGACCATGTTCAATCATAGCCTCACCTCAGGCTTTGTGCCTGCTGAATGGCGCACAGTGACAGTTATCCCACTCCACAAGAGGGGAGCCACCACGGACCCTGGGAACTACCGCCCCATTAGCCTGACGAGCCTGGTCTGCAAGGCCATGGAATGTATCATTATGGAATTTACAAACAAAGACATTGGTAATCTCCAGACTCTGGACCCCATCCAGTTCAGGTTTGTAAAAGGCAGATCATGTCTCCTAAACCTGACTGACTTCTTTGAAGCAGTCACCAAAGTTGTAGACAAGGGTAAGGTGGTTCACACAGCCTATCTAGATCTTGTCAAGGATTTTGACACCATCCCCCACTCTGGAATTATAGATAAACTCACTAAACTAGGTATAAATCCCTATGTCACAAGATGGGTTGCCAACTGGCTCACTGACAGAACCCACACTGTGAAAGCAGCAGACTCCAAATCCGACTTCAGACCAGTGACAAGTGGAGTGCCACAGGGTTCAGTCCTGGGTCCTCTCCTGTTTGGTATCTACTTCTCTGAAGTATAGGGTAACACAGAAGGTCTTTGGCTAACGGAGTTCGCAGATGACTGCAAACTAGGAGCCATAATCGAAACTCCTAATGATGTGGACATCCTACAAAAGGGCCTCACTGAGACAGATGCCTGGTGTCAAAGCCATGGCCTCAAGCTCAATGCCAAAAAGTGCATTGTCATCCCCTTTGGTAAAAACTCTGTACCCATGAACTACAACATAGGCGGTAGTATACTTAACACCAAAAGTGTGATAACAGACCTTGGGACACAGGTGGACAGTAGTCTCTCCTTTGATAATCACATCACCATAGTAGTCAGGAAATCCTTCTACGTGGCATACCTCATCACAAAAGGTTTCTCATCCAGAAAAAAAGAGGTCATTGTTTCCCTCTACTCATCACTCATTAGACCCATTATAAAGTACAACACCCCTTTTGTATGTACCTCACAAGACATCTACAACAACTAAAGGCCGTAGAAATACCTCACAAAGAGGATTACTGGTCTCAAACAGATGCCCTACGCAGACCGTCTCAAAAAACTCCAGCTTTACTCCGTCGCATATTGCCTACTCTGCCTAACACACAAAGCTATGTCAAACCCAGAGCTGTTGGACATGCTCCACTTAAAGAAATCCCAATCCCTCCGAGCTACACGCTCTAGGGACCTAAACCTTGTCACCACAATAAACAGAACATGCCGGAGGGATAGATTTCTGTCCCAGAGACTTCCCATACTCTGGAATAAACTACCTATCTATATCAAACAAAGCTCCTCATTAGCACTTTTCAAGAAAAATCTTGATGATTGGATGGGAAATAGGAAACTCACCCCGGGGATCACCTCTGTGGTTCTGCTTGACAGTGGCACAGGAAAATAATTTTCTTGGGTGGCAAAAGCCAGGGTACCTTTTTGGCTGAGCTTGTATAGGCCCCAGGGCTGATAACCTAGTACCTACCTATGAACCTATACTTGAATTAGGGTGTTACAGAATTTAAGTTATTACATTCAAACTGGAGAAAAATTGGAATTTTCTACCACTTAGTTTTGAACTTCCATGCAGTACCTGCAATTGCATATATTACGTTGCAGTTACTATTCCAGCAATTAAACAGTAAAACATAAGACTGACACAGCTACCAGATGATCCTTCCTGGTTACATCCATACAGGTACTTTAGAAAGCATAACAAATTCATTGGCAGCTGTGCATTCATCTTTAGCAACCTATTTACTTACTTGAATTTGTTAACTGGCATGCATACCTTTCAGCTGTTCAACATTTTGTAGAATATCCAGATTTCTGCCTCATAGTTTAGTCTATTCCTCAAAATCTGTATTTTACTGGCAAACCATTTGAGTATTAAAGTCACTGAATAATGAATTATTTAAGTTTCAGATATCATATCCTTCAGAAAATGCATGCTAATGCAAAAATTGTTATTCTAGCAAGTGTCTAAGTTTATCAGGGCAATTTTTAAAATCTGTCCTCATTTTTGGGCCTTTGACCCAACTATTTTTGGCTCTGTCCGTCATTCTTGCACTAAGGGGTTGAGAGTTAAGCCAGTATACAGCACTGATCGACATTGACCAATTTCAGTCTCAGGTCAGGAGCATACAGACAATAAACACGATGGATGACAGAACAATAAATAATGTGTGACGTGAGCCTGATAATATCAGCAACTGTAACTTATAGGCTATACTAGTAATGTTTCAAGCACAAAATTCAGTCAAAAGTTTCCTAATTATGTACCTAATGTACAGTACTCAAGCTCTCTTCAGCTTATTGCCTAATTCTATATAATTATCTTGCGCACATTGATGGAACTTTCAATATTCTGAAATACATTATTTTAGTATATGAACAATTATGTGTGCTTTCCTCTTCAGCTCCCCCTGTAAGATTGGCCTTTGCCCAAACAAGACTAACCCAAGATAGCAAGACATAATTAAATAATCAAGTAAGTAAGTAAATAACAGCATATGTTTTTCCTAAGAAACAGCTTTACTGATTAAAGAAAACCAGCAAGATATGTTTGATAACTGGCTGTTTCACATTTTTTTTTAATTTTTCTTTATTAAAATTGTCAGTGTATAACAAAATTTAAAAATACACTAGAACACAAATGACTAATCTGCCAGGTAATCAAAATGTACAGTGAAATCTTAATCTAGTTAACTGGGAGTAAAAGAACCAAATTAAAAAATTTGCACGACATTTAAAATAGAAAACAAGTTCCTCAAGAACAGTAATTGGCTATATCATAAAAATCCATGCCAAACTTAAAGTAGGTCGATGAAAACCTGATGTAAACTTCTTAGTGACATTTTTCAGTATATGATTTTCTCTCAAATGTTGAAGTAATCCAGGTTTACAGTTTTATTCCATTCCACAATGCCATGACGTCCTGCCTTCTAGACAGTACACTGCACCTATTCATAATATTCTGTATACTACAGACTGAACTATTAAAAGACATCCTGTTTATAATTTGGCTGTGTTGAGGCTGGCATTAGAATTCTTAGCTCTACTGCCCACAAGCACATGGAAACATTTTAGTTGAAACAAAAGTACAATAGCTGTTCAACACAGCATTAATGAAAATTGGCTTTATCTGAGGCAAATAATACAACTCCGTACGACAGAAAAAAGAAAAGAAAACAGTAAAACCTTACATCCAGTAAACTACCATGCAGCCGTTTATACCTAAGGCAGCCAGCCCAGTCAAGGAGTTCAGAAGGAAGTTAGAACATCTCTGTCTTAAGCAACCTGATCAACTGATGTAGTGGAGGAGTCAGACAATGCAAACAAGCCCATTTCAGCCTATCCTCAGCATAGCTGTAGCAGCAAAGAATTACCAATAATCTGTCTGTCTACAGTCACTACAACTACCGTAATGAAGGGTCACCATATATAACAATGTGTTGCAGAATGGAGACCCTCGGCTAAATAGCTGAACACCAAAGCATACTACCATGCTTACAGTCGTGATAATTTGCCTTACCTAAAGCTTCTGTTAAACAGGTTAAGCCAGTGAGGACAAACGCCAGCCCAAATCTTCTTAATTCACGATTTGTTGAAAAGGGTCAAAGAGCGCAGGCATCAAATCAAACCAAAAGACCATAGTCTTTTTTCTGTGATTGTACTGCAGTGCCACAGAATATAGGCAACCCCGCCCCAGCACAGATACTTCTGAGCATCTCTCATTTGTTGCATTGTGGGGTTAGAGAGTTCTAGCTCATCACATTTCTGATAAACTCAGCTCTGCATGTATAGTTTTTCAATCCACACAGTCACTTTAATTCCAGATCAGTGTACTAACAACCAGAGATGAAGCAAGAAAGGGGCAAGAGAGGTAGCTGCCCTAGGTACAAGCCATTAGGGGTGTAATCAGTGCTTTATTGTAAGCACTGATAGTCTTTTGATCTGTTTCTGCAGTACTGCTGCCTGTACGATAAAAGCATTTAAGCAACCATGACCACTGACTGTGATTGCAGCTGCATTAATGACACAGACCTTCAGTATGTTTTAAGAATGTTAGCAAAGTCCTCCTTTGAGCACTTATTTTTCTTTTAATAGTCCTTAACTGGCCCAGTTGGGCCAAAGGAAGGATAGCCCAAGGTGTCTGGCAGCTTATCTGCAGTACTGCTAACAACTTATTCAAACTGCTTCCTCCACTTAGTGAAGAAGCACAGGGCTATGAAGTTCTACAGGCACTGGGAAATGAAGAATCTTTTATTCTCCATCTTGCATGTAGTTACATCTCAGTTGCAACATTCACCTTTACAGCCATGAAAGCTACCTGCTTGATTCACCACCGGGACTACTACAAGGGTAAATGCACGGATGTTAAATTCTCCATCCAGTAAATGCCAAGAACAGTACATACAAGCATTTGCAACACACCAGCAATACATTCTTTAACCAATGACTAGCAGGTGCAAGCACTGACAACAAACCAACAATAAAAAAAATCACACCAGAACCAGTGTCTGCTGAGTGGAGAGGAACACATTACTGATCATTTAGTGAATAACTCCAAAGACCAGTTTCTATGACCTGATTTAGTAAATCAGCTTGGATTACATGCTACAGATACTTTTCATACTTGTGGGAACAACAGCTCACATCTAGCTGAGGGACAGCCTAAATAAAACTATCTGGCCCAAGTGTAGTGCACCTGTCTGGTGACCAATCCATTAAATTCCAATAGATCACAAGCTACTGAAAAACACAATTTTTTTTACATGACAGGCTTCACCCCCTGCACCTGCCAAATATAAAGAGAACTGCTTCACAGTGCTTTATTATAACTAACTCTGAAGTAGCTAGATCTCAGAGTAAGTTGTAATTTCACAAGTTTCATTTTTTTTTTAATCAGGTGGAACCACATCAACAGGCTTTCATAAGCTGGTAATTACTCTGATGAACAACTATTCGCTAGTTTCTAGCACACAAGCTACTGAAATTCAATAAATATGCCAAGTATACAATGTTTGTAACCTAACTCAGTCAACCAATCAATCTATCAAACAAACACCAAACAAACACAAATTGCATATAAAACAGGCTATCACATTACATGTAGTAGTTTGAATTCTTTTTTACTATGAGATGTACATTTACTGCAGGCTTAAAATAAGAAACTAATCTACGTATTAAGCACAGGAAAGCATGCCCACATATTATTTACCTATGATTTTATGAAGCCAGGTATCATCAGAAAAAAATGAAAGTTATAACACCTGTTTCGTTTCATGCCACCATAAAAACCAACACCTCCCTTTCAGTAATGACAGAATCCTTACCACAAGGAATGTTTGAGAAATTAACACTTAAGACAGGCAGATCTGCTACTTCTGAAGGTCGATCACATTTTGTAGCTGCAGCGTTTAAAACGGTAACTCTTCTTGTTTTGGCCCAGCCTGGCAGCCAGGCGAGTTTACAATCACAGATGAGTGGATTTGAACTAAGATTTCTGCAATAAGAAAATAAACAATTCACTTTCATGAATGGAAGCAACAAACATATGTACTAATACATGCAGGTATATGTCCACTTTTTTCATCTCTGTGTTAGCTAACCTTTCTGAAACATCCATTCTTCCCTCCCAAAACAAGTCTGATATTAAAACAGAAAAACATTCAACATAAGAAATATACCAGCAAACCTCTAAAAAGTTACTGTTCCTCAAAATGTATTTATGCATATGCCTGTGGCTGTGTTGCTTTTACAGCTATACATACATATATTTTACATATGTTGATTACAGTGCCATTTACATGCGGAAACTGAAATAATTACAGTCTTAGCAGGTAAATCGTATTAACATATGTTTACCCATGGCATAGCATGCACAAACATAAATGGAGGTAAGTCACAGAGAAAGCCCTAGGTAAAATTCTCGATTTCTGTAAAAAGGGGCCACTAAATTTAATCTTTGATTTACTTAGCTTATTTGTTAACCAGGTAAGTGAACTACTCCTTCCTGGATCCTTTTAACCATGATGCTGGCCACAAGGGTAACAGTAAATCTAACATATACATTGACAATTTGGTGTAGACATTTTTAATCAGCATATTTTGGGGAGGTTGAAAGACACTGGGGCATCCAGAGAAATCCATGCATTCACAATGAGAACATATAAAACTCCAAACAGTGAGTAGAGGTTAAAACTGAATCCAAGACACTGGAGGTATGAAGCAGAGATCTTACGACTAAGTAATGTTGGGCTTTACTCAACTCCTCTACTAGGATAGAAACCAAAAAAAATAAACAAGTGCCATTTCTTTCATTTGTATGTCTGTAGCATGTCCAGAGAAATCCTTTTATGCCATGTCTGTCTCTGTCAAACATTTATATTATTGTCTAAAATAAATAACATTCATTCTGCATCCTTCAACTAAGTTCAGTATATGTGCAATTACAAAAATTACACTTCATGTATCCGATTTTATGTTCCACACTTTACTACTTCCATCATTTTCAGGAAGCCTCTGTCTTTTTTCTCTTGCAAGTCATATGTTTATTTGCATCATTTTTGTATAATTTGTTTTCACATGAAGTTATGAGGTAGGTTTTATTTTACAATTCCATAAAAGACAATTCAACAAGGTGCAAATCCCTGACCCAAGTCCTGATGATCATTTCCAGGATAGAAACAAAACAAAGGTAATCAATGTGTCTAAACAGAAAGTATTTATAAGACATAACCAACATGCCTCTTCCTCTCTCCTGCACTAAATTAAAAATTACTCTGGCAAAGATTATGCTGTATTTCAGAGTCAGAATTACAGTTCTTTTTGTGGGTGGCCTTAAATTGAAAACTTTTGATCTAAATCTCTTCAAAACAAACAGAAAACCAATCAACAAATGTTTTACTATAAAATGTATTACCTTCATGCATGTGTTTCTGTTAGGAAAACAACTATCCAATGAAATTAATCCAGTAGAAGACTATAACTTAACAGTTATCTGCTGGTCTAATATACAACTTCAAACGACATTTCTATTTTAATTAAAATTATTTCTTGTGCTTTCAAACAAATGCTCTTTACTGACTTCAGAAGAATCTTGGCTTTCATTACTTGCCAAATTATAGGTTCATAGGTTCATACTAGGCTATCTGCCCTAGGGCGTTTATAAGCCTAGCCAGAGTGTGTTTGGCTTTCGCCACCCATTTTAAATTAATTTTGCTATGCCCTTTTTCGAGGCTAGTATACTGTGCCTCTGTCTAACAGTGACACAGAAGTGATACCCGGGGTAAACCTACGATCTCCCATCCACTCATCAAGATTCCTCTTGAAGAGAGTCAATGAGGGACTCTTGCCTAACCTGGACTGGGATTTTATTCCAGAGTGAAGGGAGCCTCTGGGTTATGAATCTGTCCCTCCAGCATGTCCTATTTATTTCAGTGCTGAGGTTCAAGTCTCTCGAGCGCGTAGCTCGATGGGATTTGGATATTCTGAGGTGCAGCATGTCCATTAATTCCGGGTTGGACATGGCTTTACACGTCAGGCACAGATCGCCTCTGAGCAGGCGGTATGCCACTGAGTAGAGCTGGAGTTTCTTTAACCGGGCAGCATATGGCATCTGTTTGAGCCCTTTGATCCTCTTGGTGAGGTACTTTTGGGGTCTTTCCAGTTGCTGCAGGTGTCTGGTAAAGTACATCGCAAAAGGGGCATTGTACTCAATTATGGGCCTGATGAGGGATGAGTAAAGAGGCACGATTACCTCCCCTGATCTAGATGTGAATCCCTTCATGATTAGGTGGGCTATATAAAATGTTTTTCTAACCACTTTGGCCACGTGGTTGTCAAATGAGAGATTGCTATCAACTTGGGTCCCCAGGTCCCTAATTACTTCTTCTGTACTTAATGGATTACCACCTATGTGGTAATTTGTGGGCACTTTGTTTTTGCCAAAGGGGGTGACTATACACTTTTTGGCGTTTAGCTTGAGGCCATGGCTCTGGCACCAGTTGTCCGTTTCTATGAGGCCCTTTTGGAGGATGCTTGTGTCGGCTGGAGAGTCGATTATGGCGCCCAGTTTGCAGTCATCTGCGAACTTGGTCAGCCACAGTCCTTCCGGGCTGGCCTGTACCTCTGAGAAATATATGCCGAACAAGAGAGGTCCCAGGACTGAGCTGTGGGACGCCACTTGTAACTGGTTTGGAGTCTGACATGCCTCCAGCAATTCTAACCATGTGGGTTCTGTCCTTGAGCCAGTTTGCAACCCATCTAGTGACATAGGGGTTTATATTTAAGCTGGTGAGCTTATCTATAATGCCCGAGTGAGGTATTGTATCGAAGGCTTTTGCGAGGTCCAGGTAGGCTGTGTGGACCACCTTCCCCTCGTCAATGGCCTTGGTGACTGTTTATCGACCAGGTTTAAGAGGCAGGATCTGCCCTTAACAAAGCCGAACTGGGTAGGATCCAGTGTCTGTAGGTCCCCAATATCTTTATTTATGAGGTCCATGATGATCCTTTCCATAGCTTTGCAGACCAAGCTAGTCAGGCTTATGGGGCGATAGTTTCCAGGATCCGTTGAGGCACCACCTTTGTGGAGAGGGACCACTGTTGCTGTATGCCACTCTTTAGGTACATATCCTGTAGTAAGGCTGAGATTGAACAGTAGTTTTATGTTTGGGTTTAGCTCTTCTTTGAGTTTATATAGGACGCAGCCCGGGACACCGTCTGGTCCCACTGATGCTGTGTATTTTGCTTTGGAGAGGGCGGCTCTTACCTGAGCATCTGAGATGTCAGGGGGGCAGCACTCTGCTGGGATAGATATTTGCCCTTTTGGTGGGGAGGGAGGGAGAAGTTTGCGCTGAACCTGTCAGCTAGGATGTTGGCAATGTCTGTGGGTTCGGTGTATTTTTTGTCATTTTGGACTAATTCTGAGCATATCTGGGAATTCCCACCCAGGTTCCTTAGTGTCCTGTGCAATTTTTCTCTCGAAGCTGGCATTAGACGATTTTATGAGTGCCTGTAGTTTTTTGCTAATACTGATCAGAGATGCCTTCCCTTTTTGGGATTTTGCTCTATCATGTAGTAGCTTCCTCCTTCTATTGTATAGTTTGTTTATGGCTGGGGTCCACCAGACAGGACGTCTGCCTTTGGAGGATTGGGTCTTGGTTTTATTTGGGATTGCATGATCCATGCATTCCTGAAGGTGTTCATAGAATGCGTTTATAAAGGATTCTGCGGTCTGGGCCGTATTTTCCACAGGCCCGGGGGCTTTGAAGGATTCCACCTCGGTTTTGAGGAGTGTGAAATTTGCTTTAGATAAGTTTTTCACTGTGGTTTTCTGGGCAGGGGGTGGGGTCTGGATGTGAATAACCAGTGAGATTAGTTTATGGTCTGATCTTACCAGTGAGGGATACACTTCTGATCTGGAGCATAGAGTCCCCATGTTGGTGATGATCAGGTCCAGTATGTTTTCCCCTCTTGTGGGAGTGGTAACAAGTTGTTCCATAGCATTTGAGTTTATAAATTCTAGGAACCTTTGGGCTAGGGTGTTGGAGCTAGAGTAATGCTCCCAGTCTATGTTTGGGTAGTTGAAGTCGCCCAATATAATGGTGTTTGGAGAGACCTTCATATTTTCCAGTGTTCTCAGGAAGGCCGAGTGGGGTTCCTGGGTTTGGGAGGGTGGTCTGTAGCAGGCTATAAACTGGAAGGCAGTTTTACCCACTGTTAGTTGCACATGGATAGTCTCTGATGCTTCGTGCTGTGCCACCAACCTGGAGGTGTGGGTATCTTTGACGGATATTGATACTCCCCCTCCTTTTGTGGTTCGGTCCAAGTTTTGGGGCCGAAAAGCATGGTATGAGGTATAAACCTGGTAGTGCTGGGGTGCTCTCGGGAGCCTTGAACCAGGTTTTTGTTACTGCACAGATATCGATGTTCTCCATGCTAAGGAGAGTTTCGAGTGCGTGCATCTTCAGGTTTAGACTTCTGGCGTTGAGTAGCATTACTCTTAGTTTCTTATCCCTTGTGATACCTATGGAGGTGGGTTTGTCTTTTGAGCCTTGCCTAAAAAAGGCACTATGGGGGTAGCAAGAGCCTTTGCCAATATCCGAAAGCCCAGGGGTGACAGGTGCAAGCCGTCCCTAGCGAAGCATCGTGGCTTGTCGAGCATGTCATCCCAGGCTGACAGGCATTGGATCACCTTTGAATGACACCAATACTTAAGCCAATTGTTGAAATTGATCATCTTGTCTTCATATTGTGGCATAATTCTTGGTGAGGGTAAGATGCTACTCAAGGTCAGGGTCATACCGGCCTGGGCTACATGCTCAGAGAGCTCCTCTATGTCTCTTTTCATGTAGTCTAGGGAGGTACGTCTCAGGTCATTCACACCAGCATGGACAATGATTGAGTCATATTTGTACTTGCCTTGGAGTGACCTGAGTGCTTGTGTTATGTGGCGGATCCTAGCGCCCGACAGGCAGCTCACCGTGACCTTCTCCTTGTTCAGCCTGGTGAGCGGGACGTCAGTGTGCCTGACGATAGAGTCACCTATTACAAGTGTATCAGGTGTGTTGTTTAGCCTTAAGGGCTGTGACTGTTCAGCACACTGGCTTTGTGAGCTATGTGTTGCACGTGTTTTGTTTTGGGGTAGCGGTTGCTTGGGTGTCTGCTTTGGAGGTCTCTGCTGCTTAGGCAGATTTTTATTTAGAACCTCAGAGTATGTTTTTGTATGTTTATGTGTTTGGTTTGCTGTCGTGGTAGGTCTATGTGAGACTGGAATTGTAGTGAGTGTTGTTTCCTTCTCCTCCTGACTGGTTACGCCAGTACTGAGTTGAGAGAGCTTAGCCTCCAGTCTGGCTATATGGTTGCATCTCTCACATGTGTTGGAATTTGTTGGAAGGAGGAGAGGGTTGTCTGTTACATGGCTACGTCAGCGGCGTTTTGGTCTAGGGCGGCTTTGGATGATATTTGAGCTCTCGGATTACAGAAACATGTATTTTGATGGCAGCTAATGACCAGGACATAGGCCTGTCTAGTTTTCATCCTATTTAATGGATAAACTACAGATCCAGCTTAACCAGAATATTATCATTTACCTCACCCAGTAAGAACTATCTTGTGCCTATTACATTATGTGCATTGTTTGGTTTCATTCACTGTTTTGAAACTAGTTATCCATCACCATTTCTGTGAAAAAGGAAGTTATGTACTCACCATAACGTTCCATCTGAGTAGTTGGACTTCATTTGTCATCAACCTGTGGGAATCTGATCCGGATCAGATCTGAGATGGCAGCTTCACCAGCATTTGATCCGAGCTCCAAGCTCCTCCCCTTACCCATAATACCCCTCCATCTCCTTCCTTCTCTCAGATCAAGTTTGCTACACCATACATAAACCCGATCCGATATACCTACAATGAAGAACAGGAGAGTCGCATTGGCGCTCGCTTCTGCCTATCAAAGTAAGAACATAATGAAAAGGTCAGGGGGAAGGAGGGAGGGATGGTTGATGACAAATGAAGTCCAACTACTCAGATGGAATGTTATGGTGAGCACATAATTTCTTTATCTGAAGTAGTTAACTTCATTTGATCATCATTTTTCATTTCATGACAGCTCATAGTCTGTATTGTTCATTTGATCATCAACCTGTGGGACAAGAGTCCCCAGCTACCAAACTCTTGGGTGGCCCTCATGGAATGATATTTAGGAGCACCGTGGAGCCAAAGGATGCTCTCCCCCTAGATATCATGTCCAATTTATAATAAGAAATGAAGGTGTGAGATGAGGACCAAGTAGCCACCAAACAAATATCATCCAAAGACGCCCTAGACCAAAAAGCCGCTGACGTAGCCATGGACCTGGTAGAATGGGCATTTATCCTACCCAGAAGTGGCATGCCTCTGTCTCTGTTAACCTGAAGGATGCAAAGGGAAATCCATCTGGCAATTGTTACCTTAGAAATGGTTTGCCCAGAAAAGGTGTAGAAAAAGACACAAAACTGGTCAGACCTGCGAAAGGCCTTAGTCCTATGTAAGTAGAAATGTAGCTGTCTATGTATGTCTAATAAATGCAATTTATATTCACCCCTGTTCTGAAAATTTGGAAAGAAAACAAGTAAATTGATCATTTGATTGATATTTGTTTCAGAGGCCACTTTAGGAAGAAAAGAAGGATTAGTACGAAGTGAAACCCTGTCCTTATGGAAAATCATATATGGAGGTTTGACAGATAATGCCTGGAGTTCTGACATTCTCCTAGCTGAGGTGATGGTCACTAGGAAAGCAGTCTTCCACGACAAAAATTTTAGATCCACAGAAGCAGCCGGTTCAAAAGGTGGAGCAACCAAAGTTTGTAAAACTAAAGATCCCAAGGAGGAGAAGGATCTTTAACCGGGGGCCTTAAGAGAAAAGTACATTTAATAAAGGTTTTACAAAGTCTGGAGGAAGCTAACAAAGCCATGTTCTCACCTATATGAAAGTTGGAAATGGCAGCCAACTGAACTTTTACTGTAGATGAGCTAGCATCCTGCTGGAAAATCTGCGCCAAGAACTCAAAGACCACTGGGACAGGAGCTGTGAAAGGATCCAGATCCCTTTGAGAAGCCCAGATCAAAAAACACTTCCATCTGCTACGGTATAGTTTTCTGCTGGACGATTTATGAGCTGCCACCATAACAGTCTTGACCGGAGAAGAAAGACTGGGAGTCTTAGCAATCAATGGAACTGGAGCAGCCAAGCTGCAAGCTTCAGACTGACCAGGTCTGGATGAGGTACCCTCGAAGGGTGTGAGATGAGATCCGGTACCGGATCTAAGATCCATGGAGGAACTATCACATGAGACCAAAGGAAGGGAAACCAGACTTGGCGAGGCCAAAATGGGGCAATGAGGATTACTTTGCTCACCAACCTACTTGCCTTCTGGAGGAATTTTGGTATGAGAGGTAGAGGGGGGTACACACAAAGAAGACCGGGAGGCCAAACATGGACCAGAGCATCCCTTGGGGATTCCCCCTGTGGGGGGATCAGAGCGAAGAACTCGCTGCACTTTGCGTTAGAAGGAGATGCAAAGAGATCGCAGCAATGCTGACCTCACTCGAGGAAGATCTGCTCCACTACAGAAGGATTCAGAGACCACTCATAAGGCATCAGGATAGTCCTGCTCAGTTTGTCCACCAGTATGTTGGATTGACCTGGAATGTGCATTCCTACCAGAAAATGGCTGGTGGTGATCGCCCATTCCCAAACTCTCATGGTCTTGCGACAAAGGGGGTAAGATCTGGTTCCTCCCTGCTTGTTGATGTACCAGACCACTGACATGTTGTCTATCTAAATTGCAATAGTTCCCAGAAGAAGAAAGGCATGAAGGGCCTGCAATGCTAACAAGACTGCCATCATCTCTAGAACATTGATATGCAACTTGGTCTCATTCAGGGACTACGTGCCTTGGACTGTCCTGCCCGAGCAATGACCGACCCTAGTTGGGAGGTGTCCATGGTCACCGTGGCTTGGGAAGGAGCTGCAATAAATGTTCGTCCCTTGACTAGTTCCAAGGAGTGTATCCACCAGAAGAGGGACTTCCTGCAAGCGTTGCTTATATGAATAGGATGTGTCAACGGCAGATCTAATAATGACCATTGGACCGCTAGTGACCACTGTAGTACCCGCATATGCAGACAAGCACAGGGAAGAAAAGTAATGGTGGCTGCCATGGAACCTAGGGCTCATAATACTGCCTCGGCTGAAGGAACATGAGACTGAAAGATCACAGACACATGGAGTGGTAAGTTTTGAACTCTCTCTGGAGTTAGAAAAACCTTGGTTTGCAACGTATCTATCCTTGCTCTAATGTAGTCTAAAATCTGAAATGGGTTTAGAGAAGACTTGGATATGTTGATTGCAATTCCTAGAAAGTCTGACAGTTTCAGGAAATAGTCTCTGGCCTGACAAAGTAGACACTTGGTGGGAGCAGCAAGGAGCCAATCTTCCAGGTACGGGTAGACCTGTATCCCCTGAAGCCTCAGGTAAGCCGCTACTACTGCCATGACCTTGGTGAACACCCTGGGGGCTGTGGTGAGACCGAAGGGTAGGGCTCGAAACCGATAATGATTTGCCCCTAGCCGAAAAGTACAGTTTTGTACCTACCATAAATGTAGATGTCCGAGAGGAATGCATCTGCAGTCTTTACAAATGGGTTGTCCTGTCATCAGGCAGCCCTTCGGTCGGCCGGATTCCAAAGTCTGGGTCTGGCTTCGGCTGGTGTCGCACTTCACCCGACGTCATTGCGGCAGTTATTCGGGTATAAAGGCACCAGCCGACGCCATTTTCCTCAGTGTTTCTTGCCCCAGATGCCAGGTGCCCTCTTGGATGGCTAAATTTGGATAAATGCCAACGTTTCCAAATAGTAGAGAGCAAACACATAAAATAAGCATGTATGTACATATATACAAACAAATACACCATAATAGATCCCCCCCAAGCTAGCTGAAGATTGGCAAATACCCTAGGAGTACCTCTGAGGGGAAGGAGGGTGGGTAATCCTGACTGCAGATGCATTCCTCTCGGACATCTACATTTATGGTAGGTACAAAACTGTACTATGTCCTTCAAGGATGCATCTGCAGTCTTTACAAATGGGTAGAATACCATAGCTAAACTAGGGGAGGAGGAAATGAGAAGAGATTATGGTGTAGTTAGGATCCCTTGAAAAACAGCAGTGGCAAAACCAGCACGGGATCTAGAGTATAGAGGTAAGTTATAATGCTTGGCAAATGTATGCACGGAGGTCCAAGTAGCAGCCTCTATAATGTCCTTGGTAGCCACTCCTCGTAAGAAAGCTGTGGTAGTGGCTGTAGCCCTTGTGGAGTGAGGCCTGATGTTCTCTGGAGTTTTCTTTCCATGGTAGGAGTAACAAAATCTAATGCAATTTCCTATCCATTTGGAGATTGTCTGTTTAGAAATTGGTTTTCCTTCCTTTCCTGCTGCATATGCTACCAGAAGCTGGTCAGTTTTTCTATTGTTTTTGTCCTGTCCAGGTAGTAGCGTAATTGTCTGTGTACATCCAAGGTATGTAAGAGCCTTTCTCCCCTGTTCTGTGGGTTGGGGAAGAATGTAGGAAGGTGGATAGCCTGATTTAAAGATACTCTGGATACCACCTTAGGCATAAATGTAGGATTTGTTCTCATGGACACTCTATCTTGATGGAAGATTAGGAAGGGTTGCACTGCCATTAATGCCTGTAGTTCAGAGACCCTTCTTGCTGAAGTTATTGCTAGCAGGAAAGCAGTCTTCCAGGATAAGTATTGTAATTCTGCTGTTGCTGCTGGTTCGAAAGGAGGAAGAGTCAGTTTTTCTAGCACAAAGTTCAAGTCCCATGCTGGCAATGGAGCTTTCCTGAGAGGTTTCACATTTTTAATTCCTCTCAGAAACTGTCTGAGCAGAGGATGCGAGAAGACAGGAGGATCCAAGCTGTATTCTGCTGAAATAGCTGATGCATGTATCTTGATGGAAGAGTAGGACAGGCCTGTATGGAAGAGCTCCGCCAAGTACTCCAGGATGTTGGCTATGTTCACCAGTGTCACATCTTGCCCTTTTGCAGTACTCCAGATGAGATATCTTTTCCATTTTGCTGCATAATTCTTTCTTGTTGAAGGTCTACGAGCCTCCAGGATTATGTCTTTAACCCTTTGGGATAAATTTGGGTTAATTGCTGTTATGTAATGTTCCAGGCAGTTAGCTGCAGAGTTTTTAGGTTTGGATGCAGGATGTTGTAGTTGTTCTGTGTTAGCAGTAATGGGATCAGGGGCAGTGTCCATATTTGTTCCCGGGACATGCTCCTCAGCAGTGGATACCAATGTTGTCTTGGTCAGTCTGGAGCTATCAGGATGATCCTCGGACGTTCCTCTTTGATCTTCAGAAGCACCTTGTGCATCAAAGGAAGTGGAGGGAAGGTGTATGCTGTCAGGCTTTTCCAACTGAAAGATAGGGAGTCCACCTTCCAAGCAAGTGGGTGGTAAGTCCTTGTGCAGAATTTCTTCAACTGATGATTGAATGGGGATGCAAACAAGTCTATTTGTGGTAATCCCCATTCTCTTGTGATGGTTTTGAAGATGTCCGGATGCAGCATCCATTCGTGGGCATCTGTTGTAGTTCTGCTTAATATGTCTGCTAGAATGTTTTCCTTCCCTGGTACATAAATTGCCTGTAACTGAATGTTGTAGCTCAGAGCCACATCCCATAGGTCCAGTGCCAGCCGGCATAGAGGGTATGAGTGTGTGCCTCCCTGTTTGTTGATGTACCACATAACTGTGGTGTTGTCTGTCCTTATCATCAACTGGCCCTCTTGGAGAAAAGGTCTGAATGCCTGGATTGCCAATTTTACTGCCATCATTTCTTTTAGATTTGTGTGCAGATGCAGCTGGTCTTGAGTCCATAGGCCTTGAATGCACTTGCCCATCATGTGTGCCCCCCAACCGAGGTCTGAGGCATCTGTCGTGATGGTTTGTCTTGGTTGACTTTTGCAGAAAGGCAATCCTGTGTTTGATTGGCAGGCCTGAGCCCACCATAGGAACTCTTGCTTCAGGCATGGGATCATTGGAATTTTGGTTTCTAGGCTGTGCTGGTGCTGGGACCACAAATTCTTTAGGTACCACTGTAGCTTTCGCATATGCAGCCTGGCATGAGGGACCAGTATTATGCAGGATGCCATGAAGCCTAGAGCTTGTAGCACTTTTCTTGCAGCTAAATGGTTCTGCTTTGTTAATGCCAAGAAGTAGAGAGGAAGTTGCTCTTTCTTTTCTGTAGTTAGAAATGCCATTTGTTTTGATGTGTCCAGTTCTGCACCCAGAAAGGTTATTCTTTGGGATGGAATCAGCCTTGACTTTTTGTATTGACTGTATATCCCAGGGCTTGCAGCAGGTAGATGACTCTTTGTAAGTCTTCTGTTAGTTTGTTTTTGTTGTCCGCTTGTATCAGGCAGTCGTCCAGGTAGGGATAGATTTGAATCCCCTGAAGTCTGCAATGAGCGATTACTGATGCCAGGCATTTCGTGAACACTCTGGGTGCAGTAGATAAGCCAAAGGGCAATGCTGAGAATTGATAATGCTCTGATCCTGCAAGAAATCTGAGGTATCTTCTGCAAATTGGTCTTATGGGGACGTGCAGGTATGCCTCCTTGAGATCTAGAGTTACCAGCCAAGACTCCTTGCCCAACATGGGAAGAAGCTGCTGTAGGGTCAGCATTTTGAATTTTGGAACAATGAGGAATGTGTTTAAAGCGGACAGATCTAGAATAGGCCTCCATTTGTTTTCTTTTCTTGGTACCAGGAAGAGTCTGGAGTAAAATCCCTTCCCTTGCTCCATAGATGGTACCTTTTCCACAGCTCTCATTTTTAATAATTGAGATATTTGTTTTAGAGCTTCTGTCCTTTGAGTAGGTGGTAGGTTCGGCATTCCTCTCTTTCCTGGTAGAGTATGGAAATGGAATCTGTAACCTTGGTCTATAGTTTGCAAAATCCATTTTTCTCTTGTAATGCAGTGCCAGTTTCTTGAAAATAAGGTTAGCTTTCCGCCTAAAGGTGCTTCTAGTTGTTCCCTGGTAGGCAGTGCCACCGCCAAGTCACTGTGATTGAGTTGTTGTAGTGGTGGTGGCTGTATCCGTGCCTCATTGGTTGTTACCCTGCCACTGGCGACCCCTGTAGGCACCCCTGGATTGGTTTCTGCCTCTTGAGCGCCTATTCCTGCCTCTTTGTGCCTTAGAGGAGTCTGGAAAGGACCAATTCTTGGAGGGCCAGTTCCTGCTAAACCTTGGAGGTTGAACTTGCAAGAAATCTTTCACTGTTTGCACAGATTTTGCTTTCTCTTCCATCTTTTTTAGTACCTGCTGTGCAGGGGAACCAAATAAAATGACCTTGTCCATAGGTGCATCCAAAAGCTTAGATTTGACATGGTCTGGTAATGCCTGTTCTTTCAACCATGCATGCCTCCTGATAACTGTGCCAGTCATGGCTGATCTAAAGGAAGCCTCCAGTGCATCATAGCCACATTTTAAAGAATGGTTACTAACCTGCTGTATGTTATGTACCATTTCTTGAACATACTTTTATCTAAAGATTCTTCAGAGGACAGCTTTTTAGTCAACTGGTCAAGCATAAACTCTTGATATTGAATCATATGAAATTGGCAGTTCAAAGCTCTAGCTGACAAAGTAGCAGAGGTGTAAACTTTTTTACCCCATCTCTCTAAGGACCTGGATTCCCTTTCAGAGGGAGGGTTTTTAGAAGAAGTAGCTGCTACAGCTTTTGGACCCTGGGAGATAGTCTTTGGATCTGCAAAAGGAGCCTTATATAAGTGGTGATGAGTGTCCGGGACCCTGTAGTACCTATCGGGCTTAGCAGGAGCCGGAGGTAAAGTATCAGGAGCAGTGCAAGCATCATTAAATGCATCATCAACAACAGAAAGAACTGGAGGTATAGCTAAAGGCCTATGCTGTGGCAAATGTAGAAAGGTCCTAAGCCTTTTTCTAGAGTCTGAGAAATCTTGGCCCTGCCACTGAAAATGTTCCCTCATAGCATGCAAAGTTTCCCCAAAGGAAAGTTCCTCAGGAGGAGAGGCTGAAGGGATGGACTCCTCAGCATCGGAGTCTTCGTAAGGAGAATAAGAAGCCTCAGGAGGGTCTGTATGGTCTGAGTCATCAGAGGAATCATCTGTGGTTACTGGCTCAGGGGGCTCTGCTCTAGGCCTCTTTTCTGGAGGAGGGAGAGAGGCCCTGTCTGGGTGAGGCTGGGCTCCACGAATTAAAGAGATGAGATCCTCAGCCAAAGAAAGCATATGGGAGCTGGTGCTGGGCCTGTGAGAGGGGGGCTTGGCAGGCACAGGTTTTGATGCTTTGGCTGCTTTAGCCCTGGCAAAGGCCTTAATAGACATAGCTGGAGGAGGCCTAGCAGCTCCACGTGCAGGGGTAGAAATATCCAGGGGGATGGTGTCTGATAAATCCTGTGAAACCGCAACAGAAGGTTGGATTTCAGAAGCCGTTTCTACCAGGTTAGAAGAGGCCTCGGTAGAAGGCACGTTATCGGCTGAAGAAAGAACCGCTTGCTCCGCTTTGGCCAAAACCGAGACACTCGTGGTTTGCTTAACCGCGGTTTCAGCCGAAACCGCAGACCGCGAGTGTCGGTCCTTTTCTTTGCGTTTCTTGGTTATTTGCGTAGTCGGGAGGATCCGACGGCATAATGTAGGCAAAATCGGAGCCGAAAATCTGTTCAGCAAAGTCCGATCGACGTCTAAGCGTCCGCCGGTTAAAAGAAGCACAGGCTAGACAAGAAGCTACGTCGTGGTCTGGGCCTAAACAATGTATGCAATAGGAGTGGAAATCTTTATGAGGTATTTGTTTCCCACAAGATAAACAGTTATTAACTTTCTCTGACATCGGCTGAGGCAAGAAAGAGTCCCCAACGGGGTACTTAGCTTTATAGAAGTCTTCGAAGTAGTATTCGGTAGTAGTAATCTCTGGATCTGACCAACCGGCACTTGCGAACAGCTTCTGCTTCGGGTGCCACGCGGCAAGAAAGACTGAGGAAAATGGCGTCGGCTAATGCCTTTATACCCGAATAACTGCCGCAATGACGTCGGGTAAAGTGCGACACCAGCCGAAGCCAGACCCAGACTTTGGAATCCGGCCGACCGAAGGGCTGCCTGACGACAGGACAACCCATTTGTAAAGACTGCAGATGCATCCTTGAAGGACATGTGGAGGAATCTCCTGGAGCATCTGTGCATCTTTATATGGTAGTACGAATCCAGGAGATCTATTGAGCACATCCAGTCATTCTCCTGCAATATGTAAGGTAGGGTGGACTGTAAAATGACCATCTGGAACTTTCTCTTTGGCAACTGATAGGTTTAGGGTAGAAAGATTCAGAATAGGCCTTAGGTCCCCCATACCTTTTTTGGCACCAAAAAGAACCTGGAATAGATGCCTGATCAAGACTGATCTTGGGGGACGGTCTGGATGACTTGTTTCCTTAGCAGCTTTTCTATTTTGAGCGCTACTGCCTCCCTTTGTGTGGGTGGTATGTCCAGGAGGTGTTTTGGGGGAATGGGAGGAACCACAAAGGGGATGGTATAACCTCTAGATATGATTTGAAGCACCCAAAGGTCTGTTGACACGGATGCCGGCAGGTACAGCAAAAAACGACCCCCAACTGCCTCCAAAGTATAGCAGTTGGGCAACCCCTCAGGGTTGTTGCGCGGGCCTGTCCGAGAATGGTTCTCAAGACCCGAAATTTCTCGGACCCCCCCCCTCTGCCTCTGGGGGAAGATGAGTCCTGAGTGTCCCGGGAATACTGAGACTTCCAGATCCACATCATCTTTTGCCCCCGCTGATTCCTGGAAAAGGATCTTTGAGGGTTAGAGAAGCAGATCCCGATGGCAGACAGTGTCTTCCCCTTGTCCTTTTCACTCTGGACCGTCTCACGAACTGTCTTCCCAAACAAAGAAGAACCATAATAAGGAGCATTCGCGAAAGATGCCTTAAAGGGTTCCGTGAGTTGACATAGCCTGAGCAAGGCGTGTCACCTCATGGCAATGCCGGACCCAGCCACCCTTGCCACTCCTTCAGTGGCATGCGAAGAGGCGCATCTATGTAGTAGAAACCACTTTGAGAGTGGCCATTTGTGCGGAGAATATGCACTTATCCTCTGGTGACATGGACTCTGAGGGAAACTCAGCCCCTTGACCAGGTCATGATGCAGTCAAGTGACGTTGGCCAAATAATTCATTACCTCTATGGAAAAGGTAGCAGAAGAATATGTCCGCTTTCCCAAACGATTCACCGTCCCGGACTCTCGGTCGGGGGGATTGACAGTAGAACTTTCTGTGGCTAGTTCTTTCTTAGTGGTGGCTGCTACCACCATAACATCTACTGGGGACCCCTTGTTCCAACTAAGTCTGTCTGCAGGAGAACTCAGAATCTTGTCGGGATGCTTCAGATTGGCTCCATGGTGTCCGGTTCCTTCCATGCCTTGGTAGTAATAAGATCCACCAAGGGATCCATGGGGGAGGGACACCTAGAAGGTAGACAGGCCTATGCCAAAGACCTCCAGAAACACCGACTCATCCAAGGAGGATTTGGGGGTGGATCAACACCCCCCCTCACTGCCGCAGGAGTTCCATGAAGTCTCCAAAGGAGACATCATCGGGGGGGTGATCTGAGGGAACCTCCCCCTTCCTCCAAATCGGTGCCCTCAGTGAGGGACTCTGGGGAGGAGTCCAAGTGCCTCCTTTTGCACGTTTGTTTGCATGGAACCTCTTTGGTGGGGCTTTCTGGAGAGGGCTCACAAACTACCTGTGGTTCCTCGAGGGGAACAGTCTGGGGCACATCAAGCATGGGCTGTCCCTGCATGGGCAAAATGGCTGAAGACATACCCAGAGGAGAGGGAGTCGGGGAGGAATACGAGGAGATGGTCAGTGGCCTCGATCCACTGGAGAGAACCCTTTCCACCACGTCAAAAGCCGAGGGAGAGCGAGCCTACCAGGAAACTAATAAGGAAGCTGCTCTCCCCAGATCCGACGGGGGGATCGGAGCCAAGGCCGCTGGAGCCGAGATACCGAGAAGAGGGTCCTGACCCAACAAAGTCAGCGCCAAAGGAGAAAAGCCGAACCCTTCAGATCAGACGCCCAGGCTTCGGCTCTGAGAGCCGCTCGAGTCCGATCAAGTCTGGTCTGAAGCGCTCAAGGTAATGGCCAGCGTTGAGGTACTCGGTACCATCGGCGCCGACCCCCTGACTCCAGGACCTCTCAGATCCATAAACTCTGATACCAGGGATCAGACCAGAGAAGGAGATATTGGGGCAAAAAAGGGAAGCAAGCTCCCCCCTCCAGAGGGAGAGGGGGCTGGCAAGACCACCATCTGAATTCTGGGTGCAAATAAACCTACGCATCATTTTGTCTATGTCTGCCTCACTCAAACTTCTGGTTGTGCAGAGGCCCTGGAAGAAGGTCTAGGCTCCTCTGGTTCCAGTGAGAATCTGGGCGAGTGAAGCCAAGGAGTAATTGGCCTGGTAACTATCTGTTGCTTCGAAGGAGGACCCACCGTATCCAACCAGTCCGGGGATCTCTTCCTCCCTTTGTCTTTCTCTTTTTCTTCTCCCTTCTCTTTCTTATGATCCCCATCCACAGACCTGTGAACAGAAGGTTGAGTCCCGGCCTGGGAGGGAGGGGAAGAGATTGTGGCTGAGGAAGATGCAGTTACAGCCATGACTATAAGGGAAGCAGAGGCAGCTGCCTCTGTAGCAGGAAGAAGTCTCTCGAGGATTAGTTTAGCTCTGCGATCCTTCAGGGCCCTGGGGTTAAACTCCGCACAAATACAGCAGTCTGTTGACAGATGAGAGGCCCCCATACACACCACACACAGAGTGTGGCCATCAGCCGGGGACAACTTATGGCCACACACTGTGCACTTCCTAAAAAACAGCTTTGACTGCTGATCTGCCATGAAACCAAAGTTAAAGAGCACAAGGCCCGACCACACACACTCGCGTCCAACTGACTAGCAAGGATGGGGAAGGGAGAGGAGGCCTACTCTAACTACACTGAACTTTTTCTTTTTTTTTTTTTTTTTTTTTTTTTTGAATAAACACGATGCAAAAGCGAAAGGGGAGGTTAAACAAGGGATAGGGAACCTACCTGTCACTACCAGCAATACAAACACCCAAAAAAACTATCAGAAAAAGTACCTACCATGCCTGGAGCTCTGAGACCATGCTGCTAGGCAAAGCCACGGCAAACGGGATCTGACGGAAGGAAGGAGATGGAGGGGTATTATGGGTAAGGGGAGGAGCTTGGAGCTCAGATCAGATGCTGGTCAAGCTGCCATCTCGGATCCGGATCCTATTCCCACAGGTTGACGATCAAATGAAGTCAACTACTTCAGATCAATGCTTTCTTATATGTCCCATGAAATAGACAGCCCTTATCTTCAAACTGCATCCAGTTTGTGTCACCTTTGTTTTTTTTCCAAACAGTACCTATATGGCTTAACAGATTCCCTTGATGCACTCAGAAGACTTAATATGTTCCCTACTGGGTCTTTTCCTTGAAATGTTGCTTTTCTATTTTTCTTCCTTTATTTAGCCCATGTTAAAAACCACACATTACGATGCTGCTTTTCTTTGAACTGCCTGTCTTCTGCCTATTTCCTTACAAGGTCTTTAGAACTACATAACAATACATGTAGAATATATAGTGTTATAAATGAAGCCTCAAATGCCCCTACAAAAGCAATGATTTGGCAGCCTAATTTCATGACCAGGAATTTCATGAACTCTATTTTGATGGGCAAACACCTTTTTGTGGTTGCTCTTCCTATGAAGACTCATCATAGCTCTCAGCTCTGTGAATTGTTTCCCTATAGGACAATATCAGATTATTCAAACTGGTGGAAAGCATAACCGTAAAGTGTTCACTGCTTAGATGTGAATCGGGACACAGAGAACAGGAGGTATAGTGAACTTCCCATGATGGCTACATGGATGATGACCTTTCTTGGCTGTCTCTTCCCCTGTGAAGAGAACAAATGGGGCTGCTAAAATAAAATCTGATGGTTAGCAGGCAGGAGGTGCAGTAAAAAAAAAAAATTAACACATACAGAAAAAAGTACAGAGCAAAAGCCTATTTATATGTCTTTTTCTTGTTAGCTCAAAATTCTTCATAGGAATCTTACAATTCTAAAATAATTTTTTTTAAGGTTTGGCAGCTGGCTTTCAGTTATGATGCAGTAAAAGTGAAATCTGATGTTGTCATTTTCATTCTTCCTCAATGTATGAGTTCGGATCTGACCCTAGGATCTGACACGGCTGCAAATTCCAGACTTCAGATCAAGCACTTGAGCTCCGCCCTCTACCCAGAATGCCATATTCCATCCCCATTGCCTCAGATCTTATTTGTTTCTATCATGAACAGACACAGGTTCCACTCTCGAGCATTATTAGAGATAATTTCTTGAGTTACTTATTTTTTGGATATAGTTATAACTTTATATTAGCTTAAATCATCTCTCCTCCGGTTCCTCCCTCATAGTTTTCTTGCAGGACATTAGGACTTTCCACCTTTTATATCCTTACTATTCTCACTAAACAGTAAATCTTTATTATCATCAATATATCTGCTTACCCTATTCTCACCAGAGTATTTCATTAGATTATCATTGCTAGTAATTTTACCCCTCTTTTATTTCCTTTTATATCTATAAAAACATAGTTTCTGGTAGTTTATTCTTATTTTACTTTTTTTGTATAGTGACCTACCATGTCAGATAAACCAAATGCTCTTCTTGTGGGCATAAAATCCTAAATTCAGATGCCCAGAAGGAGTGTATGAATTGTCTTGACATCGGGCACTTGGACACTGCTTGTAAGATCTGCTCCATCTTTAATCCAAGATCCCTGGGAGATAGACGTAACAAACTTATTCTAAGGGGACTTCTCCCTGCTACATCTTCTTCAGGTGCTCACAAGCCCCACCAAAACTAGCAAATATGCTCCTCTGGAGCAGAGGAAATGTTTCCCTCTTAAGTCCTCTAGGTCTTTGTCACAGCCTCTGTTAAAAAGCAGAAAAACTTTGGATCCAACTCTACTGGATCCATAGACTCGACAATTGGATCCAAAGCCTTTGCATTCTAAGGCTTGAGCTCCTTCAGTTAAAACAATAAGTCCTATAGTACCCCTTGGATCCTAGGTCCTTAGATTCAAAACTGGGTGCTTCATATAGGAGCATTACTCCAGAATTTGCTATAAAGCCAGTTTCACCCACCCTCCCTTCTCAGTTGCTTCAGACTCCAAAGAAGCATCCCAGGCCCCCAGCCACTACTTCCTCTAGGTTCTCCAGAAGCTTATCAGAAGTGGATGTGGACAGGATGATGCAAAAGTTTCCCACAGCTCAGATCCAGATGGGGGCCTTACCAGCTCCTTTCCCTATTGGATCCATGAGTATGCCTACCACATTTAAAACCATCTTATCTCCTTCTCCAATCCATCCAGTGGTTTCGGAGTCCCAGAATCTGAAATCCCAGAAAGGTCTGGATTTGGATCCATGGAAAGCTTCCTCCTCCACTTCGACTATATTCTTGGCTAGTTCTGCTCCAATACCCTCAGATCAGAATGGGTCTCAGAGCTGAAGTGTTGGCGTCAGATCCGAATGGGAAGGTTGGGCTCTGATTTTGTCAGATCCATCCCTTCTCCTTGGAGCCTTGGCCCTGGACAGTTCAGATCTGGGTCCCCCCTTGAGGTGCAGGTCTGAGGGAGGTCAGAACCTACTTTCGTCAGGGGTTTCAGCTGAGATATGGTGGGTCGATGCCTCTCCTGTCCATCAGCTTTCGAGGTAGTGGATCAGACCTACTCCACAAGGACATTTCCAATAAGTGTCCACCCAGTTCCAGTCCAGTTCCAGTCACCTCACCTGAATGAACACCACACAGAGAGGTGCAGCAGAAGAGAACGTGCAAAAGGAGACGCATGGACTCCCTGATGGAGTCTCTCAAGGAGAACACCAATTTTGATGATGGAGAGGGGTCTTCCAGATCACCACAGGATACTATCTCCTTTGGAGATATTTTAGAAATCCTAAAACAAAATGGTGACTAGTCTACCCAAAACCCCTCACCAGAAGAATCGGTATTTGTGGAAGCTTTTGGTTCTGGCCCATCTACGTCTTGGGTTACCCCCCCACCCAGCGGATGACCTTATTGATTTGGTTTCCCACCGGGCTTGGAAGGAACCAGATACTGTAAAACCAATTCCCAAAAGACCAGACAAATTTTCAGCCACGCCTACAGACAGACCTCACTGGTGCAAAGGAGTCCCAGTTGATGCTATGGTGGTGGCAGCAGCCACCAAGAAAGAGCTAGCAGAACAGAGTTCTTTTGTCCATCTGCCAAACAGGGAGTCTACAACACTGCACGGATTTGGAAAGTGAGTATTTGCCTCAGCACACTTTGCCCTGAGGTCACTAAACCACCTGGCACACTTTACTAGGCTTTAGAGAGATTTGACCAAAGAGCTTTGAAATACTTTCTCAGAGTCCATGTCTGCTGAGGACTACAAAAGAACATCCAAACAACTGGCCACTCTCTTATACATATCAAACACTTTGATGAGGTTGATCTCTCACACAGCTAAAGGTACCTCACAAACACCCGGTTCTGGAACTGCCATAAGGAGACATGCCTGGATGCGACTTTGTGGAGCCTTTTAAGACATCCTTTATCAATGCCCCATTCGATGGCACTTCCTTGTTTGGGCCATCAGTAAAAGATATGCTTACCTGCAACGAAGAAGAAGAAAAGACTTTGCTGCCATGGGAATCAAGTTTTCTACATATCAAGGAACCTTTTCCATGAATCAGAGAGGTGATAAGAAGATGTGGTTCCAAAAATCTCAGGGACCTTTCCAAGATCTGTGCAGTAATAATTCCTACAAAGGGAGAGGAGGAAATGTTAATGGAAGATGTTGCCCTAGAGGTAGAGGAGGTCTGCAGGTTCAGGGTTTCAGGGATTCTTTTCCAGACAGGCCCTTTCAGCTCTCCTGAATTGTTGCCTGACTGTCCACCTCTGCAGGCAGTCAAGAGTTGACTGTCCTTGCACCCAGACGCTTGGGCAAGTATAAAACAAGACAAGAATAATATCCAGAGGTTATTATATAACACTTCTCCTTCCCCATCCCACAAAAGGAAAAAAAAAACTTCCTGACATTCCACCCAGTCAAAGGAAGGCGGCAGCACAAGAAATCCAAAATCTGCTAGCCGAAACAGTCATCCAAAAGGTCCCACCAGACCAAATAGGAATTGGAGCTTATTCTCTATTCTTTTTAGTGCCAAAGAAAACTGGAAACCTCCAACCCATTTTAGATCTAAGCAAACTGAATCAGTAAGTGAAGAAATCAAGTTAAAAATGGTCACAGTACAGTCCATCCTACCTTTTCTTCACAAGAACGGTTGAATGTGCTCAACAGATCTTCAGGATGCATACTATCATATCAAAATAGACAGGTGATCCAGGATATTTACACTTTTGGCTGCGAGCCAGCCATTACCAATTCAAAGACCTGCACTTTGGACTCACCACATCCCCCAGCATGTTTACCAAATGTATGGCAGTGGCGGCAGCTCATTTGAGACTGAAAGGATTCTGTTTCCATATCTAGACTGGCTCTTCATTGCCCCCTCCAAGCATTTTCTTCTGCATGCCAGGGACTATTTGCTCCAGATTTGCAAATCACTGGGTATAACAACAAATCACACCAAGTCAAACCTAACACCAGTCCAGAGCATGGAGTTCATTGGTACAGTTCTAGATATGACAACATAAGTAGCATCTCTACCTCCTTATTGTATCTCCACTATCAGAAGCCAGGTTTATCTTCTAATTTTCCATCCATCTCCTTCAGCAAGGTCAATATTTCAAGCACTAGGTTCCATGGCAGCAGCCACAGTAGCATGTAGTAGTACTCCCTTTGACAAATTTCTTTATGCATGTTCTCCACTGGGCTCTAGCTGTACAGTGGTCCATTCTGCATCAGCCACTATCCTTTCCAGTCAAGCTTAGCCCAGTTTGCAAACACATCCACTGGTGGATCCAACTGGATGATTTTCATCTAGGCAGACTTTTTGTTCTACCAACCTCAATGGCCACAGTGACCACATATGCTTCTTAACTGGGGTGGGGGGCATTTCTTGGGAAGAACAGTCCAAGACATGTGGTCCCACAACAGTCCAATTTGCATATCATTGTTCTAGGGATGACAGCAGTCCTATTTGCGTTGTAGGCTTTTCAAGATGATCTCTCCTTAGGGACTATGGCAATTCAAACCATCAACATGTCTGTAGTCTGGTACATCTAGAAAGGAGGAACTTGATCTTATTCCATTTGAAGAGATGCCATGAGAGGAAGGGGACTGGCAATCTCACTGTGATGCAAATTCTGGGGAAAACCAACATGCTAGAGGACAAACTAAGCAGGTCTATTTTTGATGTCTCATGAGTGGTTTCTCAATCAGTGGTGGAGATAATCTTCTGTCATTGGGTCTGACCTTGCTGTAACCTCTTTGGCACTCCCTTCAGGGGGAGTCACCAAGAGATGTTCTAGTCCACTCTTGGTCCTCGGGTCTCCTTTATGCTTACCCTCCTCTATCTTTGATCCCCAAATTTTTACAGAATGCAAGTCAGCTGAAGAGGTCAGTCATCCTTATTGCCCCTTTCTGGCTTCAGCAACTATGGTTCCCCTTCCTGCGGTCTCACCTTCATTACCCTGTATGGATACTGGGTCTCCTTTCTTATCCATCAGGTATCCAACATCCTAACATACAGGCCCTCAAACTAACTGCATGGTTTCTCCACTTCCAGTAATACTTAGACAGCCCAGGCTCTCTTCCCCTGTACATGACATTATTTTGGATTCTCAAAAAGAATATACCAAAAAGTACGTAAAAGCAAATGGAAAAGATTCTAGCTTTGGGCTTTGAATAAGGAAACTGACCCTTTCTATGACCCAGTCTCTACAATTCTCTAGTTTTTGACAACTCTTTTTGAAGGAGGAGCTAGTTTCTCTACAATTAAACTTAAACTGGCAGCAATTTCCAGTTTCACATGGGGATCAGACATTTTTCCCTGGCTTTGTCTAAATTCTGCAAAGCCTTCCTGAAAGGCATTTTTCTTCTAAGGCCGCCGATAAAGGATCCTTCACCACCTTGGGATCTGACAGTTGTGCTACAAGGTCTAATGCAGAGACCTTCTGAACCTTCAGTTAAATCTGATTTGAAATTCCTGTCATGGAAAACAGTCTTCTTAGTAACCATTACTTCTGCAAGGAGAATATCTGAACTCCAGGCTCTTTCTTCAAAAACTCCGTACATCACTTTTCATAAGGTTATGATTTTCTTATGGACTAAACCTTCCTATTTACCTAAAGTGGCTTCTGAAAATAACAATAACCAATCCATTTACTTAACAGTTTTCTTTCCAAATTTTTTGAATAAAGGAGAGTACAGGCTGCATCTCCCTGATATGCACAGACAACTATGCTTTTATCTTCACAGGACAAAACAAATTAGAAAATCAGATCAACTCTGTTTCTTTTTTTACCAAAAAGGCTGGGATGTCCAGTCTCTAAAGTTACTTTAGCAAAATGGATAACAGACTGTATTCCTTGAATTTATACTCAGAAAGGTGTGACATTATTTAAAACTCCAAAGGCTCATTCAATCAGATCCATGGCTACATCATCTGCCTTTTGGTAATGAACATCTATTGACAATATTTGCAGCTACCTGGTCCAATGCTCATACCTTTGTTACTCATTACAAATTGGATATTATTATTAGAAACAGAGCCAGCCACCTTTGATTTGGCAGTACTCCAGAATATCCTTCTACAGGGGCTGCCCAAGATCAACATAGCTAGGGACTCTGTCCCGTATATTGGATTTAAAAGTTATATACATACCATAACTAGGCATCTGCATTGTCCATTTTCATTCTTCCTCAACTTCCCTCTCATCCATACCCCATCAATTGTTCTGGAGAGCCCTATTGGACTCTTTTGGGAACCTGCAGTTTTGGGTTTGAGCTCTGCTTTTTCTATAGCTATACCTGCCTCTATTTAACTATTCATAGGTTCATAGGTTCATAGGTTCATACTAGGCTATCTGCCCGAGGGCATTTACAAGCCTAGCCCATAGTTTTGTGGCTTACTCCACCCCTTTAGTATGGGGAACTATACCCATTATTTTGCTGTGCCTCTGTTGAGCAGTGACACTGAGGTAATCCCTGGGGTATATCTGCGATCTCCCATCCATTGGTCAAGATTTCTCTTGAACAAGGCCAGCGAGGTGCTCTGCCTCACATATACCGGGATTTTATTCCACAGCATAGGGAGTCTTTGGGTGATGAATCTATCCCTCCAGCACGTCCTATTAATAGCCGTGTCGAGGTTTAAGTCTCCCCCTTGTGGCTCTGACGGATCTAGATTTTTGAGGTGAAGCATATTCATCAAATCTGGGTTTGACATGGCCTTGTATGTTAGGCAAAGGTCACCTCTGAGCAAGCGGTGCGACTGAATAGAGCTGGAGTTCTTTCAGTCGGGCAGCATAGGACAGATGTTTGAGACCCTTTATCCTTTTGGTGAGGAACTTTTGTGGCCTCTCCAGCTGCTGCAAGTGTCGGGTCAGATACATTCCGAATGGGGCATTGTACTCAATCATTGGTCTGATGAGTGATGAGTATAGGAGACTATGACCTCCCTTGATCTAGATGAGAATCCCTTCATGATAAGGTGGGCAATGTAGAAGGTCTTCCTAACTACTTTAGCTACATGGGTGTCGAATGACAGACTACTATCAACCTGGGTCCCCAGGTCCCTGATAACTTCTTCTGTACTCAGTGGATTGCCACCTATTTGGTAGCTAGGGGTAACCTTGTTTTTCCCGAAGGGTATGACTATGCATTTTTGGCATTTAACTTTAGGCCATGGCTCTGGCACCAGTTATCCGTTTCTGTGAGACCCTTCTGAAGGATATCTGTGTCAGATGTGTTTTCTACTATGGCCAGTTTGCAGTCATCTGCAAACTTTGTCAGCCATAACCCTCCTGTGTTTGCTTGTACTTGGAAAAGTAGATGCCAAACAAGAGTGGGCCCAGGACTGAGCCCTGTGGTACACCACTTGTGACAGGCTTTGAGTCTGACATGGCGCCAGCAACTCTGACCCTGTGGGTTCTGTCACTCAGCCAGTTTGCAACCCATCTTGTGATGTATGGGTTAACATTTAAGCTGATGAGTTTTTCAATGATACCCGAGTGGGGTATTGTATCGAAGGCCTTCGCCAGATCGAGGTAGGCTGTATGGACTGCCTTTCTCTCATCAATGGCTTTGGTGACTGTTTCGAAAAAGTCAACCAAGTTTAGAAGGCATGATCTGCCTTTGACAAAGCCAAACTGGGATGGATCCAAAGTCTGCAAATTCCTATGTCTTTATTTATGAGGTCCATTATGATCCTCTCCATGGCTTTGCAGATGAGGCTTGTCAAGCTAATGGGCCGGTAATTTCCAGGGTCGGTGGATGCACCGCCTTTGTGAAGTGGGACCACAGTTGCAGTGCGCCACTCCCTGGGTACGTATCCAGAGGTAAGACTATGATTAAACAGCTGTCCTAGCTGTGGGTTTAATTCCTCGTTGAGTTCGTGGAGCACACAGCCGGGGACACCATCAGGTCCCATGGATGCTGTGTTTTTTGCTTTGGAGAGAGCAGTTCTCACTTGGGCGTTGGAGATGTTTGGGGGGCTGCAATCGCTTGGTATAGATATCTCTCCTTTTGGGGGGGAGGGGGTCTCTCCTTTTGGGGGGGATTGGGATATATAGTAACAAACTCTGTCTGAGGCAATGGAGATGGAATAGTGAATTGTGGGTAGAGGAAGGAGCTTGAGAGCTGGATCCAAAGTCTGGAATGTGTGGCAGAGTCAGATCCAAAGGTAGGATTCAAACCCATACACTGAGGAAGAATGAAAATGGACAACACAGATGCCCAATTGTGGTAAGTACATAACTTTTAATTAGAGTGGCTTAAGTAACAAAGCAGATTCTTGTTGTCAAGCTGTCCTGTCATGGATCATATTGTATTGAAAAGAAAAGCCTGCCTTAGCTATGTGACTATGCTTCTCAACTTGTTCCGATTTTGTATAATGTCCCCTGACTTTGCCTCAAATGTTTTTCCTCATCATAAAACATGTGACTTTCTGGAAAAATACTGAGGATTATAACCACTTTTGTCTGTGATTCCTGAGCTAAGAGGTTGAAAGCCATAGGTGTGACAATCCAGTTTCATTTGTAATGTACTGTCCATGCTTGGAGAGTTTGTCCTGTTAACTCAAATAAGTGAAATTCCACAATTTATTCCGTCTGCAAGTTTTTCTACATAACAATATCTCACTAGTTGTCTAAACAAGAGGAATATATTTTTGTCTGCTAGTGATACCTATTCCTGTGCATTATAAGTATCCTGCCTATAAATCCTTGACCACTCCTGTTCAAGCCTACATATACCCCTTACAATAACCTTAGGGTTTCAAAACTTGTCAGATACAGTTGGGAAACATGACTAGGCTTTAAAGAGACATCTGGGTTGTTAGCCTAGTAATCACGTATGCACCAGTTTTTCTTGCTGCTTTTTCATTCTTTGTCTTTGTACTGTTAGGTCATCTTAAATCACTATCCCTACTGCCTTTCTTCTGGGAATGTAAAGTGTTCTCTAAATGGGTGCTCCTTTCCTTACTTCAAAGATTCACTCATCAACATTTTTTGCATCTAATTTAAGCATGTATTAGCCCAATCTTGCAGACCCCAGCAAGAAGGCAAATTTTCCTATCAGACACATTATATCATCATTTACAAAGACACTGAAAAGAAAGTACAGTCGTGTACACTTGCCATAAATGTAGATGTTTGAGTGTATTCACAGTTGCAGTCATCACACACGGGTTATCTGCCTGCAGGTAGCCCTCAGTCGGCCCAAATACCAGAGTCTTGGGATTTCTGCGTTGGATGCTGTTGCCTCTTCCATGACATCAGGTCGTCAGGGGTATAAAATATGCAGCCGACGCCATTCAGTTTTTCTTGCCCTAGCTGTCAGGAGCCCCCAAAATAGGAAGCTATTATATGGTGTGGAACACCTCCAGTACAAAGTAAATACCCCTGCCATGAAAGATGGCCATAAAGAGGATAGGTAAAAAGGATAGAGAAAGCCAGGGGGCTGGAGGGAGGGATAGAGAAAGCCAGGGGGCTGGAGGGAGGGAAACCAGGACTGCAACAGTGAATACACTCGAACATGTAAATTTATGGTTAGTGTACACAACTGTACTATGTTCTTTGTGTTTCACTGTTGCAGTCATCACACTTGGGTTGATTCCCAAAGTTGAGGAAGGTTGGAGGCAGACAAAAAGTGTTGGGGCTGGCTAGCAGGCCTTGTAAGACTGCTGTTGCAAAACCAGCTCTGGATTTTTAAAATAATAGGTAAGTGGTAATGCTTGGTGAAGGTGTGTACAGAACTCCAGGTTGCAGCTTCCAGGATGTCCCTGGTGGGGACCCCCCTGAGAAATGCTGTACAGGTTGAAGTAGCTCTAGTGGAATGAGTTCTGATCCCCGGAGGGGTAGGTTTTCCATGGTGCTTGTAGCAGAAATGGATGCAGTTTGCTATCCATTTGGAAATGGTTTGCTTCAAAATGGCCTTGCCCTCTGCACCTGTAGCAAAGCTGATTCAGATTTTCTGAAAGGCTTAGTCCTGTTAAGGTACAAACTGAGCTGTCTGTGCACGTCCAAGGAGTGCAGGATCCTTTCCTCTCTATTCTGGGGATTAGGGAATAAAGTTGGCAAATGGATGGATTGGTTTAAAGCCACACTGGACACCACCTTGGGCATAAAGGAAGGGTTAGTCCTGAGGGAAACCCTGTCAGTATGGAAAATAATGAAGGGCTCCACCGCCATTAGTGCCTGTAACTCAGACACTCCTTTTGCTGAAGTAATAGCTAGAAGTAAGGCTGTTTTCCAAGAGAAGAATTTTAGCTCTGCTGAAGCAGCAGGTTCAAAAGGGGGAAGTATGAGCTTTTCCAGTACAAAGTTAAGGTCCCAGGCCGGGGTGGGAGCTCTCCTAGGGGTCTTAAATTATTAGCTCCTCTCAGGAACTGCTTGATGAGAGGGTGAGAAAAAGAGGAGTCTCAGTATTATAGTGAGTTGAGATGGCAGAGGCATGAATCTTAATGGATGAGAAGGATAGGTCTCTGTGGAGCAGCTCTGCTAGGTAATCAAGGATTTGAGGTAAGTTGGGCACAGCTGTGTCCTTTCCTTGAGACTGACTCCAAGAATAATATCTTTTCCACTTTTCAGCATAGGATTTCCTAGTACTAGGCCTTCTGGCCTCAAGGATGATGTCCCAGCACCTGTTTGCTGAGGGATGCTGGTGGTGTATTCATGGGATAAGCCAGGCTGCAAGGTTTAGGGTTTGCAGCTGTGGATGCAAAATCTGTCCCTCCTGCTGAGACAGCAGGGAAGGTGTCTGATGTAGGTGTCAGGGTGGCACTGCTGTCAGACTGCGTAGGAGTGAGTACCAGTGCTGGCGTGGCCAGTCTGGTGCAATAAGGATTGTCCTTGGCCTGTCCTGTTTGATCTTGAGTAGTACTTTTGAGAGGAGGAAAGGCATAAATTGAGAGTTTTTTTTTCCATATAAAGGATAGGGCGTCCACCTTCCAGGCTCTGCTGGTGCAAAATTTGTTCAATTGCTGGTTTTGGGGGAGGCAAAAAGGTCAACCTCCAGAGTTCCCCACCTCTGGGTTAGAAGTTTGAATGAGGTGGGTTCCAGTTTCCACTCGTGAGGGTCCAGTAGATTTCTGCTTAAGTCGTCTGCCAGTGAATTTTGCTTTCTTGGCAGGAATTGAGCTTGTAGGTGCACTTGAATGCTCAAGCCTGTGTTCCACAGAGCCATGGCTAACCTGCAGAGTGGGTAAGAATGAGTCCCACCCTGCTTGTTTATGTACCACATAACTGTGGTGTTGTCCGTCTTTATCAGGAGCTGTCCTGGAAGGATAAGGTATTTGAAGACAGTCAGAGCACTCTGTACAGCTAGCATCTCTTTTTGATTGATGTGCAGGGGAATTTGTTCTGGGCTCCATTTACCTTGAATGCATTTGCCTGCTATGTGAGCCCCCATGCATAGTCTGATGCGTCTGTTGTCAGGGTTTGGGCGGCGAGGGGTGAGTGAAAGGAAGTCCCTTGTTGTGGTTGCATGCTTCTGCCCACCAAAGGAACTCTGCCCTTAGACAAGGTATGATAGGAATCACTGTTTCCAGGTCCTGAGAATGTTGACACCAGAGACATTTTAAGTACCATTGAAGATTCCTCATATGCAGTCTTGCATATGGAATTGGCAGAATGCATGAGGCCATAAACCCTAGGGCTTGCAGTATTTTCCTTGCAGATAGCTGGGTTTTGTTGGCCATTAGTTTGAAATAGTTTGTCAAATGGACCTGCTTTTCTGGAGTGAGGAATGCCATCTGGGAAGTTGTGTTCAAGCTTGCTCCCAGGAATGCAATTTGTTGGCTGGGCACCAGTTGTTATTTCTTTTCATTGATGGTGTATCCCAGTGAAGTTAGAAGCATTTTTCCAAATGCCAGGTGCTAAAGTAGCAATTGCTGATTGTCCGCCTGAATCAGGCAATCGTCCAAGTATGGGTAGATTTGAATATTTCTCTGCCTGCAATATGCAATGGCTGAAGCCAGGCATTTTGTGAATACTCTGGGCGCAGTAGATAAGCCAAAGGGAAGTGCAGAGAACTGATAGTGCATAGAGCCTGCCCTGAAACGTAGATATTTCCTGCAAGACTCCATTATGGGGATGTGCAGATAAGCTTCTTTTAATTCTAGGGTGACTAAACAGGCATCCTTGGCTAGCATAGGAAGAAGCTGTTGCAGTGTAAGCATTTTGAATTTTGGGACCACCAGAAAGGTGTTGAGGATTGATACATCCAGGATAGGGCGCCAAGAGCTCTCTTTTCTGGACACCAGGAACAGTCTGGAGTAGAAACCCTGTCCCCTTTGTTCTACTGGAACAGGTTGAATAGCCCTGATATGGAGAAGGGAAAGTACTTGCTTTTGAGCCTCTGCCCGCTGGTTTGGAAGAAGGTCTGGCAACCTGCTTTGTGTTGGCAGTGACTGGAAGTAGAATCTGCATCCCTGGGATACAATGTTTAGAACCCATCGGTCCTGAGTAATGGGCATCCAGTTCTTTGCATGAAGGGCAAGTTTTCTTCCTAGGGGCGCAAGTACTTTGGCATGGCTGGGAAGGATAATTAGAAAGTCATTGGGAACTTTTTCCATAAGGGGTGGATTACCACTCCCTGGTTTTGAGGTGGAAACACTGCATTGTTTAGATCTCTGCATACCATGAGACTGTAGTCTTGTGGTCTGTTTCCCCTGGGTTTGGACTGAGAAGGCCAGAGAGGGACTGGAAAGGAACATTTTTTTGAAGGTCAATGCCTACTGAATCTAGGTGGCTGCACCTGTAGGAAATCTTTGACTGTTTGCACAGATTTAGCTTTTTCTTCCACATTTTTAAGAACGTCTTCTGCTTTTGTGCCAAACAAATGCTCCTGATTTACTGGAGCATCTAGTAATTTTGCTTTGATATGGACAGGCAAGACTTGTTCTTTTAGCCAAGCATGCTTTCTCAGTACAGACCCAGTGACAGCAGCCCATCAAGATGCTTCTAAGGCATCAAACCCACATTGCAAAGTATGTTTACTAACTTGGTTTGCAGAATGCATTAACTCTTATAAATCTTTATTTTCTGCACAATCTGGAAGTAACACCGGTTTTTGTTTAATTAGTTCCATAATATGTTGCTGGTACTTCAACATGTGAACTGGTAATTCAAAGCCCTGATGGCAAGAGTTGCAGAGGTATATACCTTCTTACCCCATCTGTCTAAAGCTCTAGTATCCCTGTCTGAAGGGGTAGGGTTTTTGGCTGTAGTAGCCTTAATGCCTTTAAGTCCTTGGGAAATGGTCTCTGGATCCACAGGAGGATTTTTAAAGAGAGATTTGTGAGAATCAGGTACTCTGTAGTACCTGTCAGGTTTTCTAGGAGCTGGTGGTAAGGTGTCAGGATTAAGACTGGACTCCAAGAAGACATCTTCTACAATATCCAGGACAGGGGTACAGTTAGAGGCCTGTGCTGAGTCTCTTTTTGGACTGAGGATAGTCCTGGCATTCCCAGCGGAAATGCTCTCTTAAGGTATGCAAGGTTTCACCAAAAGAGAAATCCTCTGGAGGGGAGGCAGAGGGAATGGATTCCTCTGCATCTGAATCCTCATACGTAGATAAGGGTATGTCCTGGTAATCAGAAGGGTCAGAGTCATCAGACTCCTGGTCTGTAGAATCAGAAGGAAATTCAATTCTTTGTCTTTTGGCAGGGGAAGGCTGGCTTCCCCTAATTAGAGTAATAAGGTCTTCAGCCATTCTAAGCATTTGTTTTTGTGGCATGGGAGGATGAGCATGCGCTTTGGACGTTGGTTTTCTAGGCGCAGTGCGAACTCTGGGCCTGAGAAACTTGGTAGTTTTCATAGGAAATGAAGTTGTCGGTTTAATATGAATATCGGTAGGTCGGAATACACCCTCAGAAGCACAGTGGCTCTGGACCCATCCAAGGTAGAGACATCCGCAGGTTCCACAGTTGAAGAAGCATCTTGTGGCATACCAGACTCCGAATGGGTCTCAGCAGAGGCCTGCAAATCTGTAAAAGTAGGTATCAGGGGCTGCAAAGGCGCCTCACTGACTACTGGTGGACTGGCGACAAGCTTAACGAAAGTATCGTCAGCAGTTTTTGACCTATGCGGTCTGTTTCTGTCTTTGCTCTTTTTCAGAAGATTGGTAGTCAGATGGCTTACCAAAGCCATTTCGGAATAGGAGAACGAGAGCAAAATAATTTATCTATAAAAATAGCCTGATGACAAATTGTTCGGGCGTTAAACAAGGCACAAAACCGACAGCTAGGGATGTCGTGGTCTGGCCCTAAACAGGTGACGCAGTAAGAATGAAAATCTCTGTGAGGTATTTGCTTTCCATAGGCAAGCCAATTTTTTCTGACATCGGTTAGAGCAAGAAAAAAGAATCCCCATCGGGGTACTTAGCTTTAGAAGACTTCTGGTCAGAAACTCGAAAAAATGAAAATTTCTGGTAGCGGCCGACCAGCACTTGCGAACTGCTTCTGCTTCGGGCTCCTTCTCGGAAAGAAAGACTGATGTAATAGTGTCTGCTGCAAGTTTTATACCCGTGATGACCTGACGTCATGGAAGTGGAGACAGCATCCGACGCAAAATCCCAAGACTCTGGTATTCGGGCCAACTGAGGGCTACCTGCAGGCAGATAACCCAAGTGTGATGACTGCAACTGTGAAACACAAAGAACATCTTCTCCCACTGATGTCATCCGTGGTGTTTCACTAATAAACATTCTTTCATTTGCATTGATTCTACTTAGTTTTACTCTCTGTATACTGTTTCTAGCCATCTTTTACCTGCACTACCACTCTGTAACCCATTCCAAGTCTGTCTAATTTATTCACTAGCATTGTGTGTGACACCCTACAAAATGCTTGCTCAAGTCTAGGTGAGAAATCCAGAAAAAAAATTACCAGTATACAAATACAAATGGACTGTTTAAGGACAGAACAGTACAAAGAGCTGTTGTTACCTGACAACATTCTCAGGTCAGGAATACATGGTAAAACCATCTCAAATGCAAACAATATCATACATTTATCCTAACAGAACTGCAGAACTAATAATAGCAGTGCACTCACTGGTGCCCATTTAAAAAAGAAAAAAAAGTATGACTGGATGAGTTACTTTGCTATTATATCTACTGTATTATTAAGGTCTGTAGCCTGACAGGAACCAAAGGAGAAGTTACTGTTAGAGCCCTGTTTTCTTGATAAGAGGTACAGGACTGCTCCTCCTAGGTGCAGAGCAACAGTAACATTTCTAGTAAAGCTGAACTGAATTTTGCAGACAACTAGACTAGTGCATGTTTATCTAGTACATTCTAAGGGAAGCCAGATACAAACATACATACATTATATATATATATATATATATATATATATATATATATATATATATATGGGTCTACTTCATATGGCTGAATGGCCATATTACCAGCACTCATTTTACTGAGACCAAATGAATGACATTGCAAAACACAGACTCTTCATTTGAACGACTTTCATATTACCAAACTACCCCTGCTACAACTGCTGCTAATTTAATTGACCGATGTATCTGTGTATAAATACAGTGTGATAACTTTAAGAGCTTGTATTCTGTACCACGTTAAATATGGCGGATCTTAGCGATACTGCTCCTGGAGTAATCGGAAAAGTTTATAGCAGTGTGGTCTCACAAAGAAACAAGAATACTCTGGTGATCCCATGGAAGTTCAGAGGTATACTGTGTGTCATGATGTTAAGCTTCGAGCCCAATACAGTAGGGACACTCCTTGTTTATTAGATGAACACGCTATGGCATCAGCTTCATTAGATACTGTACACAGTATTCATAACAGGAAAGCCCTGTTACAACAAATAGGCAGGGTGAGAAGACAAGCCAACATTATGGAGCGCTCATCTGAAGTAACACTTCACAATATTGATGTGAAGGATTTTCGCCTTAAACCAGGTACGATTGTGTTCAAATGTATATGTGATGCTTCTACAAATAACAAACAGTGTTGGTCTTTTACAACTGTGAATAACCTTTTTGATGGATGATGGACGGCACTTTTTTTTCATAAAGGTGTAACTTATCATCAACTATATAGTGTACATGGTCTAATTAACTATGGGTCCTACAGTAAGGCTGTACTGTTGCTATTTGCACTCATGAGTAAAAAGTCAATTAAATCATATAATAGGTTCATAGGTGCATACTAAGCTAATGGCCTAGCCCATATAAGTGCCCTAGCATCGTGCTGCCCGACGTTAGTTCCCAGTGCCTCTATCAAGTAGATGGTGAACTTTCTGTTTCCCATCCACTCATCAAGATTTCTCTTGAAGAGGGCCAGTGAAGTGCTCTGCTTGACATATATGGAAAGTCTGTTCCAGAGCATGGGCAGTCTCTGGGTTATGAACCTGTCCCTCCAGCATGTTCTGTTGATTGTGGTAATGAGGTTGAGGTCTCTGGAACGTGTGGTGCGGAGGGATTGGGATTTCTTTAGATGTAGCATTTCTAACAGAGCTGGGTCAGACATGGCTTTGTAAGTCAAGCAGAGATTGCCTCTTAGTAGACAATATGAGACAGAGAATAGCTGGAATTTTTTGAGTCTGTCCATGTAGGACATGTGTTTAAGGCCTAGGATCCTCTTTGTGAGGTACTTTTGTGGCCTTTCCAGCTGTTGCATGTGTCTAGTGAGGTACATGCCAAAAGGGGCATTATACTCGATGACTGGCCTAATGAGGGAAGAGTAGAGAGAGATGATGACCTTTTTCTTCCTGGATGCAAAACCCTTGGTAATGAGATGTGCCACATAGAAGGACTTTCTGAGCACAGTGGCAATGTGGTGGTTGAAGGAGAGGTTTCTGTCAATCTGTGTCCCCAGATCTCTTATAATGCCTTCAGTGTTCAGTGGGCTCCCATCGATGTGGCAATTAGTGGGAACTGAGTTTTCTCAAAGGGGATGACGATGCATTTCTTGACATTAAGCTTAAGGTCATGGTTTTGACACCAGTCAGTGGTCTCAGTGAGGCCTTTCTGTAGGATGTTTACATCACTTGGGGAGTTAATAATGGCTCCCAGCTTGCAGTCGTCTGCGAACTTGGTCACCCAGAGTCCCTCCGTGTTAGCCTGGACTTCTAAAAAGTAGATACCAAACAGGACAGGACCCAGGACTGATCCCTGTGGGACTCCACTCGCAACTGGTCGGCTGTCTGACTTGGAGTCTGCTACTTTCACACTGTAGGAAAGAAGACAAAACAGGTACTTGCCACCAAGATGAACAGCTTCAAAACTTTTATTTAAAACACAATTAAAAATGCTTTCGGGACCAAGCCCTTCTTCAGATACAAAACTCAAATGAAACTACAGTTTTTATATAGCTCTTCAGTTAACATTCAGTACCATACCCTCCTTTTCTTTAGTGCAGATCTTAAAGGTATAACCCCCATTTAAACCTGAGGTTTTATTTGGGGGTTATACCTTTAGTGCAGGTCTTAAAGGTATAACCTCCATTTAAACCTGGGGTTTTATATGCTGCTAGCTCAATGATCCATTTAGTTTCATTCAAGTCTGTCTCATTAATCAAATCACCTCCCCTTTTGTTTTTATTTACACATAGTATAACCATAAACTTAAACTTACGACATTCGGTAGGGACAAAGCCTGAGGTGTGGCTGTGATTGAACAGGGCACGCAAATGTGGTGCCAGTTCACTTTGTAGTTCACATAGAACACATCCAGGGATATTGTCAGGTCCCATGGAAGCTGTATTCTTGGCCTTGGACAATGCAGCTTTAACCTGTGCTGCAGTAATGCTGGGTGCCTGGCATTCTTCCGGAATTTGTGATTGGTCTTTTAGGGGGGGACAGCAGGATAAAGCTGGCACTGAAACTGGCGACCAGTATGTTGGCAATATCTGTTGGCCCAGTACAGGAGGTACCACTGTGCAGTAACTCAGAGCAAACCTGGGTATTGCCATGGAGATTCTTGATATAACTATAGAAGGCTTTGTAGTTGTTTTTAGTGTCTGCCGCAATTCTACCTTCATAGCTGGCTTTAGAGGTTTTGATGAGGGATCTCAGCTTTTTGTTGAGGCTAATAAGGGAGTTTTTCCAGTCTTGGGACTTCACCTTTTTCTGCAACAGTTTCTTCCTTATATTGTAGAGTTTATTAATGGCAGGGGACCACCAGATTGGCTTCCTTTTTTTGGAGGAGAGCGTCTTGATTCTGTTGGGTATGGCTAGTTCCATGCATTTATGTACATGTTTGTACAGTGCATTGGTGTATGATTCGGCAGTCATGTATCTATTTTCCATTGACATGGGTGCAGTGAAGTTACCCACCTCTGTTTTTAGGAGCCCAAAGTCAGCTTTGGAGAAGTTTTTCATGGTGGTTACCTTTGCAAGGGTGTGGGTGAGATGTGGACTTCCATGGTGATTAGTTTGTGGTCGGATCTAACCAGGGAGGAATTGACTATTGGTGTAGAGCAACGGTTGCCCATGTTAGTAATACAGTAATATGGCAGTGTGTGTTCTACTTGCTGTCTGAACATGGCTTTGAAAGTGCAGTATGTTATATTTTATGTGACTTCGAGACTGCAGCTGTGAAGAGCATAAGACTCAGTGTTCCAGGTTCAGTGTCAAAGGGATGTCAGTTTCATTTCTGTCAGAATCTTTGGCGTAAAGTACAAGCATTGGGATTAGCATCACTATAACTCTAACATGAGTTTTCAAACATCAGTTAAGTATTCAGCTGCACTAGCTTTCCTGAAAGAACCTGAGGTTGTTAATACATTCCAGTTACTTAAGGACATATTCCCAACTGAAGGATGAGAATTACTGAAATATTTATCTGACTGGTATGTGCATGGGAGGCTTAGCAAGTTTAATACACATACAGCTACATCAGTCAGATTTCCACCCCTATTCCCTCCCCTAGTTCCAATATCCTTTTGGACTGTATCAGATTTGAATTAATTATTTTTGCCAAGCACTCAGAATTCAGTAGAGGCGTGACACAGGAGGTTGAAATGTTTATTGGGAAGTAGGGTGACTGATTTATCTGTGTTGATGCATGCCCTGACTAGGGAGCAGAATAAGGTAGATGAACTCCATGTTAAGATGGCTACTGGATTTCCTCCCTCACCAAAGAAAAGGAAGTGCCAACAAAGGCATGCAGAATTTCAGACTGGGCTATCGAATAAGGAAGGATATTCTCCTCTTGAATTTGTACTGGCTATTGCAAAGCTACTGAAGATGTAAGTCAGCTAAGAGTTCTTTGTACTATTAACTCTGCTGTTCTTGGATTACATTCACTCTACTAATTATTGGGCTGATGCGCAATACACACTTCTGTGGAGATTTGTTTTTGTTGTGATACATGATAATATAGTGATGAAAGCGTGAGATGATTTGACACAGAGTGTGCCGAGTGTATATTCCTATCAGGAGTGTATAGATGACAGTTGCACTGGTGATGGAAGTTGTGTGATGTGTTTTCCAATTTTGCACAGTATACTTGTATGGGAATTCATTTCACATGGTAATTTCTACCATCATTATCAGTTTTCATTACTTACAGCACTGTTGTTGCTGATTATGTTTGAATAATCATTTGGGATGTTGGACCAGCACTTCTGTACATATATTGGATTTCAAGGATCATGTGCAGTATATGTTCTCTTCTGTCTGTGATTTGAGACTCGGCAGTTTGGTAGTTGAACATGTGAAATTCGTTCAAATGAAGAGTTGATGTTTTGCAGTGTCGTTCATTTGGTCACTGTAAAATGAGTGTCAGTAATATGGCCGTTCGACCATATGAAGTAGACCCATATAAATATAAAAGCATCTTTAATACAAACTACAAATTGCCTAGTAATCTGAACTACCTAAAAAGTTTTACAAGTGCATTTAAACAGACACAATGTATCAACTACATTATTTAATAAAATGCCTGTTAAATTCTGGATGGTACTGTGGTGCAGCCTTACAGAGTGTGGTTGTCTAGTTTAGTTCCTGGCTGGGTGCCTTCTGCACAGAATCTGCATGTCCTTCCTGTGTCTGCATAGGTTTTCAGTGGAGGTCTCAATCTTCTTCCAATATCCTTAAGACAAGCAAAGAGGTGAAACGGAAATCCTCCAACATGTCTGAAGGTAGATGTGTGTCTGTGTGTGTGTGTGTGTCTGTGTGTGTGTGTGTGTGTGTGTGCGTGTGCGTGTGTGCGTGCGTGTGTGTGTGTGTGTGTGTGTGTGTGTGTGTGTGTGTGTGTGTGTGTGTGTGTGTGTGTGTGTGTGTGTGTGCGTGTGTGTGTGTGTGTGTGTGTGTGTGTGTGTGTCTTACTAAGTGCTGGCATGCTAGTATCCCATCCAGGATGGGCTTAAATTCTTATGCCCACTGCCTAACACAATAAATTCTAATTCCCTGCAATCTTGAACAGAATAATGTGGGTATAAAAATGAAGGAATTAATATGCCCTCTGCATGTTAGCTGTCAAAAGCTGAAACTATTTAATACATTTTCACAGTTAATACAAATGCCATATATGTCTCCCTAATGAAATGTTGGCACTCAAAATGCCAACTGCCAACAAAACAAAAACCAGACTGACGATCAAGAGATGAGTAACTCTTGAAAATTGCAATTCTTCTTTAAACTTCTTTTTGCAGGGGGAGATAGCCCCCTTGCACCCCCAAACTTAAATATACCAACTCAGAGATTGACATACCTCGGAGAAAAGGGAATATTCTAAGAAATGGCATCTCAGATTTACTACCTGCAAGTGCAATCTTTCAGCCACTCAGTCTCCAAGCTTCAGTACTCGCTCTAGCAGCTCTCAACATTTCAAATCCTAACTGCCAGATACAGAACAATCCATTATATAATGATGGCATATTAATAACTTAGCAGCTCTGACTTTTCACCATCTTATTTTGCTCACCCCATACATTTTATTTGGCTTCACTGCATCAATTTTATGTACTCAATGCATCTATAAATGGTGCAGCTCCATAACTGAAGGACTTTGACATTTTTTCCTCAGTGTGACTTTTTTTTATGAATACTTTTCATATAACATATTATATGTAAAAAAAAGGCATGATAATGTACATCTGTAACAAAGTTTTATTTTTTGAGATGCTGTACACATGTACTGTCTTTATCTGCTTACTATATACATGCATGCATGTGTATATGTAAGTTTGCCATAAAACACAGGGTCAATTTATGCATGGGTAATACATTAACTAAAGGAAGAATTTGGTGTCATGCCAGTAAAAATTAAATTACCTGCAAGCGAAAAACTGTCCCTGAAGGTAAGAATGTCTTCCAAATGATTAACAATACTGTTGCAGCTTTTGGTTATCACCTCCATAACAATGAAAGTGAGCTAGAGTGCCATATTTCAGTGTTCTGCTGTCATTCACAGTCACCCCACCACCCCATTACCCCACTGTAGCAACCCATTACCCTGGTTGCTACAATGATCACAACAATGTAGTTCAATTTGAATTCTCAGCCACAACCCCGATTGCTGTAATGGCTAAAATAATGTACTTCAGTTTGTATCCACCATTTACAAGCACAGACTTTTACCCTGATCACTGAAATTATAAAACAGTTACCTCATAGTAATTGAGCATGGACTGGATAGCCATGCTGGCTTCATGTCACTTTGTGAAAGGGAGGGATTAAACAGGGTCCTGTCTTACTCATTCACTGGTTCTCTGATTACCTACTTTATCCTGATATCAATGCTGATTAGAATAGATTGCATGAATGCACAAATGAAAACTATACTTTATTTCTCTATAAACGTTACCACCGTAGAAAAGATAAAACCTTGACAATATGAAACTCAAAACACCAAAATATTTAACCAGGCTTAAGCACAGTTCAATGCATTTTTAAAGGAGTTTTGGTCTCAAAAAAATAAAACACAAAACAAACAAAAAAAAAACAACAACAAAGTGACCTCTTTTTATAAAGGCTAATCTAAACTTGAGAATATATGACAGTTCACTACTATGGACACCAATGAATAATGATCTTGTCCACTCTATCTACCCCAGTCAATGAATAAAACAAACACTTCCTTCTATTCTGTTTAATTAACTTTCCTTGTCTACCTCATTCTGTGTTTCCTTACCTTTCCTAAATGCTTTATATTTTACATAGCATTTACTTCCACACAATTTGCACTGTTTTTACTGCTTTCATCAAGACACATTCAATGCTCTTAAAATTTTCTTGAGGCACTGTCCTATTTTGTAAAAAGTCTGACCTGAATTTCTAAGAACTCAGTCTTGATTAGTTTGACTCTGTATTTGGGCTGATGGTAAATGACAGTATTACTATTACAAATGTTATTTTTTTATATATAATTCTGCTACCACTTTCTAAGTGACAGGCAAACACACTTATGACAACAAAAGCTCTTATTTTACCAGCCTTCGCTGTGTGAAATTTGGACAAAACTCTCCTTGTTTCACAAGCCCCTGCTTATTAGTAAGTCAAGAACTTAACAATAAGTCTAAAACAGATGGAGGAGTAATTGTCAGTAGATTTCATTGTGAAGGCCTTGGACCACAGAGACAAAGTACATAAATGTAGATGCTCGAGTGTCTTCACTGCTGCAGTCTTGGGTTATCCTGCCGCCAGACGGTCCCGCAGTCAGCCAGAGTTCCAAAGTCTTGGTCCGGCGTCGGTCGCTGTCGCCTCCTCCTTGACGTCAGTGCATCAGGGGTATATAAGAAGCAGCCAATGCCATTTTCTTCAGTTTTTCTTGCCCCAGATGTCAGGTGCCCCAAAGAAGATAGGCAATACATATTGTTTACAAAACATACAGTAAGGTAAAAACAAAACCTTCAGTAACCAGCAAATACACCACATAGGTAGTATAGTATAGAAAGTTATAGATAAAACCCAGCTAAGAAAGAGGGGATGGCGGGTGGGTAACCAGGACTGCAGCAGTGAAGACACTCGAACATCTACATTTATAGTAGGTACACAACTGTACTATGTTCATCGTGTTTTACTGCTGCAGTCATTACACTTGGGTTGAATCCCAAAGCTGAGTCAGGGTGGCTGGTTCTATAGAGGATTTGGTGTGGCTATGAGGCTCTGCAGCACTGCAGTGGCAAAGCCAGCTCTGGATCTAGAGTAAAGAGGTAAGTGGTAATGCTTGGTAAAGGTGTGAACTGAACTCCAAGTTACAGCTTCCAAAATGTCTTTGGTAGGTACTCCTCTAAGGTAGGCAGTAGAAGTAGCAGTTGCCCTGGTGGAATGTGGTCTAATGTTAGATGGTACAGGTTTCCCATGCTGTGTGTAGCAGAACCAGATACAGTGTCCTATCCACTTTGAAATGGTCTGCTTTGAAATAGCCTTTCCCTGTGATCCTGCAGCATATGATACAAACAATTGTTCAGTTTTTCTGAAAGCTTTTGTTTTGTCCAAGTAGAAGCGTAATTGCCAGTGTATGTCCAAGGAATGTAGAAGTCTCTCCCCTTATTCTGGGGATTTGGATAACATGTTGGCAAGTGAATAGTTTGGTTAAGAGCCACACTGGATACCACCTTAGGCATAAATGAAGGGTTTGTTCTTAGAGAAACCTTGTCTTGGTGGAAAATGATGAAAGGCTCCACTGCCATTAGTGCCTGTAGTTCTGAGACTCTTCGTGCTGAGGTTATTGCCAGAAGCAGAGCAGTTTTCCATGATATATATTTTAATTCTGCTGAATTGGCTGGCTCAAAAGGAGGTAAAGTGAGCTTTTCCAAGACAAAATTGAGGTCCCAAGAAGGTGTTGGTGCTCTCCGGGGCAGTCTTATGTTTTTAGCCCCTCTGAGGTACTGCTTTAGCAATGGATGTGAGAAAATAGGATGATCTGTGTTGTAATGAGCCGAGATAGCAGAAGCGTGGATCTTAATGGATGAGAAGGATAATCCTTTGTCCAGCATCTCAGTTAAGTATTGTAGTATCTGAGGAATGTTAGGGACAAGAGGGTCAAAGCTTTGAGCCTGGTTCCAGGCACAGAATCTCTTCCACTTTTCTGAATAAGATTTCCTGGTGCTAGGCCTCCTGGCCTCCAAAATGACATTCATAACAGCTTTAGAGAAAGGTGTTGTCTGTTTGGCTAATGAATCTGCCATGCAGCCAGGTTTAAGGTTTTGAGCTGACTGTGCAGGATCTGATTGTTTTGTTGAGTCAGAAGATGTGGAATTTGAGGCAAAATCCAAAGTGGGCCTTGAGCTAAGTTCTTTAAGATTGGGTACCAATGCTGGTGTGGCCAGTCTGGAGCAATCAGAATCATCTGTGTTTTTTCTTGTCTGGCTTTTAGGAGTAGCTTTGAAAGGAAAGGCAGAGGTGGGAAGGCATAAGCGTTTAGGCTTTTCCAGCTGAACGAAAGAGCATCCACTTTCCATGCTTGTGTGTGATAAGTCCTTGTGCAGAATTTGGCAATTCAGTGGGGAGGCAAAAAGATATATGTCTGGGCACCCCCATTTTTGCATTATCATGCTGAAGACTTGTGGATTTAATTTCCACTCGTGAGGATCCATGATGTTTCTGCTTAAGTCGTCTGCCAGAGTATTTTTCTTTCCTGGCAGGAATTGTGCTTGCAGATGAACTTGATAAGTTAGAGCTGTGTTCCACAAGGTCATGGCTTGTCTGCATAGGGGGTAAGAATGAGTGCCCCCTTGCTTGTTTATGTACCACATTACTGTGGTGTTGTCTGTCTTTAATAATAATTGTCCTGGATGCAGAAGGTCCTTGAATGCTGTTAGGGCATTTTGTACAGCCAACATCTCTTTTTGATTGATGTGAAGATGCATTTGGTCTGTGGTCCATTTGCCCTGAATACATTTTCCTGCCATGTGTGCTCCCCAGGCATAATCCGAAGCATCTATTGTTAAAGTCTGCCTGGCTGTGGGAAGAGTGAAAGGCTGACCCTTGTTGAGGTGACATGCCTGTGTCCACCACTGAAACTCCTGTTGTAGGCAGGGAATTAGTGGTATTACTGTTTCCAAGCTATGAGAGTGCTGAGTCCAAACACTTTTTAGGTACCATTGTAATTTCCTCATATGCAGTCTGGCATACGGAATTAGTAATATGCAGGATGCCATGAATCCCAAGGCCCGCAGAATTTTTCTTGCAGGGAGTTGGGACTTTGTTGCCATCAATTGAAAATACTGAGTCAGTTGTCCTTCTTTGTCTGGCGTGAGATAAGTCATCTGGGCCGTTGTATTTAAGCTGGCACCCAGGAATATTATCTCTTGTGAGGGAACTAGCTTTGACTTCTTTTTGTTTACTGTGTACCCTAGGCAACTTAACAACCTTTTTACAAACGCCAGATGCTTTAGAAGAATGTCCTTGCTCTCCGCTTGAATCAGGCAGTTGTCCAGGTATGGATATATTTGAATTCCTTTTTGTCTGCAAAATGCAATTACTGGTGCCAGGCACTTTGTGAAGACCCTGGGCACAGTAGATAAGCCAAAGGGCAGTGCAGAGAATTGGTAGTACACTGAACCAGCTATGAATCTGAGGTATCTTCTGCAATTTTGTCTGATACGGACATGCAGGTTTGCCTCTTTGAGGTACAAAGTAACGAGCCAAGCTTTCTTGCCCAACATGGGAAGGAGCTGCTGTAGTGTCAACATTTTGAATTTCGGAACATCCAGGTAAGTATTTAGAGTAGAGAGGTCTAGTATGGGTCTCCAGGCCTTTCTGGAGACCAGGAAGAGTCTTGAGTAAAATCATTCTCCTTGTTCCTGCTGTGGCACTTTTTGAATAGCTCTCATGTCCATGAGGGCTGTAACTTGTTTTTGTGCCTCTGCCCATTGATTTTGTGGCAGGTCTGGCATTCCTTTTAGGAAGTCATTGGGACTGTTTCCTGTAAGGTTGTGACTTGTCCTCGCCTCCTTTTGGGGTTGAAGCACCACACTGTCGTGGTCTGTAAGAGCCTTGGGGCTGAGATCTGCCTCTTGGGCGTCTGTGTCTGCCTCTTTGTGGCCTGTCTGACACCGGAAAGGACCAATTTTTTGTAGGCCAATTCCTGCTAAATCGAGGTGGCTGTACCTGTAAGAAATCCTTCACTGTTTGCATAGATTTTGCCTTATCCTCCATTTTCTTTAATACCTCTTCTGCCTTAACACCAAATAAAAAATCTTGCTGTAAAGGAGCATCCAATAATTTTGCCTTAACATGATCTGGTAAACTTTGTTCTTTTAACCAAACATGCCTCCGAATCACAGATCCTGTAACTGCTGCTCTACAAGAAGCTTCTAATAAATCAAAACCACATTGCAAAGTATGCTTTCCCACTTGTTCAGCTGCATGCAATAAATCCTGCATTTCCTTATAATCAGGTTGTTCTGCACTTGTACTCATTTTCTGTTTTAACTGAGACAGTAAATATTGTTGATATTTAAGCATGTGAAACTGGCAATTTAAAGCCCTCACTGCTAAAGTTGCAGAGGTGTAAACTTTCTTCCCCCATCTGTCTAATGCTGTAGAATCCCTGTCCGAGGGAACTGGATTTTTAGCCGTGGAAGCCTTTACCCCTTTGGGACCCTGGGAAATAGTTTCTGGGTCAGCAACAGGGTTTTTATAAAGAAATTTGTGAGATTCAGTGACTCTGTAGTACCTGTCTGGCTTGACTGGAGCAGGGGGTAAAGAATCAGGATTTAAACTGGATTCAGAGAACACATCATCCACAATATCCAATACTGGCAGAATAGCAAGGGGCCTGTGCTGAGGCAATAAAAGAAAGTCTCTGAGCCTTTTCTTGGATTCTGAGTAATCCTGGTCCTCCCAATGGAAATGCTCCCTCATGGTATGTAAAGTTTCCCTAAAGGAGTAATCCTCAGGAGGAGAGGCTGAAGGAATTGATTCTTCAGCATCAGAGTCCTCATAGGGGGGTAAAGAGTATCCCTGGTCTGAAGAGGAATCAGAATATATAGAAAACTGGTCAGAGGAATCGAAGTCTGTATCCTGCCTAGGCCTTTTATCAGGAGGGGGATGGGAACCCCTGATCAGAGTAATTAAGTCTTCGGCCATTTTGAGCATCTGCTTTTTAGGCATGGAGGCCTGTCCAGGTGAATACTGTACTTACTTCTTTGTCTTTAATGTAGTTTTAGACTTGGCTGTAGTTGCAATGGTAAGTTGTGAAGGTCTGAAAACACCTTCAGAAGCCGATGCCTGCTCAGCAGCTCCGGATCCATCTGAAGGGTTAGTCTCCGTAGGCCCAACACCTTGAGTATCCAGAGGCCTGGTGTCAGGGGCTACAAAAGCTCCTCACTGAGAACCGGCGACTGGCCTAGAAGAGGCTTCGTCATCAGGTTTTGGCCTCGGATGCCTGTCCTTATCCTTATCTTTGCGTTTTTTGTGAATTCCGGTCAAAGGCATGGTATAATTAAACCTTCGGCCAAAGTAATGGCGAGCAAAATCAAACCGACGTTTAATAGTGCGTTTGTTAAATCTAGCACAAAACCAACAACTAGTGACGTCGTGATCTGGGCCTAGGCATGGAATACAGTAAGAATGAAAATCCTTATGAGGTATTTGCTTCCCACAAGAAATACAATTATTAACTTTTACTGACATCGGTCTGAGGCAAGAAAAATTTTCCCCAATGGGGTACTTAGCTTTACTGAAGACTTTGGTTCTGAAAATCGAATTTGATATCTCAGGAGATGACCGACTGGCACTTGCTAACTGCTTTTGCTTTGGGCACCGCGCAGCAAGAAAGACTGAAGAAAATGGCGTCGGCTGCTTCTTATATACCCCTGACGCACTGATGTCAGAGAGGGGGCAACAGCAACAGACGCCGGACCAAGACTTTGGAACTCTGGCCGACTGCGGGACCGCCTGACGGCAGGATAACCCAAGTGTAATGATTGCAGCAGTGAAACACGATGAACATCCTGTGTGATGCAGCTGCGGTACGGCCACAAATATTTCCTTGCTCTCCAACAAGACTTCGAGAAATACAGGAAAGGTGTGTGACAAAACTGCAGATATAACAGAAGTCTGCCTCCAGGTATCAATATACAAAATAAACACACAATTACAAAACATTGTGTAAGACAAGGGTTTATGGGCAAGTATTAAGTTAGCTGCTCTTGTTTACCATTTTAATTCCAGCTAATTTCCCTTTTCAAATCTTGAATTCTGTACCTTGTATCTGTGAGGTAAACACCTTAACCATTATAACAACTTCCAAAACCTGCTATTGTAAATGAATACATTTATTTTACTTATTACCTTGCAGTAACAGCACAGTGCAACTCTGAGCTACTATAAGAATTGCTGAATAATAGCATGCAGCTTTTTGAAATATTGTGGCATGCTACCAGCTATACATGCAATTTTAGGGTAGGGTTCCAACCGTATTTTAACCTACTCCACGACTCTCCACTGTGACTCAAATCAACGAGATAGCCTTATACTAGAGTACCTTGCAATATTTTAGCCTAAAGCTTTCAAAATTCTAGCCCTTCTTTTAGCTTTATGGTCAAATCATTTATGTACCATAGTTATGAGGGCAGTTTGTTAATGTAATGCTTCTTGTTCTCTGTCTAACGAGAACATGTGGCTGACAGTTGCTAGTTAAAAAAGTTCAAATGCATTTTACTGTCTAAAAAAACATAAATATGTATTAAATGTATACCTGAACATATTTTCATTCCCAAATAATCCTGCATAAACACAAATATTATAACATGGAAAAAACTGAAGTTATGGACTCACTTCAGAAAAATGCTTCACATACATAATTGAACAAGGTGGCACATCCTGATGCATGCATTAAATATATATGGGTCTACTTCAGATCGAAACACCACATAATCAAAGACCACAACGTTGAGACAACAATATCGTAAACCCATTTCAGTGAACCACTGATAGATGCCGTTTCTTTTCCTTAGACAGGAATGTTCCTGTACGTTTTTCCACCCTTTCCACTAATATTCAGGGTGCTTCTGAAGATCCAGAAGGAATCCCCCAAGATTACTGTGGTGACTTCCTTCCTGGTCCCTTTTCTGGAAATGACCAGGGGTAAATACCTTTTCTGGAAATGACCAGGGGTAAATACCATAAGTTTCCCCACAGAATGGATCTACTCACACATAATCAGGGATGTTTGATAAACCCTAACCAAAATCAACTTCAACTGACTGCCTGAATGATAAGAGTTTTAATTTCCTTTAGGCACTTCTTTTCTGAGGACATGCAGCAGGTGCTAATGGAGGTAAGAAAGCCTGCTACTAGAAAATCATATATTAGCAAATGGAAGAGGTTTTCTAGTTGGTGCCAACACCACCATAGCCAGCAGCAGTGGAGGTCTAGTTGTTCTCTAGTTTTGAAATATTTGTCAGTTACTTTCCTATGGCCTTTCTTACTCCTCCAACAAGGTTCATTTATTGGCCATTTCAGCATGTCTGCCTATGGATCCTCTTTCAAGGTTTTCTCATGTCAAAAGTTTTTTGAAAGGGGTTTTATTTAAGAGGCTTCCAAGAAAACCAGTAGCCCCTTCTTGGAATTTTAATTTTGTGTTAGAAAAACTAACCTTTGCTACATTTGAACCAGCTAATCTGGCTCACTTGAGGTTCTTAACAAGTAAAACAGTTTTACTAATTGCTCTGATCTCAGCAAGAAGAGCATCAGAGCTGCAAGCTGTTATGGTGAGTCAACAATGTCTCATTTTCCACACAGGCAGGGTTTCTTTGAAAACTAATCTTTTTTTATGCCTAAAGTTGTATCAGAGTTTACTTTATAACAAACTATCCATGCCGCTGCTTTCTTTACTGATCTTAAAAATGAGGGAGAAAGGATGCTCCGTATCTTGGATGTCCACTGAAAACTCAGGTATTTGTGTTTTATTTACATATTGTAAACTGCTATGCTCTAAAATTGTTTTGTGTATTGGGTGGAGCTTGTTGGGAGGCTTGGAAAATCACATGGTTATAAAGTGATTTTTATTGGTCTATAATACTTTTTAAGCAAGAGTATAATCTGATTGTTTGTCCAGTGAAGTCTTTTATGTAAATAGACAAAAGCACTCATCATTTTATGCATAAATAAAAGGATTTGATTTTAAATCCACGCTGAGTGATTTTAAAAAGATTTAAGGGTATTTTCCTTTAAGTACAATTCTGGTGCCTGTATTTCCAATTTTATTTCACCTTTAACCCTTCTTCCAGCTCCAACTTTAATAACTTTCATCTATCCCCAAAATATCACACTTCTTGTCACATTCTCCTAAACTCTGTCTTCTTCTCTATTCAAGTTATATTCCCTAACATAATGAGGTATTGACTACATGATTAACAATGTACACAATATACACATTCAGTGTATTACATCCTTTAAGAATGCTTTGTACCTTATCACTAATGTGCAAAACATGAGTAATGTATTGTGTATTGGTTGCAGTTGGTATGCAGACTGCATTATATGCACTGTATGCGATACAGCCTGTGTATGAAGGATTTTCTTTCATCATATGCATGTTGGTACTTTCACATTTTCTTTTGTGTGTGTCAGTTTATCACATGTTTTCACACATCTCATTGTCCATCTTCTAAAGATAGAGCTGAAATATTTGGTCAGCCCAGCTACTATGTAAATAAATCAATAAATTATTTTAACTAAAAATATATATCCAGCATCTCTTCCGCAACACACTGATAACACAGGCTGCAGGACTACTTCACACTGTGCAATCTAAATGTGGCTCTAGCTTTCTTTATACAACAACACTGGCATGATTTTCAGAACTCCCTTACACCTACAGCTGTAATACAGTGCTGCAAAATATAAAAGAACAAGTCTGTATTTTATATTACCAATCAAGGTTTAGAAAAACAGATGCATTTTGTTTCACAACTCAGCCTTAAAATGTTTTACACCTTTAAGTAATTATTTTTGCGTTGTTAACTCAGATAGTCTGTTTGGGCAGAGGGCCTCTTTATTGGAGACTCTGAAGAAAAAATCCATAAATACAAAGTGCTTACATGGTAAGAATACAATAGTGCAATTCAATGCCATTAGTTTATAGATTCATAGGTTGGTACTAGGCTATCGGCCCTAAGGCCTATGCAAGCCTAGCCATAGCAATTCCCTGGAAATGTTTACCCACAATATTTACTTCTCTGGGCCCCTGTCTAGCAGGGCGACTGACATGATCCCCGGGGTGAATTTCCTATCTCTCACCCAATCATCAAGATTCCTTTTGAAAAGGGCCAATGAGGTGCTCTGCTTGACATGTATAGGCAGTCTATTCCAGAGTATGGGGAGTCTCTGGGTCAGGAACCTATCCCTCCAGCATGTTTTGTTCATTGTGATGATAAGGTTTAGATCCCTGGAGCGTGTGGCTCTGAGGGATTGGGATTTCTTTAAGTGGAGCATGTCCAACAGCTCAGGGTTTGAAATGGCCTTGTATGTTAAGCAGAGATCACCTCTGAGTAGATGATATGCCACAGAGTATAGCTGGAGTTTTCTTTAGACAGTCAGCATATGGCATCTGCTTTAGGCCTGTGATTCTTTTAGTGAGGTATTTCTGTGGCCTTTCCAGCTGTTGCAGATGTCTTGTGAGGTACATACCAAATGGGGCATTATACTCTATAATGGGTCTAATGAGGGATGAGTACAGTGGGACAATGACCTCCTTTTTTCTGGATGAAAAGCCCTTAGTGATGAGGTGTGCCACGTAGAAGGATTTCCTGACTGTTGTGGCGATGTGGTTATCGAAAGTGAGACCACTGTCCACTTGTGTCCCTAAGTCTCTCATCACACTTTCGATGTTTAGTGTCCTGCCACCTATGTGGTAGTTCATGGGTACATGTTTTTTCCAAAGGGATGACTATACATTTCTTGGCATTAAGCTTGAGCCCATGGCTCTGGCACCAGGCATCTGTTTCTGTATGGCCCTTTTGTAGAATATCCACATCATTTGGGGATTCAATAATGGCTCCCAGTTTGCAGTCATCTGCAAACTTTGTTAGCCAGAGTCCCTTAGTGTTGGCCTGTACTTCAGAGAAGTAGATGCCAAACAAGAGTGGTCCCAGGACTGAATCCTGAGGTACTCCACTTGTCACTTGTCCGGAGCTGGATTTGGAGTTGGCTACTTTTACAGTCTGGGTTCTGTCAGTAAGCCAGTTGGCAACCCATCGAGTGACGTAGGGATTTATACCCAGCTTAGTAAGTTTATCTATGATTCCAGAGTGGAGGATGGTGTTGAAGGCCTTGGCGAGGTCCAGATAGGCTGTGTGGACCTCCTTACCCTCGTCCACAGCTCTGGAGACCGATTCGAAGAAGTCAAGCAGATTCAGGAGACAAGATCGACCCTTCACAAACCCGAACTGGGTGGGGTCCAGTATCTGGAGGTTGCCAATGTCTTTGTTTATAAGTTCATGATAATACGTTCCATGCCCTTGCAGATCAGGCTTGTCAGACTGATGGGACGGTAATTCCCGGGATCCAAGGTGGATCCTCCCTTGTGGAGCAGGATAACTGTAGCTGTGCACCACTCAGTGGGCACGAAGCCTGAGGTGAGGCTATGATTAAACATGACACAGGTGGGGTGCCAGTTCATTTTGTAGTTCATGTAGTACACAGCATGGGATGTCATCTGGTCCCATGGATGCTGTATTCTTCACTTTGGAGAGTGTTGTTTCTACCTGTGTGGCTGTGATTATCGGAATTTGGCAATCTTTTGGTATTGAAATGGGCCCTTTAGGGGGTGAAAGGGGAGTGAAGTTGGCACTAAATCGATCTGCCAGGATATTGGCAATATCCTTGAGATCAGTATATTTAAAGAGTAGATCTGAGCATTGCCATTTAGATTCTTGACATAACTATAGAATGCCTTGTGGTTGTCTTTGGAATCTTTGGCAATTTTATTTTCGTAACTAGCTTTTGAGGATTTTATGAGGGATCTCAGCTTCTTACTGAGGCTGGTGAGGGAGTTTTTTGCATCTTGGAATTTTCCTCTTTTCTGCAACAGTTTCTTCCTTCTGTTGTATAGTTTGTTTATAGCAGGGGACCACCAGATTGGCTTCCTTTTTTTGAAGAAGAGCATCTTGGTTCTATTTGGGATGGCACAATTCATGCACGAGTGGATGTGCTCATACAGTGCCTTAGTGTAGGATTCTGCAGTTGAACTTCCAGATCCCGTCTGCGTGGGTGTTGTGAAGATAGTCACTTCTGAGTTCAGTAGTATGAAGTTGGCTTTGGAGAAGTTTTTTAAGGAGGTTTCCTTACTGGGGAGTGCGGGTGGGATGTGGATGTCAAGGGTGATTTGCTTATGGTCAGACCTGACCAATGAGGGGGTGACCACTGGTGTGGAGCATCTATCTCCCCATGTTGGTAATGATCAGGTCTAGGATATTGGAGCCCCTGGTGGGACAATGGATTAGCTGATCCAGGGCATTGGAATTTATGAATTCCAAGAACCGTTGGGAAAAGGAGTTGGTACCCGAGTAAGTTTTCCCAATTAATGGCAGGGTAGTTGAAATCACCTAGTATTAGGGTGTTTGGTTGTATCTTAATATTTTCCAGTATGTTTAGGAAGGTGAAGTGAGAATCTTGGGGTATGGTGGGGGATCTGTAGCAAGCTACAATTTGGACTGCAGTCTTACCTAGTGTTAGTTGCACCTGGTGAATTTCATATGCATTGTGTTGGACAACTAGCCTGAAGGTGTGAATATCCTTGGTGAATATGGACACTCCTCCACCTTTAGTGTTTCGGTCTTGGTTTTGTGGCCGAAAAGTGTGGTAAGAATTGTAGCCTGGTATTGCAGGGGTGCTCTCTGGAGCCTTGAACCAGGTCTCAGTCACTGCACAGATATCGATGTTCTCCATTTTTAGGAGTGCCTCGAGAGAGTGCATTTTGAGGTTTAGACTTCTAGCATTGAGTAGCATTACCTTCAGATTTTGCATGCTTGTATCTGTTACGGTGGTGGTTTTATCCTTTGAACCTTGCCTAAAAAAGGCACTATAGGGGTGGTAAGAGCTTCAGCCAGTAACCTGAATCCCAGGGGTGAGAGGTGCAGACCATCTCTGGCAAAGCATCGTGGTTTGACGATCATATCTTCCCAGGCAGACAAATACTGGATTCCCTTTGAATGACACCAGAAGCTTAGCCAATTGTTGAAGTCAATCATTTTGTCCTTATACTGTGGTATCATTCTGGGCGAAGGCAGGATGCTACTCAGGGCTAGGGTCATACCTGCCTGGGTCACATGATCCAACAGCTCATCTATGTCTCTTTTCATGTAGTCCAGGGAGGTACGTCTCAAGTCATTTACTCCAGCATGGACTATGACAGAGTCGTATTTGTACCTGTTGTGGAGTGACTTGAGTGCATGCGTTATGTGGCGGATCTTGGCACCCGACAGGCAGCTGACTGTAATTTTCTCCTTGTTCAGCCTGGTGAGTTGGACATCAGTGTGCCTGACTATAGAGTCACCTATGACTAAAGTGTTGGGTACATTGTCTTCCTTAGGGGCTGTTGTTGGGTGGCACACTGGTGTTGTGAGCTATGTGTCACTTTGGTTGTGACTGGTGTTTGTTTGCGTTTTGGCTTCGGAGGTCCTTGTTGCTTGGGCAGATTAATGTTAAGGGCCTCCGCATATGTGGGTTTAGTGTTGCTATGTGTGGGAGTTGATGGTGTGGGTTTTGAAGGGCTATGAGTTGCTAGAGGTGTAATGCAGGTGTTAGCCTTCTCCTCTTGACTGTCTAGCACAATCTTGATGGGAGAGAGCTTTGCTTCCAGTTTGGCTGTGTAAGTGCATCTCTCGCAGGTTGTAGTGTTGGGTGGTAGGAGGAGAGGATTGTCTGTGTACATGAGGCAGTTGCTGCATTGCCCCAGTATGCCCAGATTCACCAGGTGGACAGGAGAAACCACCGGAAGCTGACCCTTGGACATGCCTGTTTAAGTGCTTTTTTGTAAGGTTTAAGAGCTGTTTTCCCTTACCTTTGCAAGGTACTTTGCAATTGTAGGCTGTTTAGTGCCTATGATTAATTTCTCCTTATTGACAAGGAGAGCTGAGTGCTTGTATCAGTTTCAGGCTTCCTAGTGCTTTACAGCAGGTTCTAGAGCAAGTGCTAGTCACAGGGGTCAGATTTTAGTGCTACTACTGAGAAACCAGCTAGTTTTAAGGGAAAATTTGAAGAGCAGACTTTCTGGCACCTGGAATAGTTTAACTGTAGCCTCGTAGTGCTGCACGATGTGAAAAATGTGCAAACACACGCGTTTTTAAGCCAGAAAGTTGAAAGAGAAAGAAATCAGCCCAAAAAGGCTAATAAAATTACAATTTCAGAGCTGGAAACCACTCCTCTAGCGTTAGATAGGCAGTACAATGCTCACCAGTCCCACTGGTAGGCAGTAGGACTTCCCTCTGCCACAACAAGGTCTGGATAGCTCTGAGCACAGAAAATAAAGTTCTGAGACAAGCAAGGCCCGGGATATGGCTAGAAAAGGTGGGAAACGAGCAAACAAGATAGTATATTTTTTTTTTGTTGAAACAGGCTAAACAATGCAATAATACAGTAAATAAACACAGAAAAGTCTAACACACTTGAGTGTGTAGTCCTAAACAGTAAATGCAATTAAAACTCTACAAAATTAGCAATTTAAAACTTTTTAAATGAAGCAAGGCAAGTGCACAACTGAAAAACGATTTAAGAGGCAGTAACACAGCAGAATAAGTAGCTAGTCTACATATACAGAGAAGTCTATATATACAGAAAAGCAGCTAAAACACACAAACATTTCAGATGCAGTGCAACCTAGAGCACTTGAGTTGTAGCAATATTAAGGCAATTACAGTTATAATAAATGCGCTAAAATATACTCTATATTTCCAAAATGTTTGAGAAGCACAGTCAGAACATAAGGAAATTCAGGCAAAATTTTTTTTTTTTTTTGAAAGGGAAAAAGGAGAAACAGAAGACCTTATCAAATGTTCTCTTTATATTAGGTAGAATGAGCTAATGACACTACACTGGGAGGAGTGTCCCAGATCAGATTTACAGTAGGGGCGGGCAACTGCAAAGCCACCGAGTATAACACAAGACACCAACAGGGAGGGTGGGTGAGGACACAAAAGCTATCAGCCTACAAAGCACTAGAGAAAGCCACAAAATGAAAGTTTTAAACAGATAAAGATTTGTAAAGATACAGAATGCTTTAACTGCAAACAAATCAGTTACCCGTGCAGATTACAATAAAAGTGCTATATATAAATTGCTAGAAACAATAAACTGTATAAATAATAAAAAAAAAACAGGATACTTCTATATCTCAGCTAAGAGTTGGAGTCATCACCTCTCATCCACTCTGTTCAGTGTGTATAGACATATTATATACCAAAACTTAAAAAAACCGACAACTGAGAACTATTTACAGTAGTATTATACAATATACAAAATCCTCAGATAACAATTAGCAGCATTAGATACAAAGTGAGGATAAGCAAGCAGATTATTAAATAAACTAATAGTTTTTGCAGCAACATAGCATCGGATGCAGTACATTAGGTCAGACATAAGTATACAAACTTTATCATAAGAAGGGAAAAAGACAGAAAAATAAGACAGAAGAGACAAGAGTAGTCAATGATATGTATGTGTATATAGGAGATGTCGTTTATGAATGATTTATCCTTGGAATAGCAGAGTCATAGCCAGGAGTCAAGACAGGAACAGCTTTAATTCATCTTTGAAGATCTGTGTTGTTGAGGAGTTGGATAGGTGGTCAAATTGAGTTTCAGGATTTTGAGATACAACTGGAGTTAAAAGCATTTCCTGCTTTGTTGTGAGCTTTGTGAACTGAAGGAAGATATATACTCGTCCAGTCAGGATAAAACAGATGAACAGTTGTGGGTTCAGTTCAAGCAGCTTTATTATATACAAACACATCAGGACTGAGGCTTAGTAACTTAAACTTAAATAAATTTATAAACAGACTGACTACCACACTCAGACATGTTAACACTCTGGCTGTTCTCTCATAGTGGCACTGCTGCCTGCACATGCTCTCTATTTCTATGCATGCACCCTCACTTTGAAATGCTTCTTACAGTTACAACACACACACTGTTCTAAACATACCTTTCTGCCTCCACCAGTATTGACATATGGAGATGTTCAAAGACACCAAGGAAAATATTCCATGGCAAACACAAACACAATACACGTGTCAATTCCATGACTAATTTGATGTCAGTGCTAGAGGTGAGTTAAATAAAGCAAGAACCATAGAACTCCCAAACTGATAAAATGGGAAGTAAGATTAATGGATATTTGAAGGGTGACCTAGTTAGGTGCAAGAGCGGTGCCTGCGACTGACCTGACCTGGTAAGGGGAAGAGTAGCAAGTCTGTAAGAAGTGGCTCTAATGAGAATACTGATCATTTTCAAAGGCCAAGGGAAAATGTCCTGATTTGTCACTTCCACATTATATTTGAAGAAAGCACAGGAGATGAGTTAAATAAAGAAAAAATAACAGAATCCCTGAGCTGAAGTAAAAATCAGGGATCACTTGAAGGGTATCCTAGTCAAGTGCCAACAGTAGTTATAGCACTCATCTGGCAAGAAGAGGGGTACTAAATTCTAAGACGTTTTAACTAGAATAAAGATGATTTTCAAATGCAGAGAAAAACTATGTCCTTAAAAAAATATAAGTCTAGAAAGAATAGTCCAAAAAGTACAGTGACCTTGCAAGAAGGAATCTGAACACAGACTGACATATCTACAAAGCATACGGGTAAAAGGATAGGAGTAACCTGCAGAAGGAAACCTAAAAGAAAAATACGATGACATCTGCAACAGCTACACAAATACTGAGGGGTATAATACCTTAGAATCCAAGAAAGGAAAAATGAAAGAGCGTATCTTCGGCTTGGTCCACAGGAGTCTCAATGACCATTCAATAAATGAGGGAGAAAATGCTTTCATTAAGTAACTGATCATTCTGCTAATGGCAAAATTCATACTCAGCTGGCATTTCAGGTAATTTCATTACAGCAGATTAGACTGTAGATGAGCCAATGAACCATGTATTAAGAAAAGGCCCATGGCTGGGTAATGCCCTCTGGAGAGCCTGGAAACTGACACATACTAGACTATGAGGTAACAGGGCAATAGAAGCATGAATGCCTGAATCAGTTTGTAACAGAACAAGTGCTGAAAGTGTTTTCAAACTTTGTTTCATACAATGGCCCTGAAAAACAAAGAGACTCTTCAACTTAAGCATTAAAATACAGGAAAGCCCCAGTTCCCATAACCTCACCTCAGGTAGCTGTAGTTGTTGCGTCTTTCGGCTTTTCCCGGTTAGGGGTCGCCACAGTGGAAATGCTAATGATTGGCAGTAGATTTTTATGTGCCGAGTTGCCGGCCCTGATGCACAACCTTCAACGAAGGTACGCCCATTCACGCATGTCTCCACACAGAAGACGCTCTAGCTGAGAATCGAGCAGGACAACATCTTACTGTGAGGCGACAACACTACCGCAGTAGCTGCAGTAATGTTTTCAAATGGTGAAGCCTTGGGACCCATACAGAAAATGGACATTACAATGCTTTCATGAAATGTAAGTTGATACCTATTTATGTGACAGATAACCTAGTTAAGCAGGCGTCAGGTCCCACATTATATATTACCTGAATTAATTTTCTGTACAAGTCAGGAGAATCAATAGAAGGATGCAACTGTGCTCCGTTTTAGAGCTGCCCTGCAGTCAATCTAAGTTGTCTAGCCATAGCAGGTGTCAGCATGAAACATCAGTCTACGCTCAATATATCCATGGGGAATGGGAGATATAAGGATGGTGTAGCCAGCAAAAAACATATGCCTAGGGGAAAAATTACCTGAAAACGGTCAGCAATGGTGTTTACCTTTGTGTTTTCAACTGATCATTGAAAAACTTGCAGGAGAAGCTTATGGTGGAGACTGCAGTGCCGATCATTGTGGTCAGTCTATTAACCTTTCTGTTCAAGGGTACAACATTAAATATAAATGTATCCATGTAAATTTAATGACCTCACCCTTTACACAGTGAAAGGGAGGCAGGAGGCTGAAGATAAAGCTTAGGGGTAGGTAGCTCTAGAAATAAATTTGGCCTTGACTTCAGACAGAAATGAGGGTAGCACTTCCTGGGAGAGAAAATGATAAATATATGAAGACAGAATCCTTTGAATGATATGTAAGGTGCTGACAATTATAGTCCACATTGAAGCAGAACTGGAGAGAAGGGTGATATGTCTGATATAAGGTTATACTATACCTAGGTGAAAGTTTTCACATTAAACTATGCAAACTAGTATACCACACAGCTTCACCTGCAGCCTGAACCAGAAAATGTTGGAACATGGAAGATATAACATAAGTTAGTACAATCTTTGTAAGAACAAAGTCTCACATCCAATTCTAACAAGAAAGGAGTGATGAAAACACTATACAAGGTTAACTTCACTCTTGTACTCAGGCTTGTGCACTGTCAGCTGCCGTTTGTCACATATAAAATCAGTACTGGACACATTTGTCACATATAAAATCAGTACTGGACAGAGCTATCTCCAGTTCTTTATGCTATTAAGCTTAAACCACACACAAGCACACACCCCATACCTTGGATGTGTATCGGCAGCTCAAGTACTACCTTGACAGAGTGAAATCCTTTAGGAAGGCCAAAAAGCTTTTTATTTCATTCTCAGGCGCAGAGAAAGGTCATCCTGTTTCTAAGCAAATCACTGCGCATTGGTTGTCTTCTCGTATTGTTTTGTGTTACACCCACCATGGCAAGGTGAATCCACGCAAGGTAAAGCATATTCCACCAGGACCTTTTCCTCTTCAGTGGCAATCTAGAAAGGAGTGGACTCTAGAAGTATTCTTGAGGCAGCAACTTGGTCCTCTGTCCATATCTTTACAAAATGCTACATCTTGGGATACTTTTTCAAAAGCCAGAGCAGGCGTCACAAGAACTTCTCCAGGGACTCCTGAACTTCTATCCTTCTTCCTGCCAGGTTGGGTAAGCTTTGGGTATCTACCCATATGCCAGCAGGGCAGTGCGTTTGTTTAACATAGTACAGATGTGCAAGTCCTACTTACCTATAACAATAGGTAATCGTAGAACATGCTACCTTACTGGAAGTACCCTCACACACAGGAAGAAGTACCAGTCTTATCATAGCTCAGATATTCAGACATCACCGCACTATACCAGAAAGGTGGAAAAGAAAACATGGCTTAAGAACTAACACAACAAACAAAATATGTTAAATCATTTATAGACAGCCTCCAAATAGGCCAGAAATTGTAAAACTAGTGAAACACGCAGCTTGTTCTTTTAACATCTCAGTCACATGTCCTTGCTATAAGACCACATGTGCAAGAGGTCTATTCCACCTCACTGACGAAGTATACATTATGGTGACAAAGTGAAAGATTAGAAATATGCAGAACTGTTCAGAATGTCAGATCCTGGCTGCAGCTAACTTAGCAAAACTAGCAAAAATAAATAAAATCCTCTTTCTGAGAAAAAACAGTCCAGTTAAGGGTTTAAGCAGATCTTTATTCAAAGAAGGACAAGTCTTTTTGTCTGATGTCTCGTGTTTATGTTTTTATAAACATTTATACATTTATTTTTACTTTTGACACAAATACTGTACTCTCATTTTGATAAGGGCTACAACTGCTTTTATTTCACTTTCATCAAGAGTCTAGACTGTACACATTCAAATGACTGCTTATGTTAGTCAGTAGTTAATGGCTAGTGTTTTACCAAAATGCCATGGAAATTATGTATTCGGTTGTATATCTGAATAACTAGGTCACACCTTTAACAATATCATTCAAAATCTGTAGCAGCAGGCTTCATCCCCTCAAAAATGTAAGTGGCACATGGTCTATTCACCTGAGTTAGAATTAAAATACCCTGAGTGTACAGTGGGCAAGCATCCAGATATACTAGCTATTCTTTTTGGCATTAATCACAGTATCAGATGGAAGAACCATTTTAAAGACAACGGTTATTTCAGTCTGTTTAAATTCTAAGTGACACCTCCTTACAACCTTGTGGCATAATACAGAGAAAATCAAACAAACACACACACACACGCACACTAATTCAAACAATATGCAAGTGGTGTAGCAATAAAAACAAAGCAGGTCTTTTCTGTGGCACTGTGACAATTGTGTTATACAGAGTTTACATCAGCCACATTCATCAGCTCTGCTTCTTCAGAAAAAGGATTTAATGAATGTCTCACTATATCATGCCCTTACTATTTAGTGGTAGAATTCAAAAATGCAAGCTGCTAGCTTTCTAAGAAGACCTGGAACTTGGAAGACATAATAACTGCTGCACCATGATTTGAATCCTGCATAGTCTATCCTTTATTTTCACTTAAAATGCTAGTAATAATTAAAATATACTTACATTTCACTTAAATTAAATAATTTAGCAAACACTCCATCTTCTATTGCAGAAATCTGATTGTTACTTAAATCTCTGTAAGAAATAGAAAGTAAATCAATGAAAAAAGGATAGCAGTACTTTTGTCTTAAATGGATGTTTTTGGTAATTCATTCAATAACAGTTATTTTCCATAAACTATATATTTTCATAATTCAGAAAGAAGTGTGCAGATATTTGAGGTTTACTGTCAAGAAAACATTGTTACATTTTCACTCTGTAAAGTACAGACATATATTTGACAGAAAATAAACCAAACATGCGATGTCTGACAGTCAACGGCAGAAGAAATAAGTACATTAGGGAGACGTGCATTCAGCTGATGTACATTTTATCAATGTGAATCTTTCAGAAAAATGAAATAAACGTAGAATATCAAATTTGCCCTGTAGTGTAAATGAACGGGTATGGCAAGTTTTACACCATTAACTTTCACTGCAAATGGAGAGAATGTCCTTTCTACACTTTTATGTGACCTCAGAGTTAGCATATACTTACAGTTGTGGAGTGAGGGAGAAGCAATATATTTTAATTATATACACCATATTTTGTAAATTTGAATTTTAAATTTAAATTTTCCATTTGGTTTGTAGGAGTACTTCCTTTTCACTGATTTCAGTTCGGTGTACTGAATCCATATACAGTTTTTATTTATTCAAAATATACATCTATACATTACTACAAGTTAGTACACAGTGCACCTGCACTTTACTTTCCATTCACATTTAAAGGTTTCCATGTAGGCATAATTTACTCAACTACCCTGAATTGCCTGCTTTTATTCATCTAACTTTGTTCCTTCATTTTTTAAACAAAATAAATCTTACCCAAGATAATATTGTTGAATTTCTCAATAAAATAATATATTTAATTTGTGACTTGCAACAGGAGGAGGAAACTAGTACAGAAAAAAAACAAAATCCTAAGAAGGGAAGACATCCCTGATCAGTATCAGCAAGAAACTACGATCCCTCATAAAATCATCCAAGGCTAGCTTCGAAATAAAAAATTGCCAAGGACACCAAAGATAACCACAAGGCATTCGTTAGCTATGTCAACAATCTAAGTGGCAATGCTCAGATCTGCTCGGAGTTAGTGCAGAATGGCACACAATACACTGAACTGACCAATATCGCCAACATCCTGGCAGACAGGTTCAGTGCAAACTTCACCCCCCTCTCACCCCCCCAAAAGGGCCCATAACTATACCAGAAGAATGTAGACCCCCTGAAATCACAGACACTCAGGTTAAAACAGCCCTCTCCAAAGCCAAAAACACAGTATCAATGGGACCGGACAGTGTCCCAGGCTGCATCCTACACAAGCTCAAATATGAACTAACCCCTCAACTAAACACACTGTTCAAACTCAGCCTCTCCACAGGCTACGTACCCATAGAGTGGCACACAGAAATGGTTATTCCGCTCCACAAAGGTGGAGCCACAACAAACCCCGGGAACTATCGCCCTATAAGCCTGACTAGCTTGGTCTGCAAGGCTATGGAGTGCATCATCATGGAACTCATTAACAGAGACATTGGGAACCTCCAAACACTGGACCCTACCCTGTTCGGCTTTGTTAAGGGTAGATCATGCCTCCTAAACCTGGTGGACTTCTTTGAGACAGTTACCAAGGCTATAGACGAGGGAAAGGTGGTACACACACAGCCTACCTAGACCTCGCAAAGGCCTTTGACACCATTCCCCATTCTGGTATTATAGACAAGCTCACCAGCCTAAACATAAACCTCTATTTCACAAGATGGATTGCCAACTGGCTCACGGACAGAACCCACATGGTGAGAGTTGTGAAAGTTAGGTCCGATTCTAAAGCGGTTACAAGTGGCGTTCTCCAGGGCTCAGTCCTAGGACCCCTCCTGTTTGGCATATGCTTCTCAGAGGTACAGGCAAGCACAGGAGGACTATGCCTGACCAAGTTTGCAGATGACTGCAAACTAGGGCTATAATTGACTCTCCGGCTGACACAGACATCCTCCAAAAGGGTCTCACTGAGACGGAAACCTGGTGTCAAAATCATGGCCTCAAGCTAAATGCCAAAAAGTGCATAGTCATCCCATTTGGAAAAAACAAAGTACCCACAAACTACCACATAGGTGGCAGTCCCCTAAATACATAAGACATAATAAGGGATCTGGGGACACAAGTAGATAGTAATTTCTCCTTTGATAATTACATTGCCAAAGTGGTTAGAAAATCCTTCTATTTGGCCCACCTAATCACAAAAGGGTTCGCATCCAGATCAAAAGAGGTCATTGTGCCCCTCTACTCATCAGACCCATCATAGAGTACAACTCCCTATTTGGGATGTATCTTACAAGACACCTGCAACAGCTGGAAAGACCACAGAAGTACCTCACCAAGAGGATCACTGGCCTCAAACAGATGACCTATGCAGCTCGACTGAAGAAACTCCCACTGTATTCGGTTGAATACTGCCTACTCAGAGGTGATCTCTGCCTGACATACAAGGCCATATCCAACCCAGAATTGATAGACATGCTCCACCTACAGAAAACCATATCCCCTCGAGCCACACGCTCTAGGGATCTAAACCTCACCACAACAATAAATAGGATGTGCTGGAGGGATTGATTCCTGTCCCAGAGACTTCCCATGCTTTGGAACAAGATTCCAATCTACATTAGGCAGAGCTCCTCACTAACACTCTTCAAGAGAAACCATGAAGAGTGGATGGGAAAAAGAAAGTTTACCTCGGAGATCTCTTCAGTGGCTCTGCTGGACAGAGGCACAGGGAACTAATCTAAGGGGGCAGCGAAAGCCAACACATTCTGGCTAGGCATATAAATGTCTTCGGACAGATAGCCTAGTACCTACCTATGAACCTATGAACTTCTGTAACCCATGTCAAATGGGTTAACAAAAATGCAAGAAAACTGTACACACTGCAGGATAACGAGCTTTATCTGGTGGCACAGTTAAGACTACCTACCTGCATGCACAACTGGCACCTATGAGCAGGGAAGATAAACAGTATCTGGAGGTTTAAGGGTAACTTATGATAGTGCCATCAAGAACATGACTATTTAGTCCTTTAGGTTGAGCTACACACTGGCTGTAGCCTTATTTCCACCAGTTTCAGTTTACATCTCATCCTGCCACTAAAAAAGAAAGGAACACACAAGGGAAAATACAATGGCAGTACAAAGAACCAGGGCCAGTGTTAGCATTTTGGGGGCCCTTCAGCAAATGTTAAGTTCGGGGGCCCCCTAGGAACTTCCATCAGAGTATCACCCTGCCACTGTCTGCCACCCCTCAGAAATAGCCTTTTAGTTCATGCTGCAAACTTTTAGGAGAACTATGTACAGAACGCCTGTAGCTATAATGCTCTTACAGTACAACCGGTCTATGTACCACACTGGGTTCGCCCATGTCACAGAGAGACATTCACAGTTACTGGTATTTGAGTTACTACAATGATACATTATAGCAAGTCTATGTATGGGTGTGGACTTAGATGAAATGCTGTCTATATGCTCTAAAGTATATTTTAGTTTTTTTTTTTTTTTTACATTATCTTTTCATCCAATGATGGCTTGAACAGAAATTATGATTAAGGAAGGTAATTTCTTGTTGCTGTTCAATGTTAGTTTTCCTTGCATCCTTTCAACTCACCTTTCCTGACCAACACAGTGCAGTAATAACCATTTAGGAGACAACCCAGTTAAGCCAGGGTGCAAGAAGCCACAGTATTATAGGTGTTCTGGGGTACATTTTAGAGCATTTTTACAATCTTTTAATCCAATGGTGTCCTAAACAAAAAGCAAGAGTAAGAAAAGAATTTCAGTATTTTTTTACTTCAAGGAAGACATAAGTTGTGCCTAAGGCTTAATATGCAAAATAGGTCCCATCTGGGAATACGGTCTGCCTCCCTAATTCCCCCCCAAAAAACAGTCACTGCCTGTGCATCCCTCTGGTGTTAGACAGGGATGAAAGCAGAGGTACAAACTGCCACGGTCATGTGTTTCAAGTGAGTGCTGGCATACAAATTCATAGCATGCCTCCTCACTTCTCAACCCTACCCATCAAAGGCAGCTACCTGTATATGTGCCTGATATGAAACTGAAAAAAATAATGATTACAGTAATATATTCTACTTTGTTTCTCCTAGACAGTACACTGCCCCTACACAAGCTATACTAACCTTCTTTGTACACCTCTGAGGTCTGTGAGAAAAGTAATAGAAACAATGATTACATTGTCCTCAGCCCAAACAAAAACTGTAATGACCTCATGTGCAAACCTCTATGGTTTTACTGTAATGAAAAGTAAAGCAGTAACCACAACTCTCCCCCTCCCACCATAACCTAGAGCAGCTTTCTGAACAGGGCTGGTTTTAGAATGGGTGCAGTTGGGAGCACAGGCCATTATCAACTTTATCCTAAAAGGGTCGGCCCTGTTCAGGTTAAAAACTGTAGTTAGAAAATTAATAATTTTTTTTCTCATATTTCTCCAACCAGCAACAGCTTTCGTGGGGCCCTCACACAGTCAAGATGATTAAGGGAGCTCCCTGTATCAATGTATACAGTCTAGGGAGGGGAGGCCACCAGACTCCTTGAAGACTGAAGTGTCTGAATCTTCTGTGATATATTTTATGCATTACTTTTGAAATATCATTACTTGTTCGCTACATTTTTCACGGACACCCAGAAGAATGATGTACGAATCCTGGCATTATTAGGTGTATGCAGAGATAACAATCAGTAATACTTTTTACAAGCACACACAAAAGCCATAGCAATACTAGTTTTGTACTTATTTCAGCAAATAGCAATACACTGTGCAACACTGGTACTGTCACACCAGATCAGTAAATACTGTTTAGCAGTTGTTAAACAGCAGCAGGATAAGTCACTTTATTTACCTTGGTGAGGAGTAATACATACCTGTCACTGTCTCTAATTACACAGACCTTCCTTGATTTTGTTTATAATTTTGATCTGTCCTTCGTAAAAAAGTTTGATTTGCAACTAAATCATTCAGGGATACAGACAATCAATAATTCCAGGTATCAGAGGAATATTTTCTTATGCTTAGTCAAACACTCTGCTTGTGCTGTGCTGATGAGGTCATAAAAAGGCCAAACTATGCATATCCACAGCTAGTGGGTTTTGGCTTTATTGGCCTGCAACTGTCCATTAAAATGACAAAACAAGTGATGGGCATTCAGAAACGTCAGTTAGCTGAAACACCTGATGTTCATAAGGATCATTTGCCTATATCCCATGTGCCTCTGATGCAAGAGGTTTGGGAGGTCACTCAGTGGAAAGTTCTAGCTTTGCTGGAGTTTTCATTTTGTTTTTACTGATTGGTTTTTCAGTGACCTTCTCACTCATTGTTTTAGTCTGTTGTTTGGGATATTTTTGCAGTGACCCTAATGATAATGGACAGCAGTTGGGTATAACAGCCCTGTGTCTCTTTGATTAGTCAAACACTCTGCTTGTACTGTGCTCATGACGTCATAATAAGGCCAAAATATGCATATCAACAGCTAGTGGGGTTTGGCTTTATTGGCCTGCAATTGTCCATTAAAACGACAAAACAAGTCATGTGCATTCAGAATCGCCAGTTAGCTGAAACACTGGATGTTCAAAAGGATCATTTGCATACATCCCATGTGTCTCTGATATAAGAGGTTTGGGAGGTCACTCAGTGGAAGTTCCAGCATTGCTGGAGGTTTCATTTTGTTTTTACTGATTGGTTTTTCACTGACCTTCTCACTCATTGTTTTAGGTATCAGAGGTTTATACTTCTTATTGTCAAAAAAATGCATGTTGATGCAAAAGGTGTTATTCTATTAACTATTAACTTATTTAATTGAATATTTAATTGAATTAGGCTAATATTTACAACATCTTCCTGATTTTGAGCCTTTGTTCTGCTATTAGGTTTAGTATTATGCTGAATTCTTCTGCAAAATAGTTGCGAGTTGTAGTATCTGGTGTTCTACCAATATGTATAAAACTCCCTGAAAAAAAACAGCCCTGAAGATCAGAGTCATCAGCTCTTCTTAAAATACAAGGTTTGCACTCAAACTAGTCACTCCAGCCTGCTGATCTCTCTACTGCTTAACTTGCTTATGTTCATTACCAGCTTTATCCTAAAAGAGTCATACCAGAACCCTGTTCAGGTTAAAGAGCATAATCAGGAAATTAATACATTTTTCCTCATTTTCCTATTCATCAGCTGCTTTTGTGGAGCCCCAACACAGTCGAGGATGATTAAGGGGTCCCCTTGTGGCCACGGGTATTGCAGGTATTTAAACCTGGCTATGTTGCTGGTTTTAGTGGAGAGAATATCCACCAATCAGGGTTTAAATAAGCCAGCGGCACTATGTCAGTGGTAAAATATTTAATGGGATTGTGAAGCCTGTTACTTGATAAAACACTGTTACAATAACCAGAGATATCTCTGAATTTTAAAGGAGATATAAATAATTTAGAGTTATTACCCACCTGGTTTGTTAAGTATACACAATTGCTGTACTAGCTTTTGTTAGTTTGACAGACATGTTACAAGATATCAAGATAAATAAATTACTGTGGTTGGGGGCCCCCAGCAACTGCAGAGTTCGCTGGTGCCTAAAGCCGGCTATGCAAAGAACAAAAACAAAACAAAATCTATCACACTCATCCATTTTAAGGGCATTGTTTAGCTTTTTTCCAGGAGGTTGTTATTTAGGGAAATGAAACAACTAACTAGATTTTCCAAGAAGATTTCTCCATTTCCTTCCGCAAGGCTGATGATAGGATTACACTCAATGGTGCAAGGAGGACCAGCATACCTTTCAAGTAGTGCACATGGTACATTTTCTTTTAGCTGGTTCATAAGGCACATTCAGTTGAAAATCATACCCCATAGTATTAAATTCATACTGAAGGGATTACCAGTGGTTGATAACTACCTGACAGACAGGTGGCTAATTGGCCTTCTAGGGCTATCTGGTTAAGTAGAGTACAGAAAGGGTATGCATCCAACCTGAAACAAACTGGCAATTCGTAAAAGTAGGGCAGATGATATTTCTCCAGAGCATGCTGCAACATCTGTTTTCTTTTAGAAATACTAAGTGTTCTGCCATCAAAATTGATATGAAACTACAACTTCATTATTTAATACATGCAAGAATAATTTCCTAGTCCGTGATGCCCTAAGTGAAGAGACTGCATAACAGAACAGTTGTGAGAAAACAATATCAGTTGCAATATTTACCTTCTTGTGCACAACAGTAAAGAATAGCAGCATTTTCAGAAGTACAGATTAAACTAGTTATATCTAAACACTATATGCTTACATGAAGCAGCCAGGGGCTTTCTGTTTTAGCATTTCTTTGGAATGCCTAGTTTTTTCATGAGTTGTATTCTTTTGTGAAAAGAATGAGTATTGTTGTTTGTACAAAAAGACCAAATTATAATTCTCAGTTTGAGGACTGCTAGACAGACCACATGAAATTTCCAGTACAATTTCACATTTCTAAATGAAAAACTTGAGAATCTAACTTTGCAGACAAACTAGATACACATTAGCAGGAAGTAAAAACAGTTCAGTTAAGATTAGAAAAAACAGCATTATATCTGAATTCCAGATTAAAGGAGCAAATTGAAGTCATGGAGTCTTTGTGATTTGATCAAAAATACAGGAAATTAGTACTTCAGAATATTATAAGCATTACAAGCTTTGAAAAAAAAGAGAAGGGAGGTTTAGAAGTGAGGCCGCCATTGAGAGAACATTAAAATTATTGAGAGTCCACTAGCACTCCTCAGTCTGATTTAATGTGGTCAGAGAAAGCCCAACAAAACCATAGATAATGGCATAATTCTTAGATCTCTTCATGCCAAACTTCAGGATTTTCTACCATGGGTGATTATTATAATCATAAAATATAGAAATTTTGAAAAGATGGGAACAATCATTGTAAAAAAAAAAAAAAAAAAAAAAAAGACTTAGAAATGTATTCCTATTTGTCCCTCTATGTACTCTGTCTAAGGTCCTCTTTTGCTAATAAAATAAGGACAACTTTGGCCAGAGCAAATATTTTAATTGCTTTATTCAAGTTGCGGATAACTCAAAAAGGGATAGCATCAGGTTTGACACTAATAAAGAAAAAAGGAGAAAAGTACATTATAACTACAGATTATAACTATTACCTGATTTATATTTAGTACCAACTACAACATATCATAAGAATCATATATGTGGGGGAAGAGATCTAGACCTGCAATAGGGAATTCTCAAATAACATAGAACTTGTGAACTTACTTTTATTACAATATATACTTGCGGGCTTCTGGGATTAATTAAGCTTATCACTAGTTTAGAGGGCCGACTGCGGTGGTGGTGCTGCGGTAGCGTTGTCGCCTCACAGTAAGATGTTGTCCTGTTCGATTCTCAGCTAGAGTGTCTTCTGTGTGGAGACATGCGTGAATGGGCGTACCTTCGTTGAAGGTTGTGCGTCAGAGCTGGCAACTCGACACGTAAAAATCTACTGCCAATCATTAGCGGACCGGAGTTCCGCTGTGGCGACCCCTAACCGGGAAAAGCCGAAAGACACAACAACAACTAGTTTAGAGGGCCATTTATTATCCTGACAGTTACTATCTTTTCTACATGGAAGCATAATGGCTCCAGCTGGAGGTCCAGGACCACATTACTGAGTCACTTCAAAATGTATTAGTAAAACTACAGGATACATCATCCTTGAACTAATGGACTGCTGACGAGGACTGCTGTCTTCAATGAGGAATGATAAAGCAGACTGTCTTCACTCTGTATGTATTTATTTTCAAAGATCTATGGTAGTTCTAAGAGTCAGTTTCAGGATATCCATAACATTATAATGTCTATTCTTTAATGTTAATGAGAGCTATTAGTTGGCAAAAAGGTCAAATCTAATAAACCATTTAGGGAAGGAGTTTGCATAATCATTACTGGCATAATGGTTCAAGTGTTTACCTCAAAGACAAAAGGTACAGGGTTTGATTCTTTTGAAAAGGCAACTGGCTAAGATTAAAAATGGTCTTCAAGGCAGTCTAATACTTAACTGTGAATGCCTACAAATACTATGACAAAGAAAGAAAGGAAGCATATTGTCATTAAGATGAACTGGTTAATAAAAAGAAAATATTTTTCTGGACATTTATTTTATTTTATTTTGAATTTGTTAACTGGGTTACAGCATTGATCCCATTGGACCTATTTCTGTTTCAGCCCAAAGTACATCAGGCCATATATAATTAGGGTCCAAGTAAGAAAGTTAAAGGAGTAATACTTTTTTCGTCTCCTGCCTTCTACTTCACTCTTTCCAGCTACCCCAGTGACCCTGTCCATTGCTGGCTCCTACTGCCTCTGACTATCTCCATTATTTTGCTGTGTCTGGTGTGGAACCTAAGGATGTTCTGGGGGAGTCATGTTGTTGACTGATACCACCAGAGGATATTTTTTCCACTTATGACCTATCCCTTGGTATCCTGCTCTCCCCTACATTCATCTGTTACATCTGAGGGCAACTCTCCTCTACGGACCATGCCTCTCCATAGGGACCACCTAAATGAATGCCTTCTCCCTGGGATGGACATGCCCATTCGTCTCAGCCAACACCTCAGATGTCCAAGCTACTTATCAAACTCAGGTCACCTGGGCTGTAGTTGGGGCTTTTAATCCTCTATGCCACAGTGCTGGTTAACAAGTAATACTGTTTTGTAAAAAACAAGTGCAAAGAATTTCATCTTCTAGATATTTATACAAAAATTCAGGGTCTGACACTGCTCATTAAAATGAAATTCAAGTAACCAGACATTTCTGATATGTTCCATTTATGTACTGCTTGAATAAAATGGGGAGTAATTGCAAAACAAATGAATGAGACAAAACATTAGGGAATGAACAAGTCATTCTCAAATATTAACTTGGACAGCTCTAACAAAAATAACATGCTGCAATAATAAAACCACAACTATGAAAATATTCAATTTCTACAATGCAATTTAAGATATCTGACATGTGAAACCCTTGTGATGAACTGTATACTTAGTCTGAACTAAAAAGTAATAGTCAACTTATTAGATTTTTTTTGTCAGCAGGATATTAAAATATAAAAGGTTAAAAGTAGGCAACTTTCTCTTCAGAATTTGTGATCAAACATTTAATTTACAACATAAAACATACACTTCAGTAACTGGAGCTTGTCATTGACAAGGCTCCTCAATGATATAGCAGTTCAAGAACAAAATTAAATATATATATATATATATATATATATATATATATATATATATATATATATATATATATATATATATATATATATATATTGGTAAGAAAATAAAAACAATCCATTTTTTCTGCTAAATTGGTTGCCTTTAAAGGGTATAATCTGGAAATATACAGTAATTTGCAAGATGAACATTATACGAAACAGTGCTGCACAAGGAAGGCATCAGATTAAATGTTAACATTTCATATTTTAAAAGCTGCAAACATTACAGAAAAATAGGTTGGGATAAATTAAGTATCTATAACATATGTGAAAAACATACCAAATTATTTACATAAAGATATCAGAATAAAGGAGCATTACTTTAATGCTGATACACAGGGAAATTTCTTGCCGTTAAACTAAAATTAATTGAGCATATATATATCATATACGATCCGAGGAAGACAACAGTCGAAAGCCCTTATCGGATATCTTCAAGGGACAGTTTTGAGCTTTTTTATTTTTCATTTCATTTTCAAGTCGAAGTTTTATTCATATTAAAGGACTACATTTTAATTGGAACACTTGTGGATTTCGTTGATTGGCCATCCTTGGGTGGATTTTCTGTCTTTTTTCTGCCAATAACTCTCCACTTTGGACCAGCCCTCCCCTTAGGGAGCGTTATTGATAAGCATCCTCTTCCCCAAGGATGGGCACACTCATCCCTCCCTCCCAAAGTCTCAGACACCCAAACCACTAATTGAATCCAGGTCACCTGGGCAGTAGTTAGGGCTTTATCCCCCTATACCACAGCGTTGGCTTGAGCTGCAATATTCTTATTTCTAAACCCATGAAATATATATGAACTGTAATTCTTAAACTCCAATCACACTTCAGGACTCATATTACAAAATTACAGCAAACACTTTTAATACGCATTTATAAAAAGCAGCCTACAGTTTACAGACCCAGCTGTACAAGTCTTGGTAGCAGAGCAGACATTTAATTGTATGACATTCCCAAAATAGATGCATACACCTAGAATAACTAACTAAGGCAAACAAACTAATTTAGTGAGCAAGGTTATGTCCCAAAGCTGAGCAACTGCAAAAGTAACTACATAATTTATACCGGTTAGGATGGACTCCATACGTATTTGGAATAAGAAGAACTAGGCTACCTAAATTAAATGCAAAATTCCCGCAGTTAATATTATGCTAATGACTTTAAAGGTGTGTCTAAATGGGAAGAACAGGCATAAGTTAAAATGTACAGATCTCCCATGTACTGACATGGTATACTGAAAACAGAACACATTATCTAACAGGAGGGGCACTACTGTAGTTGCATTTTTCTTTATATGTATTTAACAAAAATGAAATCTCCATGGAAGACTTGATCAGTGCAAACTAGTATACACAGATATTACTAACAGTGAGAGCAAATATATCACATGAGAAGGAATGCAAATGAAGCAGTAGGTAAAAAGACTTACAAAACTGATAGTAATGGTCTACCAGTGAGGATCCCACCTATGTCACTTATATTATTGCCCTGGAGGTACCTGAAATAAAACAGAAACATAGAGTGAGGCACATACTCAGAAAACTGATAACAATTAAAATACTAACTACTATGTAAACTCTGTTAGCAATACATAATGAATACTACCTGGGTGCGTACAGAACTGGTAGACTTGTCCAGGGTATACAGGTATACAGTGTATTTATATGCCTTACAGTAGCTAAGCTGGACAAGGCCAAGGTAATAAGAAGAAGTTCAAATACAAATATTGGTAAAAAGGCACCAGAAGATAAGGCCGAGTGTAAACATACACAGGCAGAAATTTATATAAGACCAAGAGCATAAGTACTCAGACTCACAAAGTTACTCAAACATAGTGAATGTTACTTAAGTGTATTCCACTCCATCAAAAACAAAACAGCTTGATACTCAAAAATTACAAAGAAAAAAATACATATACATAATATTTTATAAAATATATTTTTACAGGATTAAGTGCCCTGCATAATTTTCATCCTCATGATTTTTTATGTACTATTTTTGAGGATGCTTAGCCTCAGGGAGAAGAAAATACTTCCTTATTTTCAAAGTTCAGTGGTCTTGCAGCTTGTAATCATACCATTTGCAAAAAAGAGACTCTACTAAGTGTGATAAAACAGGACTCAAAAACACATTTTAGTCAAAGGAATGAAAGAATACTATACACAGCTACACATAAATGTCAAGAAAGAAACATCCGTAGAAAAGTCCAGAATTGTTTTACAAGGTACCGTGAGTAAAATTAAACACACACACACACACACACACACACACACACACACACACACACACACACACACACACACACACAAACACACGCAAAACTAGTGAAACAGTTATGTTACACAAACTGTAAACAGTTATCAACTACCTGTTAAATTCAGACTGTAACTACAAACACATGAAACCATTACATTTTCATTTCACTCATTAAGCAAATGGACATAAATTAGTACTCAACTTGTAGCTAATCATGTTAACATGCAAATGGATTTGTACAAAATCTCTCTATAAATACATATACTACAGTGTAGTAGTTATATGTTGTTCATTGTAATAACAGGCATAAAGCATTGCAAACATTAAAAAAAAAACACCCAGTAACCACAGAATTCAGGATAATAAAAACTGTTGGTAAAGGATAGCATCACCTTACAACAGATTCATTGGAACACTGCATTTCAACTCCTAAAAGTCCAAATCTCCATAAACAAGACAAATTACTTCATAGTTAGCTACCAAATGCTCTCTATTTCCCCTTCTGAGGATGACCGTTATCTTAACACATTATCCGAAGATCCTTCAATAAACTGGCTGACCTACATTGCCAGTGGTCAGCAACCTCACTGCTTCTTTGACATTATAAATGCTAACCCTCACAAATAGTTAACCATCCTACTTGGGGCCTCAATATCCTTGATCTAGTTCTCACAGATATGGTCACTTCTTGCACACCTCCACATGTATCATCATGCCTTGTTAAACCAGACTATAATTTAGCCACCTTTTTCATTTAAAACTGGTGGTGCTTCCCCTGGAAATACATCTGTGTTTCAGGACTTCTGAAAAGCAAATCTTCTTCAGTTACTTGATGATCTAAATAAATTGTGCTGTAATCCTCTTCCATGGATAACATTGCTAAAGTTGCTGCCTATGCCTCTGACTTCTGCTCCCACTTAAAACAGTGGTATACTGAAAATGCTGTTCCTATCCGCACCAAATATGATGAGAAATTTAAAAACAAAACCCTGTGCTGGATTACAAATAACTTAAGACCACACTTAAGCAAACTAACAAGGCTGCACCTCCCAAGTCCCATCTCATTAGGTCATTTTGCTGTGTATGGAGAGAGCATTTGGGAAGGCCAATCCCCTTAGTTTCTTACTCTTGAATTACCTTCTGTTCCTTCCCTTTCCACAAAACAAAGCAAAACATTTTTTACACTTTATTAATTTATTGTGTTCTTTCTCCTTATTCAAGTGTTGAAGTGTTTTTTTCTGCTATATTTGTTACTGCTTGTTAGTAACCTGATTACATTTGTCTCTCCCTAAGTCTATCCAAGTTTCAAAACACTATGTCTGGACAATTCCCATCAGTTTCTCCTGCCAGCCTGGTCGACATGGGCATACTGAGACAGTGTAGTAACTGCTTCATGTTCACCAACAACCTCTTCTCCTAGCACATAATTATTCTAATTGCGAGAAATGAATCTATATCAGTAAAATGGAATACATGCTCTTTTGCGCCTCAGTCAGTTCCCCTGACAAAGAGGAGATTGCTAACACAAACATCACACCACCCACATCACATAGCCAAGAACAGCACACACCCACATATACAGAGGTCCTCAATAAAAACTTACCTAAACAGCAGAGACCTCCAAAACGCACTCACAGACATTCCACACACAACACCAAGCACATAATATACAGCATGCAACACATCAGTGTCTCACAAACACATCCCATAAGGCATAACAATAAACTCATAGAGCCCATAAAGCACAACATGAAACCAAACAGTTTACAATTAGAATCTTGAAGTGGATTTGGTTGAATCCACTTTGAATGAAGTCCGGAGGTCTAACAGTGACGATGTCGAACTCCGATACTGAAGTACAAATCTAGCCCCTAACTCAACCTATGTTAAAACTCATCCCTAAACTGCATTTGATTTGTACTACATTACCAGAGTTTGAGACTGTCAGTTTTCACAGATGTGGGTCGATGACAATCATTCGACCAAGCCCGCTTCTAGATTCTGATAGTAAACCAAACCAAACATATTAGTCATTGGTGACTCAATTGTGAGACACATCAATGTCCCCCTCATCAGGCTTGACAAGGAGAAGATTGTGGTCAGTTGTCTGTCAGGTGCCAGAATCTGCCATATCACGCACGCACTCAAGTCTTTCCACAACAGGTACAAGTATGACTCTGTCATTGTTCATGTTGGTGTGAATGACTTGAGACATACCTCCCTGGACTACATGAAGAGAAACGTGATTGAGCTGTCAGAGTATGTGTTCCAGGCAGGTATGACCCTAGCTCTAAACAGCATCCTACCTTCACCAAGAATGATACCACAATACCAACAAAAAATAATTGACTTAGTTTTGGTGCAATTCCAAGGGGATCCAGTATCGGTCTGCCTGGGATGACATGGTTGACGGTCCTCAATACTTTGCCAGAGATAGCCTCCACTTGTCACCCCTGGGATTCAGGATTCTGGCTAAGGCTCTTGCCTCATCCATTGTTGCTTTTTTAGGCAATGTCTTACAGACAAATCTTCCAACATAAAAGATCTATCAAAAAGCAAATTGAAGGTCATGCTGCTTAATGGTAGGAGCCTTAACATGATAATGCACTCACTGGAGGGTCTCCTAGCACTGGAAGATGTTGACATCTGTGCAGTCATGGCAACTTGGTTCAAGGCTGCAGAGAGCACCCCTGCCTTACCAGGCTATACCTCATTCCACATATTCCAACCCCAAAATGAGGTCAGAATGACTAAGGGTGGTGGAGTTTCTATTTTCATTAAAGACTAGCACACCTCCAGACTGGTTTTCCAGCATGATGCACTAGTACTTTTCCAGGTGCAACTGACAATTGGCAAGACACACATCCAAGATATAGCCAGCTATAGACCCCCCTCCATGACTCAGGACACCCATTTCTCCTACCTGGACCTACTTGAGTCCATCAAGGTACCCCCTTAACACCCTGATCCCAGGTGACTTCAACTACCCCACCATAAATTGGGTTAATTACTCCTGCTCTAATGCACGCACCTAATGATTCCTTGGCTTCATCAATTGTAACACACTAGACCAGCTTGTCTCATCCCTCTCAAGGGGAAATACCATTCTAGACTTGTTTGTCACCAACATGGGCAACTGCTGCACCACCCCAATAGTAAGTTCTTCCCTGGTGAGATCAGACCATCGGTCTGTCTCATTCGAGGTGTCTATCACATCTAACACCCCCCCACCCAGCCATAACCAGGCTAAAAACTTCTCAAAAACTGACTACAACCTTGTAAGGGAGGGTATCAGTAGCTTCACACCACCGCCCCTCAGAGGATGCAGACAGATATGCTGAACAGTATGCCAGTGCAGTATACAAGCACCTCTACAACTGCATGGACTCAATACCCAACAGAAGTAAAACCTGCTCCTCAAGGACACACAGACCTATGTGGTGGACATCCCTCTATCACCAGGCTTTACAACAAAAGGAAGAAACTGTTGTCCGAGGGTAAAAACGCACACATTTCCAATGGGAAAAACTCCTTCCTTAGCCTTAACAAGCAAATTAGATCACTAGTAAAAACCTCCAAAGCCAATTATGAATTGAAACTAGCCTCTGAAACAAAGGCTAAGCCTTTTCATTTACGTCAGAAACCTCTATGGCAAAGCCCAGGTTTGTTCTGAATTAGTTCTTAATGGTACCACTTACACTGGTCCTGTTTTGCATCCCAAATGAATGCTCCACTGACACAGCTTTATTCCTGGAATGAACTCAAGAGCAATACCACTGCACTACCAAGCCAGCTGTCTTATTATAAACAGATCTACAAATCAGCAGCTGTGAATAAAAGTTATTATGAAGGCAAACAGATTGCCTCACTGACATTATGCATTTCCAGCAGGGCTTAATCTGCATTAGAATTCCAGTGTACATGCTTTAGTAATAAAACCTGCTGCACTGCAATTACAGCTATATCTTTCATTTGGTTACTTTAGTTACAGGTACATGCATAAAGCAGACATATACAGAGATGCCAGCTTTCAATGAGACACTATGAACCAACTCATATATTTGCATAAATTCAGTTTTACATTAAGCTCACCTTGTAAACCAAGAATTTTGTTATGTGGGCACTATAGTCTCTGACATCTAGCACTTAAATATGCATACATGTGTACCCCAAATATATACATAATAACTAAGCACAACTCTCAATGCCTGGCTCCATAGTGCAGTGAGATGGAGCCCGGACTGTAGCCTAGGTGCCTTACTTTAATTAGCAGTCCTGGCACTGGTGGGACCATGTGGAGAAGGAAAGGAGTGTAGAGACGTGGTGTGCTTGCCTCTCTCAAGGGTTGCATGGGGCTTGTGCACACTCAAGAGATACACTCAGTGTAATTTCACTAGTACAGATTGGGAAAACCAATGCTGATGCCATGTGTGGTGGGGCACAGCTGCTTGAAGGGTGCACCATTTGGGGAACTGAGAGGATGTCCTCCATAGATATCCCATTGCATGCCCTCCCTGATGCTTCAGCACTGTCCATCTTGAGCCTGCAACTAGTGCACACAGTTAGGGCCATGAAGACTATCAAGAAAATCCTTGAACCACCCCAATGACTGTCTGAATGATGCCTCCCATTGATCCCTACTCTACTGGTGGAATATGAATAGTCGATTGAATGCGGGGGGGGGGGGGCTGATAATCAACAGCCCCTGGGCCTAAATACTACAAAAAAGTATGCACAACTCTGACATGTACATAAACAAAAACAAAGTCTCTTTTGCACAAGACATGATCTATTAGCTTAGTCACACAAGGTATACAGAAAACTGGCTTTAAAAATATATAGTTGCCTCATGTCTGCATATATCTCACCACAGAAACACAAACAATAAAGAACCTTAATGTGTAAACAGACATAACAGAAACGGGTCTATATTTGAACACTGAACATTCAAAATTTCGAGTGTTCTAATATCGAACCCTATGAATCGAAAATTTAAAACATCGAACATTCAGAAGAGCGAATTTTTTCCTAGGGAAAAAATTTGGTGTTCCAAAACACATACATACAACACAAGCACACCAAACAAATAGCAATCCACACACATACACCTAAACTCTTACACCTAACCCTACACTAAACTATAAATACGTCACTAACTATCCACTTACCTTAACCCAAACCCTAACCCTAAGGTCCGTCTCTATCGCACAGTCACCTCACCCGCGCCCTAACCCTAACTCACCTACCCCACCCTAACCCTCACATCCACACAATTGCACACTTACCTGAACCGTGCCGTAACCCTAACTCGCCTAACCTGCCCTAACCCTCACGTCCACACAATCGCACACTTAACTGAACCCGACCCGTAACTTTCCACCACAGCGCTGAAAATACCAAAGCAACAGAAATGGACAACAGAATTATTTCCCTAGGAAAAAATTCGGTTTTCTGTTTCTTCGATATTTTCAGCATTCGCTGAAAACGGGTCGATATTAGATCACTCAAAATTTTGAACGTTCGGTGTTCTAATATAGACCCAGCAGAAACATATCTGCATGTCAGTCAGCCATATCAAGATACAGAAAATGTTGCTTGAAATACTCCAAACTCAACTTCTAAACACATGAAGTAATGCCACAAGATCACTATGTGAGCGTGCGTGGGTGTACATGCCACACACACACACACACACACACACACACACACACACACACACACACACACACACACACATGGGTAAAAGATCTGCACAACACTCATTGTGACAAACTCTCATTACTACCACAGTGGAATGAGACTTGCTAGGTGAGCAGACATAAGCAGGAGTCACGCTCTGAAAGAGACCCTGTATATAAATGTGTACATAGTAATCTTGCATTTTCATGAAACTACTGTGCAGACACAAAGTAGACCTATGCTAGACTGAAAATAAACTTTTTGGTGAAACACACACACAATACTGGCAGATATACAAAAGGCTCAAAATACTTAACTGTTGTGCAAAAAGTACTACATCTAAGTGGTATTAAACTGAATGCACAAACCAGGGACAGATTTGCAGGGAATTACCTGTGTAAATCCATCACTAAGACTATAATGTACTTCCACAGGAAGCACTACAATCACATGCACTTAACTGACAGATATTTAGGGGACTCTCTTTGCAACCACTCACTGGCCCAGACTCGCATACTGTAACTCATAAACATTCACAGAACCAAAATACATGGGACTATGTACAGTGACACATGCACATACATAAATACAGCAAATCAGGGATTGGAGAAAAACTACATGAAGTGCGTCCATACTGCTGCATTTGCAAGAGACTTCCTGTATAAACACAAAGCAGTGTCAGAATGATGCAAAACTTACTGTACAGTAGTAACACATCTATTTGAAATTCACTCAGGAAACAAGCAGTCAGGTGTGATTTTAAATAAATTTACCACTTAAATACATAAACTGTACTGCAGTGACAGAGATTGATGCGAGTCACTGAGCAAACAGATATACAATTGCATGTGCAATAGACATTCCCTACAAACATGCACACAACACTGCCTAGGCTGTACAAAGCTGATTACAGAAGTACGTGCAGTTGCATAACATTTCCTACACACAAATTCTGTTCCAAATTTGAAACTTTGTGTAAGCCTGCATAAAGTGCTGTTATTCTAAATTAGCAGATGGGTCTGTATTCATATATACACCCACAAGGGAAACAAAGCTCTGTGCAAAAATACATGCAATTGTATGACATTTTCAAAACAGACATTCACTTTCTTATTTGAAAAGAAACTTTGCATTAAGTGTAATGAATCCAAATTTGTTCACAGTTCAGTAGGTATATGCACATTCAGAAGGGTGAGATTTACATAAAGTTCACATTTCAGGTCCAAGCCCATATATGTTACTCCCAAATTAGCAATTGACTCACTAGGTTTGAAAACAGTACCATAAGAACTTACATAAAGTTTATTACATAGTTATACATGGACCAGTGGTGGAGTTGCTTTAAACTGAAAGTATACTTTCAAGTAATCATGACAGATGTAGAGAAAGGGCTAATGGTGGTTGATCAAACTTTTTTCTGTGAATTCTGTGTCACTAAAATGAAGTTACTGACTTGCATTTCACAAAACTGCTAAAGAATACTAATACAGCATTACAGTACTGTACTTTTAGGAGGTAGTAATCCTCTTTTAGCAAGCTACTGCCGTTTCCCCTTTGCCTTGTAAACTCCACATGTACTGGTGGCTGTTTGCTGGGTCACTCTAGGAGTTGGATACAACATGCAAGACAGTGCATGAAAGAACCATCATTCAACTCTCAACAAACATTACAATTCTGAGATCATACAACCTTGAGGAAGGACATAATCTCAGATTTACCTCCTTTAAGACTGCATAACTTTAAAGTGATAACATTTAATTACAGATGTGGGGGACCATATGCCACTCTCACTTGGATATTGCAGGGGACCTTGCTCCCTGCAAAAAAATGCAGTTCAATAATGCTGTTTTCAGTCTATTTACCTGTCTGTCAAAGACAGAAATTGCTAACTTTAGTTAAGAGTTCAGTTTCTTTGAAATAAAGTTGGTCCACCTACCATCAGCCCATAGTAAAAGCCATGAAGTTTTACTTCATATAAAGTAGTGGCAGATGTAAGTAAGGTCTCCTCCAGTAGCGTAGCTAGGGTGGGGCGAAGGCGGAAAATACAAGGGGGATGATTAGCAGGTGATGATCAATCTGCAGTGCAAACAATTACTGGCATTCAAATGCCAGTATTGTATTTGTGATCAGAAATGAAGTGTGCACTCCATGTGTGGCATAAACTGTAGCAAGCAATTTGTTACATTTAAAAAGGGAGTTTTTTTTAGAACGGAAGAGCTTTAGTGCTCTGTGTGGCATAAACTGCAGCAGTTACTTGCTAGAAATGTAGCAAACAGTTTGCTACAATTTAAAATTAAATAAGACCATCTTTTTTATTTCTCCTCAGCAGCATAGACTGTAAGGTATGGACCTGCCTCGTTCCTTACATTAGAAGCACAGATCCAGATCGGAGAACAGAGTTTTTTTTTCTGCTTCTCAACTTTCAATTTAAAAATTTAAATGGGGGTAGACTGAAGGATGGCACTGGGCTCTGTTAAACTTTCAAGATGTGTACAATGGAAACTGATGAAGAATTTAACAAAAAGACACATACAGCAAAATAATAATTCTTTTTTTAGAACATGACTTTTGAGTTACAATTAATGAAAGTCAAACAACCTTTTGTGTGTGTATATACTCGTGCATTCATATACACTTTGTGTACAGCACTACAGCAAGGTGAAGTAAATGGTATAATGTATTTATCATCAATGGAAACTTGGCCTTTCTATGAAAAAGCATATGAACAAACTATACTTCTTCACTAATAACATCAGAACTAGGATGGCACAAAAATATTTATTTAGAGGTTTAATGCTTCTACAAAATTACCTTTGTGAGTCCTTGTTTTTTGATCCATGTAATTAATTTACTTCATTTGTTATATTCTTAAATTTTGATATACGTTTACACTCTCATTCCTGTATTGGGTTTGTGAGTGTGTGGAGGGTGGCAGTTTCTGGATAGAATTGTGTGTTTGCAGAGGTCTATGCCTCTGTGGAGAGTTCAGGTGAAGTGCATCTCATAATGCTCAATAAGTTACCAATGGCACTAGCAGAGACACAGTCACTGGCTTTACCCAGTGACAGGTCTGCCTGCAACTACCTTACAGCAAAATTGAGCAACTGTTGTGTCTGCAAGAAAACTGGCCTCAGGGCAGTAGTTCACCTCATCCAAATTCCATGTTCTGCAATGGGTGTGGCAAAGAGAAATTGAACACTATATCCAAGAAGCTTAAAGGGTTCCACCAAAAGAATGTGTTTGCTGGATTTCAGCTTGCTGCAGTCTAGGCAGCCCTGTATTATATTTACTGTGAAATGCCACACAGATCTGGAGCAGCAAGGAATCTTAGAGTGGAATGTCCCTGTGGAGTTTGCAATTTCTTATGCCTTTAGATAAATATGCATAGGAAATATTGTGATGGGTCCCCACAGAAGGGACTTGCTATCATTACCCCAAAAGCACCGATTTCCCCCAGGGCATAGAGGAAGAAGCCTTGTCTCTTACAGCCAGGAGAGCACAATCATATAATATCAAAATCTCCCATTAAGGATGCAATGAGATACAGAAACATACATCAATGGAGAGATGAGATGCATTAATACCATCAAATGGAAACCAGTACTTTATGGGCAAAGTAAACACTGAAAGTAGAAAGCTAGAAGGATACAGTCCTTGTCACCAGTTTGACTGACTGGAGCAAGGGAGAGAGGTGTCTAGACAGTTTTGCTCAGTGTGGCATAAAATAGGAATAAGAGGTGGGTAAATGGGGTCATAAAGAGAACTGTTGCACTCTGTCATACTCAGGTTACAATTCCCATAAATACTATTGACTTGACATTCCATCTGTGTAAACATACAGGCAAAAGGGTGTGGATATTCCCTTCCCTCAAAACACTGGCCAACCAGAAGCTCTCAGCAGCCCAATAAGGACCAGGACACCTGCAAATCACTTACAAGGGCTCAAAAGAGATTAACTAACTCTAAGAGGCATAATTACCCCTGTTTCCAACAATACACCATCTGGCCACTGTGCATTCCTTTCCGTTAACTGCATACAGGAGAGACAGAAAGTGCTGTACATAAATTCATAGCTCATACTTACATGCAAATTCTGTCTATAAATCTTGGAACTTTATCTTCAGCAGGAAAGTAGGATTTAGGGCCAGTAAACTGATTCTTAGAGGAAAAAGGTACCTGTGTCAAAAGTATATTGATCTTCTGTGCCAGATGTTTCCTGTACTAACACATCATAAAGCTGACATACGACTGTAAGTTGAGAATTAGATAAGAGTTTTTAACTGTGTAATGTTTTTGCTTTCAGGGTAGCTACAGATGGCAAATTCCATTTCATCACAGGCATCAATTTCCAAATACCTTCAAAATCTCTGAAAATACATAAGCAAGATGGAGTCAGACAGCCCAAAGAAATCTAATTAAAATGGTGGAGGTTCTCCATCAGAAACTGCATGAAGAAATATCAAAAGAGGGTGACGTGATAAATAAAGCAAATGGTATGTGGGCATTAGGCTGCAGAACAAAATGTTTACACTCTTGAATCAATAATCTGTATGATGGTGGAATCTCACAAAAAAAAAAAAAGATTTTTTTATGTGTGTGTGTCTGTGTGTGTATTTATACACACAAGTTAAACAATAAACTGCAGGACAGTTGAGTGTCATAAAAAAGAGATGCAGGTTTGCTTCAAAAGCTAGACATACAATATAGTCTCTGGGAGTCATAACACAGCAGTCAAGGAATTAGAATATATACAGGACAGACTACAGATTAATTCTCAACTGCACTATGAAAATACATGTGTATGGTTAACCAGGTTCAATGGCTTCTAAGAATGACACGAAAATTAGCAGACTGGCTACTTCCAGCAGCCGTTATCTACCATCAAACTCTAATTGTTGTTGTTGCATAAAATGTGCAGCATAATTAATGAATAAACATTAGAATAACAGTGCAAATATAACAACATTTAGTGCAAACGTCAGTGGGAATGTTGTGTCAACATTTACAGCAGCCATTTCTAGTAAAGAATATAATGAAGCATCTATTTATACAGTGCTAAGAACTTCATATTTTAAAAATAAGGATGCATTAATCATAAATGATGATTTGCTTAAAATGACTGACAGATCAGTGAAAATCTATTCACGTGTAGGAGCAGCAATTGAAGGTATGAAGCAATAGCAAAAATGCACTGTGAATGATGATTTTAATAGTGTCAGCAACACTCAAACAGTTGGGTATTGCAGTGTAGTAACTTTCAGACTCGCAATGCAACATTGACATTGACATATTGAAAGGAGAAATAAAAGAAATTCAAACTTACAATTTCTTCAGGGAAGTCAAAGCCTCAAAAGGAACATCTACAAAGGTGATTTCATTGTAGGAAAGATCCCTGGAAAAGTAAAAGACCAATATTTAGATTTTCTATACAGCAAACATATTAATTAATTTTAAGTAAAAGGAATTCTACTACAGGAATTGGAAATTGCATCATGGCTAATGATCTTGGATTGTGGCTATTAAAAATCAGCAATGAGTTTGTGCCATTAATGAGAACCAGAGCATTCTCCAGGTTCAGCTTTCTGACAGTCCTAGAACCAGAACACTATGTAAACACAAGGATACAAAATCAGGTGGCAAATGTGACAACGGTTAGCATACATCCAAATTGCAGTATACTAGAAGAACCTTAAGGGTGAAACCAAAAAAAGCTGCAAACCACCTCACACATTGCTGTGATTAAAACTTGATACACTCTTGTAAGTAAATAATTATCATATTTCCCTGTGGGTAGAAAAAATATGCTAGAAATTCTAATCAGTTTCTGCATTACAGTTTTAATAAATATCATGCAGGTGGTAGTTTAGTAGTACAGCTGCTCAAAACACAGCAAATCACATGGAGTATCATGCCCTTATTTGTTCCACTGATTAGCGACATTCACAAGATACTAGAACAAAATGGTTTGTGATGTGATGTATGAACATTATAAAACAGTAGTGCAAGGAAACCCAAGAGGATCATTAACAACAATTAGAGATTACTGCTGGGAACAACTAAACCATTACACATAGACAGAATGTGAAAGGCTCTCAACATATGTCTAAATGCAATAATGACCCCTAAAATGTAAGAAAAGTAAAGTACTGATTTTTAAGGAGGCAATGCACACCAATACTTACGGAGACTATAAACTTGGTGGTTTCTACCAATGTGTTGCTATAAAACAGCAAAGCTCATTAACTTCAGGCTTTTACTGACTGGAAAACTCAGTCTTAAAAATATGATCATACAATTAAACACAGTGGAAGAATATTTGTCAACAATGTTCATGAGAGCTGAGCTAGACATAAACAGTTGCTCATCTCCTTCTCTCCCCATATTTACCTGTTCCAGGTACATTTAATCCCTAGAGCTACACCCAATTACTACCATGCATGCTATGTTACAGGACTCTACTCTCCATGCAGTAGTGCTTTCCAGTGTTACTTTGAAGTCCCTCTCCTTAAATGACCTCACATACATCCTTCCACTTCAGTGCCATGCCTCCTTCCTGCTGACTGACATGGTGATGCATCACTACTGTATGTCCTTATGTTGGTTTCTTCCATACCTCTCAACCTGGCAGCCTGCAGACATTAAAAATAGGAACAAATTCCCTTGAAAGACAGGAACATCCAGCTAAAAATCTTGACATCTAATGGGCATAAAATTTAAATACCAAATGGCACATAACTCTTCCCACTTCCAATAGGAATGTGGGACACTACTCAGAAACACGTTTAAAAAAAAGTCACAAGATGAAAAAATAAAAGTGCATTATCAAAGAGACAGTGTAAAATCTTTATAGACTTTAATGAACTGTACTGCGAAATTCTACTACATAATATCATTTATTTTTCCTTCAGAAAAAAGAGAGTTGTAAGATGTGTGTCTTCTTTCTTTAAATTATTGCAGCCAGCAGTATGTTGATCATGTGTGTGGTTTTGTATGTACTAGGCAGCTTCAAAAATCACGTCATAAGGGGGATTTAGAAAATTGTGTGAAGCAGCAACTTAAGCCTGAAAATAAGAACATAACTCCAAAAATAGGGACATCCTAAATCAGGCCTGAAAATAGGAATGTACCTCCAAAATATGGATGATCGAGAGGTCTGGTTTCTTGTCTCAGCTCAGCCCTGGTGCTCTAAGCCTTTCCTCATACTCTGTCACCCCTGTTCTTTGTATCTTATTGGCAACCCTTTGTTGCACACAGCCTGCTAATTCCAGTAAGGCTTTATCTATAGCCCACTGAAGCCAAACACTGACAGGAATTCTGAAAACTATGCTATATTACCATAAAGCTACCACAATATGTACATCACACGTGAAGTAATAAAGTAATAAATGCAAAATATACATACACCTACATTTGCACATATATTAATGTGTGTGTTATATATATATATATATATATATATATATATACACACACACACACACACACATATACATATATATACATATATATATATATATAGATATAGACTGAATATATATATATATATATATATATATATATATATATATATATATAGATAGATGAATATATAGACACACACACACTATAGTTAGGTTTAAGTTAAACATTACTTGAAAGTTGATACAATGGGCATAACATCACATCACAATACATAGAATTAAATAAAGTGAGGAAAAACATTAACATTTTACTGTAAACACACATTTGTGTGTGTATCAGTCTGCTTTACAAGCATCCATAGCAGCATGGCATCACACACTACAGGTACAGCTTTTATAGTACTCTTTCAATTCCTAACAGTCACTGCCATATCAAGGAAAATCTTCCTTGGATTTACTCCTGTTCTACATTCCAGTAGAACATATATCACATTTTCTAGTAACATTTTCCTACAAGCAAAAGGAGTAAATACATTAAATCTTATTATATATTTTTATATAATCCATATTTATATTTAATATATACCAGACATGGTTTTATAGAATTTTATACTAGTAAACAACATTTTACATCATTATTCCAGACAAGGTCAGCGAAAATGCTGATTTAACTCTGTAATGAAGTTTGTCAGTCAAGATGTGCTGGCTGACAAAGTCTAATGAAGAGGTACAGAAAATATTAAGAGGAATTAAGCACTCTGTGTGGTGGGATATTTGGTGTCTCCAAAGTTTTGTACATCATGTTCCTACCATTTGTAACGGCAGAAAAAAGAGCGACAAGATAAAAAGAAAAATCAGAAAAAAATAAATCATGCCAATGAAGCAGGGACAGATGTTTATCTACAGTGGATGAGTAAAAGGCCATGTTCCCCCACCTGATTTCACTAACTTTTTTCTCCCCTCCGCTTAACAATTATGCAACTATCTCTTGCTGTCTTCACTTTACACTATCCAAAGCAGATGGTATATTGTAATTTGCATATTTTTGTATATGTGGCCGTGGTAGTGCAGCGGTTACTGTTGTCGCCTCACAGCAAGAGGTTCTCCGGTTCGATTCTTGGCTGGAGCGCCTTCTGTGCTGAGTCTGCATGTCCACCCTGTGGTTGAGTGAATTTAAAGACATGCAGGTAAGTGCGAACGTGTGTGGGTGTGCCTTCTTTGAAGGCTGGGCGCCGGGCTGGCAACTCGACACCGTAAAAATTCACTGCAAATCATTAGCGGACAGGAGTTTCACTGTGGCAACCCCTAACCAGGAAAAACCGAAAGACAGTTTGTATATAATGTATACTGCGCCTTTGTTATTCTAGCTAGAAATTTATGATAAGATTGTATGTCTGTTTTTTTAAGTTATCTCTCTATGTATGTAGAAAATGTGATTGTATTTAAATTTCTTTTGTATGTGAAGCTTTTCTCCCCGGGCCTCCACTGAAAATGGGCATTTTTTGGCCCAGTGGACCATCCTGGTAAACAAATGCAAATAAATAAATAAAAATGTTGAGTGCTTTGATTTATCATCTGCTTATTAACAGGAGTAAATTCTATTCCTTTCATTTTAAAAAGAATAATGGAAACTTATTTAGTAGTATACCTTGAAGATACACCAGTCACTGAAAAGACAGTCTCTTATCAACATACTAGAGGTATGATCGTAAAAACATTAAAACGTGAGACCGACAAGTCACTGACTGGCTCAGACACATATTAGATAAAACAGGAATTCATTCTTTAGCAGAGAAGATGAAAGCAATTCATGAGCACCACCCCATATGCAAATAAGTTGTATGGAAGAGTTGCAAGCACTCCTTGCCGTGATAAACTATTAACGGAAATTTGTACTTAATTAAATGACATTGTTGACACCCTGGTACAGTTCCTGAAGGAACAAATTCTATGACAATAGCAATGCGACTAACAGAATGCAATTCAGAAATGTGTTTAATTAATAATATATGATAAAAAGTGGGTACATTATCACTTGTGATGTTTCTGCAAACTTGTCAGATGTAAAATTCAACACGAGTGAGCCGTCAGGTGAAGAAACTTACACTACTTATGCTTTTAAAATACTATTCCTTGATGACAGGAAGCATTTGCAAATACAAGCAGAATTGCTCGAATATTAAGAGTACAGAAATACCGTGATTACCTATGTGATTGAACAATTAAGCTGAATACAGATCCCACATGTTAATAAACACTACATGACAAACATAACAGCCTATCTTATCATGGCAGCAGCATATATTCAAACATGGGCAATAGTCTTAAACAATGTATGATTAACAAATGAAACAAAGGACAAAGTGATATGGCAATGCAAAAGGACTCCCATTACCAGAAAGTACTGATAAAGTAACTGAAAGTATGACTGAGCACGCAAAGGCTCTTAATAATGACATTTTCAGGAACTGCTAGTTAAATGTGAAATGACACCAAGAATGCAAAGAACTGCTTAAAGTATTAACCTTTATGAGTGAAAGCCAGCATCACAGTATAAATCAGGGCATAAAAGTAAGTCATAACAGAAAATGTGAATTTTCAGTAGGAAAATAAGTTTGTGTTCTTTGAAGACCCAGAGTTATGATTCCATGGAAATGGAGGAAAGCAGTACTGGAAAAAAATTAAAAATATGTGCAAATGGGGCATCAGTTTGAGGAATATTTTAATAAAGTATAGTCTGTTTTTTATTTTATTTTTGTCATCTACCTCATATTATAATTAGTGCTGTTTTTATAGTGCTGGAAGAACTGTAGGTTGAAAACCTGGAAATTCTGAAAATAAAGACACTGGCACAAAAGTTTGTCGGGTGGACAAATTAGACAATGAGATTAAGTGCATCTGTGTCAAATGTGTATACCATGTGACATGGAACAAAATGTTCCTTGACACACACCATTACATTCCAGAAGGATTTTGGAAAAGACTATAAATCAACTTTGATTTTACAGGGTGATTTATAAACAGTATATGCACAGTTTTGTTGGTTATACACTAGAAAAGGTCAGACATATTGGAATCAAAAGCATAACTCAATTTTGCAGCAACTCCTGACTGAGTCAAGCACTTCAGCTAAATCTAGAGCCAAAAGCAAACAGTTTTTGCCATGCTGCAAGCACTGTTTACTTGCTTGTGCCTGCAATAAGATTCTTCTGAATCCACCAATTGTTTGTGCATTCAAGAAGCTTTATTAGTACTATTACAATAAAACATTTAGATATAATCATCTTGGAGAAGGAAAAAACACTATGTAAGTGAAGAACAAAATACTTTTTCCAAGATAAAACACAAAATAATTAACTGTCATAAGTGCAGTAGACTGCATTTCTTTGTCTTTTAAAATAATACATTTAAACAAAATATTGGATGTATCATAATAAAAACATGGTGCAGAAGTATGCATCAGAATTTCACATTAATCCATCTACTAAAGGCTAAATAAGTGAATGACAGGATCTTACCATGCCTACGTAAGTACATGATTGTAACTAGTCTTTTAGTGGTGCACAAGCATATTCATTATCAGACGTACAAGACAACCAACATGCAAGCTAGCATGCCTTACTGTAAATATTTATAAATAAGATAAATGCTGTACACTGTACCACTCCACCTTTCTTTTTTCCTAGTTTTGTTATTCAAGAGTAGGCTAGAATATTAAAACAGCTTAATTTTGTTTTGCGTTTGAGCACAATTTTAAACTGAGAATTAAAACTTAATTTTTGATCTCTTATTTTAACAAAGCTGAACTTGGTAACCAGTGACGAACACATTTGCTGTTAAACAAAGCATTATTATAAGAGGGGACTTTATAAATTATGTCTTGTGTCCTCACCAAGATATTGCCTCCTACTTCTACAGTACATGTAGTATTCCTTTGCGTGGAATCATGTATATTACTCTCTTTCACTGTTAAAAACTTGGAATTCCTATAAAATTGGGTGAAACCTTCCCAAACACTTTTCTTATTCCTGCACTTTTATTATCAGCTGGAATTGAACTGACTAGTTAAATGTCCTCACATAATCTTTTTCCTTAAGGCTGCTCCTAATGTAGAGTGTGTGGTTAAAGTGAGAACACACTGTTCATTTTTGTGTACAAAGCAGCCTATCACATAGAAGGGCTTCAGGTTACTCTCAATGAAAGAACTAGGTCATGCATCATGCTACACACCCTTTTATGTCATGGATTCACCCTCAGCAACATTCTTATCGCTTGTGTTTAGCTTATGTAGTACAGCTCTTGATGGATTTAGTCATTCTGAAAGTCCTTTACACATCTCTGCAGGTCACTAAGCCAGTAGGATCATACCTTATTTTGACTTGATTGGTCAGTGTCGTTCGTCCTATAAGAGGTGGGTGCATTTCTGATCAATCTTCATAGCATTTCTCATAATTCTTCATAGGTCTTTACTACCAGTTGTACTTCTGAGCATATGTTAAGATTCAGATATTTAACTGCGACCACTACTACTACTGGTAACTGCAGTTCTAGTCCTTTGTCCTGCTTATCCAAATACCCCATAACTGACTTTTGTAGTGCAAGGAAAACCATGTTTACACTCCAAAAATGGGAAAAAACAAGATTATTAAGGACCTTCCTGAAGTCAGAAATGTGCTGTTAAGATTAGGCCTCATGCTAGGGATAAACATCAGACAGTGTTGCCAACAAAGAACAGTGGCAGAAGGAATAACGCCTTAAAGCCTGTCAAATACTTCACTCTGCTATACTTATAAACAAAAAGTGTGTCAGAGCAAACTATCTAACATTTTTAAAGACATTCATTCTTCAAAGGAACACTTTTGCCTGCTGAATGTTTGGCAGCACTAAGTACTTTACCAGCTGTCAAGACTTTGCTAAAATATTTTGCGCTTCTACATTTTTTTCCGTAACTGGTAGTACATGTTGCAGATGAAACTCCATACACTACATGGACTTATGATCCAAGGTGATTTTTTTGGGCATCCATGTCTTGAACTCATAAGCTGGTTATGATCATTTTTTGTATACGAGTACTTTGAAAAACTTTTTAACACGAGGGGAGAGAAATATTAATATTCTTTTGAAAGAAGCATTTTGTTATTTGCAAACAAAACAAGAAATACGTCAGTAATTCATCACAACAATTAGTTCTGTATAGCAATTCCCAGGACTGTAACTGCGAGTCCTGCAGTTATAGAAAAACAGTAAAACTAAAGAACAACTGCAAATGAAGAAAATCTCTGGTCTCCTTTGAGGTTATTTTTTATAGTGATGCAAGCCCCTCTTCAAAACCCAATGTGAGAGGCTTCATCTCCACTACTTATATACACTAACCTGTGAACTGAGCATACCTCGTGGTAGTCCCCTAAATACTCTAAAATGCAACTATATCAAACATTCCCCAGTTTTGTGCATTCAGTCTCACTATTATAGAACTTACATTTATGAGTCTTGATTTTTCTACCATCTTATGTCCTTTTCCTTATATATCTTAAAAAAAGAGGCAGGAATTTAAAAGATATGTTAGTGCACAGTAATTTTCAGGTACCAAATAAGTATTTCTATAGGACCCTTGCTGTTTCAGGTACCTTCTTCTGTGGGTGCTGTGTGAGTTTAATATATGTTTAGAAATGTTTTTTTAAGATCAATGGTGTTAGGTTTGTACCTACTGATGAATAAACTTGTAATACAGAAGGAGTGATAAACATACTTAAATGCCCATGTGACTTATTTTATGTAGGGGAAACCATGAGAGCATTTTGCCCTGGGAACTATCACCCTATAAGCCTGACTAGCCTGGTCTGCAAGGCTATAGAGAGCATCAACATGGAACTCATTAACAGAGACATTGGGAACCTCCAAACATTGGACCCTACCCAGTTGGGCTTTGTTAAGGGCAGATCATGCCTCCTAAACCTGGTGGACTTCTTTGAGACAGTTACCAAGGCTTTAGATGAGGGAAAGGAGGTCCACACAGCCTACCTAGACCTCGCAAAGACTTTCAACACCATTCCCCATTCTGGTATTACAGACAAGCTCACCAGCCTGAACATAAACCCCTACGTCACGAGATGGGTTGCCAATTGGCTCACGGATAGAACCCACACTGTGAGAGTTGCAGGCTCTAGGTCCGACTCTAAACCAGTTACAAGTGGCGTCCCCCAGGGCTCAGTCCTGGGGCCCCTCCTGTTCGGTATATACTTCTCAGAGGTATAGGCAAGCACAGGAGGACTATGGCTGACCAAGTTCGCAGATGACTGCAAATTGGGGGCCATAATTGACTCTCCGGCTGATACAGACATCCTCCAAAAGGGTCTCACTGAGATGGATACTGGGTGTCAAAATCACGGCCTCAAGCTAAATGCCAAAAAGTGCATAGTCATCCCCTTTAGAAAAAACAAAGTACCCGCGAACTACTACATACGTGGTAGTCCCCTAAATACAGAAAATGTAATAAGGGATCTGAGGACCCAAGTAGATAGTAATCTCTCCTTTGATAATCATATTGCCAAGGTGGTTAGAAAATTCTTCTATGTGACCCACCTAATCACAAAAGGGTTTGCATCTAGAACAAAAGAGGCTATTGTGCCCCTCTACTCATCAGACCCATCATAGAGTACAACGCTCCATTTGGGATGTACCTTACAAGACACCTGCAACAGCTGGAAAGACCACAGAAGTACCTCACCAACAGGATTACTGGCCTCAAACAGATGCCCTATGCAGCCCGACTGAAGAAACTCCAGCTGTACTCGGTTGCATACTGCTTACTCAGAGGTGATCTCTGCCTGACATAAAAGGCCATGTCCAACCCAGAATTGATGGACATGCTCCACCTAAAAAAAACAAATCCCCGAGAGCCACACACTCTAGGGATCTACACGTCACCACAATGATAAATAGGACGCGCTGGAGGGATAGATTCCTGTCCCAGAGATTCCCCATGCTTTGGAACAGGATTCCAATCTACATTAGGCAGAGCCCCTCACTAACACTCTTCAAGATAAACCTTGATGAGTGGATGGGAAACAGAAAATTTACCCCGGGGATCACTGCAGTGGCTCTGCTGGACAGAAGCACAGGGAACTATTCTAAGGGGGCGGCGAAAGCCAACACATTCTGGCTAGGCTTATAGATGCCCTCGGGCAGATAGCCTAGTACTTACCTATGAACCTATGAATCATTTAAACTTAAACTGCAAGAATATGTAAGAGATATTAAAAAACTTAATTGTCCAATTATGTCATGGAGGTGATCCTTCTGGTTTGTATGCTAGCATTTGTGAACAAATACACTCCAGATATTGTGATGATGCAGTATTTAAACATAAGCTGCTATATGAGTCTATTTTTATTTTAAAGTACGGCACTTAAACTCCTTGGGGTCTTAACACTAAATGTAGCAGGAGGCATCTGATTTAACATTTTACACACACACACACACAAGCGCATATATACAGCCCCTCCCACACATCCACACACTAAAAGAAGAGCACTTATTCTCGTGTTACTACTACTAATAACAGTAAAGTATTTGATCTACAGTTTTATTGGAGATGCTGCAGATCAGCAGCCAGTACCAACAGCCACCCATGGGCTAGAACCAAAAAGGCAAAAGAGATTCAAGGCACAAAGTATAAAACTGTGGAAGGACTGTTGAGTCGTAGAGTAAAGATCTATACCATAGTGCTTGGCATGAAAGTCATTAATGGTCATGGAGCAGATGTCTGCTGTTGACACATTCCCTTGTGTACAATAACAAGAACATTTTTAGACCTTCATCATGTTTGGGTGGGATTTTAATGCATGATTGCAAGTGACTGCCTGCCTGTGCAATGGAATCAGTACAATTATCCATAAAATATAGCTAAGAGAGTCAAAATGACGTAAAATTTTAAAAATAAATAAATAAACCAGATCATAGCAGACTCATATCCAGTCTCTTGTTTGCACTTTTACATTTCTTTGATCAAAAAATAAATAAGTAAATCAACACCTGAATAAACAGATAATAATAAAACTTGATCTGAAGTTAGTGTGACATACTGCAAGAACTTGGGGTTCTTTTCACAAGGGTCTCCCAGAAAGGACTCCTTTATCAATCATTTAATAACTACTGCTGCCCTACCATGGCGATTCATGTGATTCAGGCTCTGAGTCGTTAAGCTGCTTCCTGTAGTCCATTTGTCTTCTGTATGACTCTGAATAAGTCTTGTAAATCAGACACTACTCTCAGGTCAGCAGTGAAAAAGGGCACTAGTGTTCAGTGACTTGCCTGGCTAATGAATTAAATAAAGCAATGGAGGTAAGTATGCTTATCAGATCAGTGCTTATGTAAGTCTATATTATTGAGCACAGATTTGGATGTCTAATGCATGAAAGCACATTGCTACTGATCTAAGACATTCAATAGTGGTGCATTGTAATATACGGACATTTGATTGAAAAACTGATCAAAACTCTTACTTCATACATGAACCTAGAATTTTTGTGGACAGCTGCATCTGCCTTCCCCATTCTCATGCAAGGATCACATACATACACATACACACACACATACACATACACACACACACACACACACAAACAAGGACATCCTCAGACATACACACAAATATCCTCAGACACACACACACACACACACACACACACACACACAAATATCCTCAGACACACACACACACACACACACACACACACACAAATATCCTCAGACACACACATACACACAAATATCCTCAGACACACATATATACAGCCCCTCCCACACATCCACACACTAAAAGAAGAGCACTTATTCTCGTGTTACTACTACTAATAATAGTAAAGTACTTGATCTACAGTTTTATTGGAGAGGCTGCAGATCAGCAGCCAGTACCAAGAGCCACCCATGGGCTAGAACCAAAAAGGCAAAAGAGATTCAAGGCACAAAGTATAAAACTGTGGAAGGACAGTTGAGTCGTAGAGTAAAGATCCATACCATAGTGCTTGGCATGAAAGTCATTAATGGCCATGGAGCAGATGTCTGCTGCTGACACATTCCCTTATGTACAATAATAAGAACATTTTTAGACCTTCATCATGTTTGGGTGGGATTTTAATGCATGATTGTAAGTGATTCCTGTAGCCATTTGTCTTCTGTATGTCTCTGAATAAGTTCTTTAAATCAGACACTACTCTCAGGTCAGCAGTGAAAAAGGGCACTAGTGTTCAGTGACTTGCCTGGCTAATGAATTAAATAAAGCAATGGAGGTAAGTATGCTTATCAGATCAGTGCTTATGTAAGTCTATATTACTGAGCACAGATTTGGATGTCTAATGCATGAAAGCACATTGCTACTGATCTAAGACATTCAATAGTGGTGCATTGTAATATACGGACATTTGATTGAAAAACTGATCAAAACTCTACTTCATACATGAACCTAGCATTTTTGTGGACAGCTGCATATGCCTTACCCATTCTCATGCAAGGATCACATACACACACACACACACACACACACACACACACACACACACACACACACACACACACACACACACACACACACACACACACATCCACACATCCTCAGACACACACACACACATCCTCAGACAGACACACACACACAAATATCTTCAGACGCACACACACACACAAATATCCTCAGACACACACACACACAAATATCCTGTCAGACACACACACACACACAGAAATATCCTCACACACACACACACAGAAATATCCTCACACACACACACACAGAAATATCCTCACACACACACACACACACACACACACACACACACACACACACACACACACACACCACTAAACATAACAAAAATGAAGAGGCAGGAAAAGTAAGGCACTAACAGCAGACTTCCAGAGCAGGGACACAAAATGACATAGTGCAAATGTTCAATTTGATCAGCAGGTTCTGCAAGGCATAAAGAACAGGAATATTTGACACACCGTCAGAGAAGAAAAAGTACTGGGAATGGTGGCAAAGGCCTACTTTATAAATACTGTAATGCAGCAGGATGGTTTGCCATTATAACATGGGTAGCAAGAACTAATGACAATGCCATCAGATTACAGAGAATCTTATTAAAGGACACATCAGAAATAGGGAGGAGCTACAAGGCAATTGAAAGGCCTTCTCAGGAAATCCATAAGCAGGGGAAAATTCGATAACTGCAGACATTTAAAGAAAGAGAAGTCACAATAGGAATGCATGAAACATGGACATCTAGTAAAATGAATTGGGACTGAGCTATAGCTAGGTCATCCTGTATCCTGGGTAATTCTCCATATTGGCAATACGCATACCAGACTTGAGAACCAAAAAAGTCTTCCCAAGTTTAGAAAGTATCAGGCTAACTGCTACAACTTCTGTGTCAGTAAATGTCTCTCCTCCTCTTCTGGTTTCAAGTGAGAAGAGAAAAGGATGAGAAACAGATTACAGAAGTACGTTGGTTGCCTATTAGGTGGACAAACCTAGCAGGGAAGCAACCTTTATGCTGATCATCTCCTCAACACCGAAGTTATAAAAGGTCAGTAACAAATAACTGACAATACAGGTCTCCTAACTATCAATTCATATATCATTAGTACATTTTTTTTTTTTTTTGCAGGGAGGGTGAGGACCCTTGTGTCTCTTTGTTGGGGGTTTTGCCACTGATCTCCCTTATTTAAATATACTCTGCCAGATTAACAATGTGTAAACAAAAAGCACCCTGTAAAGGCTAACATACTTGTTACATAAACTGTAACTCCAATAGAAAAATGCAGTCAGTGAGCCACAATATCAGGAAAATTACTTGGGGAAGACAGCACACAAGCAAATGGACATCAACCACACATAAGGAAACTATAAGATACACACCATGTAATGAATTGCAATTATATCAGTAAATGGTGGCAATCATTAAATGGAAGAATAAAGCACAGCAGTAAGAAAATATGTCCTTCTACATCACTGTTGCAGTATTCAGTACAGAAGGGATGCCCCGCCCCGAGCAGCTTGTCGCTCGGCCAGTATAAATAAGTTTAAAAGAGATCTTGTTTGTACTGTACATCACATTTATGCTCCCTGCACAGAATGTAGGGCATAAAAAGGACATACGGATGCAACTACCTAGAACTTCTTTTATTGCCAGTTCGAACTCCATTTTTGCCAGTTGGTTTGAACACTTTGTTGCTGTACTGAATACTTAGCAACACCAGATAAGTGTCTCATTGGGGTTACTTTTATTTTTTTATTTTACTTTCTTGGTCTTGTATTTTCTAACACTACCTAGAGTTCATATCGCCCAAGAGGGGGAAATGTCAGTGTGGGAAACAGATCCATAAGGATTGTCACAAAGTGTCTTTTTTGTTTGGGTGCTTCCCATGACCATACCTCTTGTAGTATCTGTAAGGCATTTGTACCCAAGACACTCTGAAGTTGTTTGTCTTCCCTGGCCATTTATCTTGAAAACCAGTGGCTTAGACAGTTAGCCCAGGGTACCATGGCTGAATCCTTTAACCCTAAGATACTCCCACACTAGGTAAGAAGACCACCAAGAAGTCTCAGCTGGATTTTTTTTTACCTGTCCAGCCTCCACCTCACGTCCCTCTAGAAGCAGGTAATAGCTCTGTAGGTCATTCAGTGTTTACTTTGAATTCTTCAGAAACAATACACCACTGGAAACACCACTAGAAACCAAACCTCAAAATTCTTCAAAAACACCACAAAAGTTCAAAGGAAGACACAGAAGTAGCTTATATCCATCTTTATTCTTTCCGTCCTGGTACCTCAGCTGTTCGCCTTCAATGGGACATACTTTAACATTTTCAGTATTCTTTTATATATGCTTTAATTGCTTAATTAAGCATAAATTGATTGATTAAACATCATTATATCAAACATTTTGACTCTTTCACCACTGAAACATCTTCCAGGGAAAGAAACACTTCCATTTTTGACTATTTAAAACTCTTTTTTTCTTTTTTTCTTAATTTACAAAATTTCTAATATTTATTACAAAATGTAAACTTAGAATAAACACTCCAAATTTAAATTATTAATTAATTTCATTTATGCAATAAATTCTTTTCGTTTAAACATGTATATAAATATAACAACCTATTGGTCACCTTAAATAATACAAAACTTCATTTTTAGTATCTAATACATCAACAAGTATAAGTTAAATTTCATTCAAGCTCATTACATTTCCAAATTCATTCCCTTAGGGAATAAAGTATGATACTCAATAATCATCCTCTGCTGTAACTTGCTTAAGGCTGCTTTATAATTTCCTTTACTAAAGTGGGGCCTAGCCAACACACTAAATTTAAAACTGTTATTTTCACCATCATGTGTACTACAAAAGTGTGCAGCTACGGGACTCTCTAGATTGCCCCTCCTTATGTCACCCAAATGTTCCAAGATAATCTTGATTTGTCTGGTAGTTTGCCCAATGTACCACTTAGCTGGAACACAGTCACAACCTAAAATGTATACAACACCTGATGATCTACAATCAAACCTTTCAAAAGCAGTGTACTTCTTTCCATTTATTTTCACCGCATATTTTTAGTTTTATTACAGACAGAACATTTCCCACAACTATACATCCCTACCTTACTAACTGTTTTAACTTCAACTTTTCTATTCAAAATCTCTTTTAAATTTGGATACCTTTTGTAAGAAAAGGTGATGTGTTTGGGAAAAAGGTGACCTATTACAGGATCTTCACTCACCACATGCCACAAGTCCCTGATAATTTTTTCCATAATACCTGAAAAATTGGAGTACTTGGATACAAAAAACAGCTTGTTTGAATCTAATGCATTTTCAAAATCAAATGCATACTTATACCCTCGTTTCCCAGATGTTCTATTTCTACACAATCTATCTTTTATAGATTGAAGCTTGTCATGCTCATATCCACGTGAAATTAATCTTTCCAAAATTTCATCACACACCTCCTCCCAAAGATTTTAGGTATTTCTTATGTTCCTTTTAAATTCCCTTCGGTATAGCCTTAATCAAATGTGCAGGGTGCATGCTGCTAGCATGTAAAAAATTATTAACAGAAGTAGGTTTCCTATAGGTTTTATGCTCAACCAAACCATTTTCCCCCACATAGAATTCTACATCAAGAAAAGGAATTAGGAATTCAGATGTGTGTGCTACAAATTTTATGCCATGCTGATTGTTATTTAAGTTCACCATAAATTCATCAAAGAGAGTCATGTCTCCTTTACACACAAAAATCAAATCATCAATATAACGTTTAAAGAAAACCACATTATCAACAAAAAATGTATTCTGAAACATGAATTCCTTTTCGAACTCTCCCATATAGATCACTGCATAGCTGCACCCATAGCTGTTCCTTTTGTCTGCAAAAAATATTCATTTTTCCATAAAAAATAATTATGTGTTAAACTAAACTCAAGCAAACTTAACATAAATCTAGTGTATGGTCCTTCTCCCATCATTTTGTACACTGCTTCCAAACCCCACCTAGTCTTAATATTGGTGTAAAGTGATACAACATCAACACTGGCCCAATAGTAATTCTCTTCCCATTTAAGTCCCTTTAAAGCCAAACAGACATCCTGAGTGTTCTTAACATGTGATTGAACCTTTGGAAGAAATTTCTTGAGATGATGGTCCAAAAAAATATTAACTCTCTCAACAAAAGACCCAATCCCTGAGATAATAGGTCTGCCTGGAGGATTGGTGACATTTTTATGAATCTTAGGTATTATATACATGTAAGGGTGTCGGGGTTCCCTCATAGTTAAACTTTTTACATCTTTACCAGTGAAAAATCCCAGTCTTTCACCTCGCTCCAATAACTCATTAAGTTCACAAACATAAGAGTTTAGTGGGTTACTTTCTAACTTTTGATAGGTATCATCCACTAATAAATTAACTATGTTCTCATACTTTTCATTATTCATAATCACCCAATTGCCCCTTATCCATGATTGACAGCTACAGTGACTTTATTCAATTCCATCCTAAATGTTTTAAGAGCTAACCATTCATTTTTACTTAAATTAAAAGTCTTTTTACATATACAAAAGGCTTTGTGTGCTGATTCCAGTTTGGCCATCATTACATGCTCAAAGGCATTTATTGCCAAAGATTTCTTAGGAGGCATAAAGTTACTGTCGCCTGCAAAATGGGGAACTGCTAAGTGACCATATCCACCTCCAAAAACTCCTTCCATGTTAGATTCCATAGAGAGCTCATGAATATTCTCATTCTCATTTACATCCAATTCCAGGCCTTCATAATCATATATGCTTAAATTTAAGAGAGTTTCATCCAAAACACCAACATCCCCCTTATTTATACTTTTTTCTTTTTCATGAAAATAAACCCTTAAATTTAATTTTCGAATAAAGGCTTTCACATCAAAGAGAATGTCTGAAATGGAAGGTATCCTAGTGGGTACAAATTTTGTTCCCTTTGAAAAAACATTTCTTCAGACAAAGCAAGGTCAGAAAGATTAATCACATTTAAACCATTATAACCAGTAGTACAAACACTGGGTTCCATTTCATTCTCATCATTGCACATTCCAGCAATGCTGGTAAGCTCTGAAAACATGTTAGAACCATCCTGAAATGTAATAAATCCACCATTGCTCTCACTAGTGAGTTTCTCATCCATACTGCCACAAATGTATCGAGGCTGGATATGTGTGATATTATTATGAGTGTTTCCAGATTTGTCAGTGTAATCACATGCGATTACATCCCCATTATTTTCATCAGGCTGCATGATTTTATTAAAGCCATCATTTTCCAAACTCACTGCTTGCCCTAAACGCCTACTAACTAAACAGTTTGCATCATCCTCATTCAGCTACTTTGAATTTACTTTGGATTCCTCTGCCGTGACCCAGCCAGAAGCTGGCATGGGTCAGTCTTTTCATACATCCTCTGAGGCTTTGCAGGTGCCTGCTCCAGATGTCAACAGGGAACCACAGATGATTATATCAGAGGGTCCTAAAGGGACTCTGCAAATATTGGTCAAGGTGGAAGTAGCAGATTCTCTTCTCGAATCTCACCAAGGGTTGGAACTTCCAGTATTTGTCAGAGCTGATGTCCCTTCCAAGTAAAGACAAAAACTGAAGCATGTTTCAGTCTGTCCTATGGATCCTCAAAGGGAATGGCAGGAGTTTACTCAGGGCTTGTTCTCTGCCTTAATGGCCCTAAAGGCTCCTCAAGGGGTTTCAGTACTCACTCCTCCTTGGAACTCTACCCCTTCTAAATGGTTTAGGGAACCAGATTCCTTGGATGAGGATCCCCTGTCTGGGTGAGGGTTCTTTGTACTATTCTTCACAGATGCCTTCACCTGTGGCTTATGGTTCTGATGAATAAGAGTCTGTTAGCCCAGAGTCTCCTTTTAAGGAACTGTCCTTTGATGGAACAGTTGCTAGGATGATGGAATTAAGTGGGATTCTTCTCAGTCATCTGATATTCAGAGAAGATATTATGAGTTGCTTCAGGTGGATACTCCTAAACCATCAGCATTTCCTCCTTTGTTGGCTGCCTTGTTAGACACTTTCTTTTCTGCTTCCAAGTCTCCTGATTCTCAGCCTTCTGCCTCTAAGAAACCTGATATGTTCTATAAGGTTCCTGAGGATTGTCTTATTGTCTTGTTTTATTTAAATGTCCTTCTGCTGATCCTGCTGTGGTGTCAGACTCTTCTGACAAACCTTCTAAACTTTTGCCTTCTGATAAGGATAGTAGGGCAATTGACAGCATTGGCAAGAAAGTTTACACTGCTTCTACTTTGGCCTTTAGGGCTATTATGTGCCAGACCCATATGACCAGGTATGCTCTGGACTTGCTTGCTCAGGCTTGTCAGGTTATCTCTGACTTACCTGATTCTGAAGGCAAATCATCTGTCTTATATTTTTTTAGGTTCTGCTTCTCAAGTATCTCATCACTCTATTAAGTGTAGCTATGATGCTGCTGATGCCTCTTCCAGGGCTGCAGCTTTTGGGTCTGTAATGAGGAGTTATTCTTGGCTTCATCTCCAGTCTCTTCTTGAGGACATTAAGGCCATGTTGGTGGATGCTCCTTTGGATAATACTCATCTTTTTTGGCAATGCTGCTACTGACATGTTTAAGTCTCTTCAAGAGAAAGGCAAAGTTTTGTACGCTTGCAAACCTTAAACACAGAAAAAATGCAAATGTGAGCACACCAACACAGCCAGCCAAGAAACAAATAGTCCAGAGTCCAAAAGGTGTTTTTATTCGAAGGATTAGTTCTTTCATGGGGTTTAGTTCACTTCATCAGATCCAAAACAAGAAAACATTCTTTGAGCTATTTGTTTCTTGGCTGGCTGTGTTGGTGTGCTCACATTTGCATTTTTTGTATTGACTACTTTAGTGTGAGCAACCTACAGTAGTTATCGCTCTATTTTTGTTTTTCTCAAAACCTTAAACATATTTCTGTCTTTCCTATCCGCAAGTTCCAGAGGAATTATCCTTCTAGGTCTACATTTATCCGCAGGCAACCCCTGCCAGGCCTCTAAGGGCAGGAAGGGTGGGAGACAGGTCCCCTCTGCCAAGGCTTCTCAGATTTCTGTGGCCCAAAAGCCTTCTTTACATGATATGTCTGACAGTTTGCCCCCCCCCCCATTGCCTTTAGACCAAGTTCCTTTGTCCCTTTGGCTCCCCCTTTGTCTTCCAAATTGGCATCTTATCACTTCAGACTCTTGGGCTCTTTCTATCATCCATCAGGGTTACTTCATGGTATGGAAATCTCTGCCTCCCTTTTCTGGGATTCCTTAACCTCCTCTAGAGCAAATTCTTAATTTCCTGAAGTTTCTAGGGTCATTGTTGAACAAAGGGACCATCCAAACTGTCCCCCCTTCTCAAGTGGGAAGGGTTTTTTATTCCCGGATGTTCTAGTTCCTTGAAAGGAGCTTGGATACCTATTTTGCATCTCTCCTGGCTCAACACCTTTCTCGAGATCCCTTATTTTTGGCTGCCTACTCTTCAAACTCTGTTTCCTCTTTTACTACCCCAGGCATTTCTGGTGTCCTTGGATCTGAAAGATGCTTATCTTCATATCCCTATTCAACCTGTCTTCAGGAAATTTTTATGTTTTTCTGTGTCTTCCTCTCATTTTCAGTTCTCTGCTTTGCCCTTTCGCCTCTCTGCTGCCCCAAGGGTACTCACAAAATGCCTAGCTGCTGTGATTGCCTTCTGCAGGCTCCAAGGCAATCAGATTTTTCCTTCTTTAGACAACCTGTTGCTTCAGGTGCCTTCTCCCATTCGATTGTTGCACAACCTGCAGTTCACCATCTCTCTTCTTCAAAGTCTGGGGTTTACTATCAAGTTCCAACAGTCCATCCTGACTGTCTGTCAGGATCATGTGTATCTGGGATGCAGGATTCAGACGGTGCCAATGTTTGCCTCTCTTCCACCTTCAGAAATACTGTCGTTGACAGACATCTTTCAGTCTGTTCTTCCTCTGACTGCCATGGTGATCAGGGAGTTTCTTCTGGCCCTAGGATTCATTGCTTCTTCTATTCTGATGCTTGCTCTTGCTAGACTGCATATGCAAAAGCTTCAATGGTACCTCAAGTTGGTTTGGCTACAGCATCATCACCCTCTGGATTTCGGTATACCTCCTCTTCCCTGTCTCAAGAAGGAATTTGAGTGGTGGATTTGACAGTTCACTCTCAACCTAGGCCGCCCCTTACAGCCTCTAGTCCCTTCTCAAGAGCTGTTCACCAATGTCTCAAACAAGGGGTGGGGGCATCTCTTGGTCACCTGGAAGTTCAGTGTCTTTAGCCTCCCCATCAGATGTCAGACCATATCAACATCAAAGAGATGATGACTCTGATTCTGGCCCTTTGGGCTTTTCACTGCATGTTCTCTATGGGCCCCTTGAAGGTGTACAAAGACAGCACTACTGTGATGTGGTATGTCAACAAAGGGCACAAAATCTTACCTCCTCTGCAGGATGGTGCTTCAGGCTTGGGAAGTGACTCTCACTTATCAGTTAACTCTTCAAGCAGTATATATTCCTTCAGAGCACAATCTTGTGGCTAACTCTCTGAACAAGTCCAAAACACAGGGTCACAAATGGATGCTTCACAGAGAAGTGTTTCTGGACATTGTCCATTGGTGGGGGTATATGCAAATATTTCAGGCAGGGGCATTAATACCATTCTAGCCTGCCAATATACAGAAGAGTTGTTCCCATAATAAATGTCCAGGCTGTTCTTAAAAATATCTAAACTAGTACTTGCTTTAATGTAATTTGATAGTCTGTTTCATGCATCAGCTGCTCTCTCAGAGAACCAGTTAGTACACTTCTCATTCCTACAGAACCTTCTACACAGGTTGTCTGATGATTCTCTAGTACTTTTTGATAACCCCAAACATTCCCAGAGGTAGTTGTCTCCAAATGCCCTACATACCTGCATAAGATCTCCTCGAAGATATCTATGAGAGACACTGTACCAGTTCACATATTTTAGTCTTTCATAATAACTTAAATGTTCACATCCATGGATGCCCTTGGTATATTTCTGATGTACTCTTTCCAGTTTACTCATGCTTGTTTTCTTATAATGTTTCCATACTGTTACTCCATAGTCAGGTTTGGGTCTAATGTAACTAACAAAGTTTTCATTATTTCTGATTTCCTAAACTTTATAAATCTTTTTATACAACCTACACTTCTACAACCATCATTAATCAAACGGTTTATATGATAAGAAAAACTCAAAGCTGGATCTACCCTTATAGCAAGGCCCTTAAATGAATCTACAGATTCAATCAATGTGTACTGTATTAAATATTCACCTTTCAATTTATGTCTCCCAAATCTCATATGTTTATTTTTGATGTACTTAACAGCATATATTATACTCCTGTGCCCAAATGGTCAAGTTCTTTTGCAGACATGCCTTACCTGTAACACATGTAATCAGTTTACCCAATTTCAGGTAATTTAGATATAGACTAGAACACCTCACGATTAAAAAAAAAAAAAAAAAAGTTAGGTCTGAAAGATACAACCTAAACAAGTAAGGACCTAGAACTGAGATGTGTGGGATACCCTGACTGTAACCAAGAATTTCACCTGTCCAATTGCTATATTATACTTGCCATGTCCTTTTTGTAAGTCATGCAGCTATCTATCTTAAGAGTACATTGATACCTAGCTGTTCTAATTTACTGATCAGTGTTTTATGTATGACCCTGTCATATCCTATAAATTACATCACAGCCCGATTTTTTCATTCATAGCTGTTATTATATTGTTATAGAACATCATGTTACAGGTGGTAATAATTCTATTTTCAACATATGCATGCTGATACATGTGGTTTCAAGTCCCAACCTATTCAATTCTGACAATATCTTATCTAATATTACCTTCTCCATTATTTTCCCACAACTTGAAAGTAAATTGAAGGGCTTATATGACTCTGGGTTTGTCCTACTCCCCTTTCCCTTAAAGACAGGTTTAATAAGGTAGTGTGTCCAACCTTGAGGAATCCCCCATAGTTATATGACCTAGTAAACAATAGATATAAAGATACTGTAAGTTCTTGCTGAAGTGTTCTCAGGTCATTATTACTAACTCCATCTCCTCCCTGTGATTTGTTTGGATCCAGTTTGAGCAGCTGTTTTTCAATATAATCTAATTTGATTTCAGATTCTGTGGTTAACAGTGTCACTAGGACAGCTTATCACCCCCTTTGTGGAGCCAAACTGTTTTGCATAAGATTTTGTAGATATATCTATAATCTGTTGTATCTGAGAATAAACTTTAGAATTTATATAAAGTTTATCAATTTGTATGTCTTTACTCCTTCCGCATCTTATGTATCTATAAAAAGGTTTCCTATTATGCTCAATACCTTTATATAAATTCAAACTTTTCTGATCTTGTCATACACTATGCTTAATTTGTTTGTCCAGCTTGTTTATTCCAGTTTTCAGAGTTGTAGTTCAACCTCTCTTCTATTTCTTATACTTTTTATCTCTCACTTTAATCAGGTGTCTTGTTCTTATGGAAATATACACTCCTGACGTTGTATGCCTAAATCCTGATGTTAAACATTTTTTTTTTTTTTTTTCACTCAAACAATTTCTCTTTCAAAACTTTCCACATTCCATTTGCAGTTTTTCCACTGAACAAAGCACTCCGGTTAGTTTTACGTAGTGACTGTTTTGCTTCCATATAACCTGTTATTAATCATCTGTGCATTGGTTCAGATTTGTTTGGCAGAATTATCTAGCAACAAATTAACCTTTATAACCCCATGATTACTGCACATCAATGGTGGTAAAACTTGACTTGAAGTTTTAATTTCTTTAGGAATATAAAATGTCTAGTATGTTATGTTCTCTGTTACGTTTTTTTTTTACAATCTGAAGCAATTGCTGTTCCTGAACATACATTGTAAATAATTTCCTTACTAATGTTGTTGAATTAATATTATTCCAATCTGTTTCTGGCAAATTTAAGTCCCTAGCTAATATTATTCATCTCTCCTGTGTTTTGTGCAAGAAATGTTTGAATTCCTCTAGGTCATCTGCACTTGACTTTGGTGGTCTATACACTCCAATAATTGTTACATGTTCCAGGGTTGTCTTTACTATCAGTTACACACAGTACTGGTGTTGTCACTGAGCATGTAATAATCACACGTCTCAAAACTATCCATAATCCCCATCATAACACCTCCACCTGACTTAGAATGCCTGTTACAGCAAAAACATTTATACCCTGACAGAACTGGTTTCCAGTCATTGTTCTTCAACCATGTTTCACACACAATAACATCAATCTTGTGGAAATGTACCAAATTTTCCATTAAAAAAAGTTATTATTAATACTCCTAGTATTAATAACCTTCAGAGAAATATCAAATGTTGCTATCTGTGAACTGTTAAATTTTCAGCCTGGCAAAAATCCTGCCTAATGTTTGTCAGGTATTGCAAAATATCTGTCACAAAAATTCTCTTCCCTGATCTTGACAAATGCATGCCATCCTGTCTGAATACTTGTGCCCAAACTGGACTTGGATGGTCTACACATTTCCATTGTTTAAAAAAGGATATTTTTCCCATGTAGGTATTTACCCCCAAAATACTTTCATTCACAGTGACCTGACTATCCTTTCTATATGTGATTTGTGAAAAATATGTCCTAACACCAGTACAACCTATACTAAATAAGAGGTCTGTATGTTCCCTACTTGTCATCAGAGAATCCATGCAGATGAGATTATTTGTACCATCATGAACAAAAAGATACATACTTCCTTACATGAAGGCCTACCAAGGCTGGTCTCACATCTTCTGTTTTTGCTCCTGGCAAGCATAACACTGTTCAGTGCTCATTATCTTCTGTGCAAATGTAGGTATCAGTTCCTCTAATAACAGAATTTCCAATTACAAGAATATATTTTTTGATTAGATCCGAAGAATCTTCAGCTTCTAATGCAGTAATACTTGCTCTATCAACTGTTACAAAGAAATGATCTTCATCACCATCAGTCTTATTAATCCCACAGTTTTCATTGAGTATTAAATTTGCAAGCATACAGTTCTCATCCAGCTGGCTTTGTACTTCCACAGCTTGAGCCATGCAGTCAACATCTGTCTTTCTCTTCTTTTTTTTCTTACAGTAATGTTCTTCAGTCCTTCCATGTCCAGTTTTGATTTCTTCCTATGCACCTGTCCCTTGCCTATTTTTTCCTACCCTCTCTTTTGGAAAAATGATGCCTTTTTCTGTAGAATTAAGGTTTTTTGAAAGAAAAATTTTATCATTCTCTGTAATCTGTGTGCTACATAACAAGGCAGTGTCCTTTTTAGTATGTTTTCTCTTTACTTTACAGCCATTTATCAGTTTCTTTTTCTTCCTTGTTATTTGTGGTAAACTTGTTCCTTTCTTTCTTTTTTGTTTCCTTCTAAACGCTCTGAATACTCAGATTGCCGAATACCTGCATCCAGAATTCTAAAGTCGTCAGGGGCATTGTCTTGTTTCATAGGGGTTGAATAATCTTTACAGACAACAGACACATCCTTTCCTGTATGTGTTCTACATGCTCTTTACCTAACATTATTTATCTCACCAGTCTAGTCATTAATATATGTAACAACAGTTCTCCAAGCCGTGCCAATTACACAAGTGCAATCATCATTAGTAAGGCTAGATTCACTTCTAGTAATGGTAGGCAAATCATCCAACTTTTTACATGAGGAACACAGATCACCAGTGTTATCGGATGTTACCTTTAAATATATATAGTATTTATCACACTGTAGAAGTTATTTGTGCTTTAGCAAATCATTAATGGGATACTCATTTAAGGAATCCATATTCAGCTTCAAATTAATAAAAATTATGAAAAAAAAGAATAATCAAAAAGAGAACTTAAATCAAATTCTATGAGAAAAATCACACAAGCAATATACAAATAAATACCAAAGTCCAGTAAAGTTGTTGTTCTGACTGTACAATTTCTGAAAGTTAGACAAAAGCTGTGATTCCTTTTCATTGGGCTCGATAGCTTCTGCTCACCATTGCTCGCAGTCAGACTTCTTTTTAACAGTAAAGATCAATAAATCACAAACCAAGACAGGATTTTTAGATAAGCTCTGGATTGTCCTCTCTGCAGTCTGTGTGAATTTATAGCTGACTAGGCCTCTTGGGATGGCTAGAGCTTGCCTGTCTAAAACCTATCCCTTTCTAACAAACCAACAGTGAAAACTGGTAAGAACCTCCGGGCCTCCGGACAGTACCAGTCCTGAGCTGTCAAAGACAGAAGCACCAAGGGGAAGGGACCTGTCCAAAATAACAGGTCCGAAACCCCACCCAAGGACTCCAGGATGACTGCTCAGGCCAGTGACTCCACCTGCCGAGTGGGAGACTGAGAATAAGCAGTCGGGGACTTGGATGGAGTGGGGACAGGAAGTTGGGGACCCATCTCCCTCCCTGTACGATCCAGGGCCAGAAAGTCCCAAACCAATCTGGTTGGATGAGGAGAAACCAATGAGGGGGTAGGAAATTGCCCCCTAGCTGGATGGGCAGGGGACGTGGGAAGCCCCAGCTCAGTCTGAGTGTTGAGAAAGGACCTCATCATCCTGTCCACTCCTGGATGATCTAGAGAAGGTGGAGAACCTAGCCAGGATGGGCGTCGAGATCCCGAGGACCTCCCCTCTAAGGAATGACTTTTTTGCTTGGAGTTGGAGGGAGACTGCCCCAAGCCAGAACCTGAAGGAGAATCCTCGATAATTATAGTGGGACTTGACACTGATCCCGGATCCAACCTTTCTAGATCCGAAGACATGATAGGATACGAGAGCTTGGATCCTACATGTCTCTGGTCCGAAGAAGCCTAATCCATGGCAGACCTGGATCTGAAGGCCTCGAACTGGAGGTCTTGGAACCAGGGGTGGATTCCTGAGACCTAGGATCCGAGGGCCTCGGAGCGGAAGCCCCAGATCCGAGGCAGTCAAGGGAGATAGAATTTGAGGGCATTGGATCCAATGAGAGGAGGCTGAGGTTGGATTTGAGGCATTAGGATCCAACAGCCTCACCTTTTTGGAAGAGGCAGGGCAGCAGGGGGGCATTCCTTTTGCGTTATGAGGGTCCAGCCTTGGCATGAGACTGAGCCAAGGGATTCCTTGAGCAAACCCTTTCAAAAGCAATTTGTTTCGGTGCTCGATCAAGGCTCTGGGGTTGCATGCAGCACAGATGTCGCATTCAACCTCCAGGTTGTTGGCACTTAAACAATAAAGGCCCTCATGCGAATTGGAAAAAGGCATTTTCTGACCACACGAGGAGCACCTCTTAAAGCCAGTAGGCTTGTCTGACATGGTGACCTACAACCAAGGGCCAGAGGTACACTCAGATCCAATATAGCTAGCACTAGTCCAAAAACCGAGGAAAAGACCAACAGAAGCACACCCACACAGCACTGGTTAAATAAAAAAAATATATATATATATATATATATATATATATATATATATATATATATATATATATATATGACTATAGAATAAAATCATACTAAAAGAGACAGAAAGAGCAAGAAATAATGGCCGCTCTACAAAAAAGGCGCCAACACACTCAGACACACTAAAACAGGAGGGGAGAATTAAACTAACTCTACTAACAACTACTTTAAAGACTACTAGAAAAAATAAAAGGATTTCTGACAAGAAACTAGACAAAGGAAGACTACTTATCCCACACTGGAACTTGAGCCAAGAATCAGCATCTTAAGCTTAGCGAGGCAAATGAGATCTGGGGCATTAGAGGGCAGTGAGGGATCATGTGGGAGTGGGAGGAGTGTGAGCCTTGAAGCTGTCTGTGGAAAAAGTTGCCGGCTCGGATCCAAAACCCAAGAGTGAGGAATAGTGACATGGATAACATCAGATCAGTGGTAACAATAAAATCTAAAGTTAAATAAATCTTCTTTTACCAGTCAACTCCACAGTAAATCACAACCAAGATACGATTGCTTAGGTAAGCTCTGGATTCCATAGTATGCCTCAGATAGATTTTTTTTGCCTTCTGAACAGGCAGCTTCTTCTCTTCTGTTCCACAGAGCCATGCCATCTGCCTGGAAGCAGACACCCTTTTCTTTCCTTGGAAGGGGGGGTTCTTTATACTCCCCCCCACCTCTACTTCCAAGAGTTCTACAGATGATTCAGCTGGACTCCCCAAAAATCTTGGTAGTGACTCCCTTTTGGCCGAGACAGCAGTGATTACCCCTCTTAATGCATCTGGCCAGGGGCAATCATCGCAAGTTACCTCACCAGTTGGATCTCCTCACACAGGACAAGGGGTCTCTCATCCATCCCCACTTGTCCACTCTGCAACTGACATTGTGGGTGACAGCGTTTTGATCCCTTTCAGGTACCTGTTTTCTGAGGATGTGCTCAGGGTTTTACAGGAGGCAAGAAAATACTCAACCAGAAAATCTTATAAGTCTAAATGGAAGAGATTTTTGGTCTAGTGCCATGCTCATAACCAGGACCCTTTTTCAGTGGGTGTCCCTCTGGTCCTCTCATTTGTGTGAGTTGCTCCAGTCTGACTTGGTCTATCCTTCTGTGAAGGCCTATTTGTCAGCAATTTCTGCTCGTCTGCCCTTGAATCTTCCTTTGACTTCTTGTTTTGAAGTTAAGCAATTTCTTAAAGGCGTCCTGCAAATTAGGCCTCCAAGAAAGCCTATTCCTCCTCCTGTTTGGGACCTTAATTTTGTTTTGAAAAAATTAACTCAGGCTCATTTTGAGGCTGCAGATTCTATTTCTTTGCAGCATTGTACCTGGAAGACGGTTTTGTTGCTGGTTCTTACTTTTGCTTAGAGGGTTTCTGAGCTGCAGGTCCTTATGGCAAATCCTCCTTTTTTTGTTTCTTCACAAGGACAGGGTGTCCCTTCATACTAATCCTTCTTTTATACCCAAGGTACTCAATGAGTTGTCTTTGAATCAGTCGGTACAACTCCCTCCCTTCTTCTCAGTGAGTTATTGAGAGGACCCTGCGTACCTTGGATTTGCACAGACAGCTCAGGTACTATTTGGATAAAACTAGGACTATTCGTAACTCTGATCAGCCTTTTGTTTCCTTTCATTTCCCAGGTCTTTGGGTTTGGATGTTTCCAAGCAAACCATCTTCTCCTGGATAACTAGACCATTTCCTTCTTGTTATTCTTTTCATGGCAAATCTTTGACTGCTTGCATTAGATAGAGCTCATTCCACTAGGGCTGCTACCTTTTCTGGTGCCTTCTTCAAAGGGTTGGATGCCAATTCCATCCTTGAAGCTGCTACTTGGTCTTCAATGCAAATGTTTACTAAGAATTAAAAGTTGGATATGGCTTCTAGGGCCAGAGCAAATTTTGCTGAAACCATTTTATGTTGGTTTGTTCAAGGCTGTTCTCAGCCTTCCACCTCCCATTCTGTTTCTTGACCTTTTTTTATTGCCCCTTCTGTACTGAACATTGCAACAGTGATACAGAAAGTCACAGTACAGTTGTGTAAAATCTGACCACAAAAGTAGATGTCCTTCTCTTCACTGTTGCAGTATTAGCTCCATACATTCACCCCCCCCTTCTTGTTTATTCGGCATTTTTTTCCTTCTGGATGTGCATTGACTCCTTTGTCCTATGACTACTGTTCTCTTCTGGGCCAATTCAGTTTGTCTGTACGTCCCTTCTGTGCCCTACATTGTGTATGGGGAAACATAAATGTGACGTACGGTGCAAACAAGATCTCTTTTAAACTTATTTATACTGGCAAAGCAACGGGTTGCCCAAGGCAAGACATCCCTTCTGTACCGAATACTGCAACAGTTATGGTAACATTTTACACAACTGTAGTGTCTGTAATAATGGGATATCAGAGTTATGAACAGCAAGAATAATTTAGTGAAAATATCAGGAGGGAACCATGCAGCTGGTTCAGGAAGTTGTCAGGAATGATAGCTTAACAGACAGTGCTGTTCATAAATGAATGACAGCAGGGGACCACAGAGGTGAAAGCATCGGTGACTAACAATGCCCATGTAACAATACGATTACTGCTGGCACTAAAGTTACAGGACAAGAAGATATGTTGACTGTACTACTGTAGACTGTGGAAGTCTTGGGAATTGACATTAAGGGTCACGGCTGATTCAGTAAAATGGATATATTAGTTATGAAACAGAAGAAAAAAAGTGGAATACAGTAGAGAGATGATTATCCGAATGCCAATTATCTGAAACATCAATTATCTGAACACAGCCTTCCACAATTTTCAGGTAGGAAATACCATGAAGTCTGAATATGTAAATGTTCTACACATTTGCTTGTGTACTCGAGTGTGGAAAATATTCTTTACTGTCCACTGGAATCACCGAATGGTTGAAAAGTGTATTCCTTGCATTCAGAAAAAAACAAGATTTTAGAAGGTTTTTAAGCAGTTCACTGTATGTTTGATTATCTGAACAGTTTGATTATTCGAAATACCCAAGGTCCCAATTAGTTCAAATAATCGACTCTCTACTATATGTGAGGCTATGGACTCAAATTGGTTATGTAAGAAATGCAAAATAACAATAAAGAAGTCCTACACAAAGTACAAATATATAATAGATGCTGGTAGGTAGGACTATGAAAAAGCCAGGAGGAAGTTTGCAAAATGGTTGAATAGCTAGCAAAATGTTATTTAATTCAAAGGATACCTTTATCATTTCTCTTTGAAGACAGTGGTGACAACAAGCAGGATTCAGAGATGATTTAAGTACTGTATACAACAGGTTGTACAGATTATGTCATCTCACAACCCCTACAGATGCATAATTCATGAACAGCTGTGTACATATGGCACTAGGTACCTGAATGTGCAGCACAGAGAAACAGCACACTAAGCAGACAGTAAGCAGTTTAGCTCAGTACACCATTCAAGTATGTCACAACAAATGACAAAATGCTGGGTTATCAGTACATCATTCATGTACGTCACAACAAATGACACAGTGCTGCAGTATCAATACATCGCTCATTTATGTCACAACAAATGGACAGTGCAGGGGTATCAATACATCATTCAAGTATGTCACAACAAAAGATACAGTGCTGGGGTATCAATGCACCACTCATTTATGTCACAGCAAGTAACACATTGCTGGGGCACAGTATACCATTCATGAATGTCGCAAGAAACAACACGGTGCTAATAAAACAAAAAAAAAAAACAAATAAATAAATTAAAAAAAAAAAACAAAGAAAATAAATGATAGACTGCTAGGTATCAGTACACTATTCATCTACGTCACAACAGATGATGCATAATTATAACAAATGATCACACAAAAAGAATCTATATTATATGCTCAAAGAGACTTTTCTTCGAACATATAATCATCGACAACTAAAGAGTGAAAGCTCTAAAGCGCGAAGGGCCACGTCCTCGACTTTTTTCCTCAGGAAAAATTCATTTGGCCATTATTGGGAATTGTCATTTTCCCCGATGCAGAGCGATCTTGGAGTTGGTATATTTAGTTAGGGGGGGGTGGGGGGGTGAAGCCCCCCACTTGATTAGGGTTTTGAAGTTTGTGTTTTTTGTGTACGGCCCCGTGAATATTTTTCCCGAAGAAAAAACTTGCAGACGTGGCCGTTCGTACTTTAGAGCATTCGCTCTTTAGGTGTCGATGATTATATGTTATAAGAAAAGTTTCTTCGAGCATATAATATAGACACCACAAAAACAGGGAAAAGGGGATATTCACCAGCTCTAATATTTGAGCAGTCTTGCATAAATATCAGTCAACTGTTTTGTCAAACTGTTTCAACAGAACATCTGTCGAGTATACCAACAGTTAACTTTAGCAATGCCTCTCAAATAAATATATAGAAAAATACATATATATATATATATATATATATATATATATATATATATATCTATCTAGAGAGAGAGATAAATAAAAGTACACACACACAGATACATACACATACCTATGAACTGTGTTGTGTGTGTTAGCATGTACGTATGAGTACATATACTCATGGGTCACTTACATGCAACAGGAGTGGCTTGATACAGAAGACACAAGAAAATGAAACTCGCATTTTAAGTGTTTGCCTGTGTTGGTAATGCAATTGAGGACCCACAAACCTTGCTTTCATAGCAACATATAGGATTACTTTAAACCTTTCTGTTAGTGTACCCCTGAAAGTGCACTGTACATTTGTTTCCTTAGCTTTCACACATAGTACAGCTGCCTGTTAATTGTGATTTAATGTAGTAGTTCACCAATATATGTTTTCAGACTGCACCAGTTACCTGCCTGGTGAGACTTACCACACAAGGCATGCAGCCCCAGTATGAGTTGACCTCAGAACTGTGACTCAGCGTACTACCTGGACTTCTATAAATACTGGCTATGCACAGTGTACTATGTCTGTCAATCTTGTCCAGAGGAAAGAGGCTGGACATATCATGTTTACTTTTTGTCACGCTATTACCTTTGGATTCTTCAGCTGTTAGAATAAATGATTACATCAATTACAGAGTATAAAAACTGACATTTACTTACTAAGCAGCAGCGGACGCAGCAGACTAATGCAGACACTTAAAATACAAAAAATCAACTCAGTCCATTCAAGCCAAATTTTGTCAGATTTTTTTGTACTATTCACAGTTACTGTTCGCCCAAGTTGTCTAAATATTTTATTTTCCTGAAACTGCTGTGGACATTGATTTGGTCAAGGATGCAGACAAGCAGAATACTAAAGAAAATAAAACAATAAGAAGCCTGCATTATCGAATGACGAAGATTACATCTAAGTGACCATGTGATTTTGATGTGTGAGCAAAGTCAGAAAATTGGATTTGAAAACTTTTGCTTTGTCGAATCCTACACTACACGTTCTCAAAGCTTTCCTACTAGTTATAACACTGTACTTGTCCACAGTACCCACAGCTAGTTCCTCTCAGTGATGTAAGCCATGTTTGCTTCAAGAAGCCAAAATTCTAGCTATGTGCCTTATGCTAGTATTTAATAACAAAATGTGTTACCAAATGGAGAAAGACTGTCGTAGACCAATGAACAGCACACCACATACAATAAGGGGTTAAGTGATGGACACAAAAATAATTGCTTGATCCTATATTTAACAAGAGAAAGAGGTTCACTTTAAGTAAATTATAGTTGTATACACTTACCATAAATGTAGATGTTCGAGTGTATTCACTGTTGCAGTCATTACATTTGGATTATCTGCTTGCAGGTAGCCCTCAGTCGGCCTGATTATCAAAGTCTTGGGTCCTGCATCGGTTGCTGTCTCATCTTCCATGACGTCAGGTTGTCAGGGGTATAAAGCATGCAGCCAACGCCATTACATCAGTTTTTCTTGCCCCAGATGTCAGGTGCCCCCATAATGGGAAGCAATTATATACAAAATTACACCTCCAACAAAAAAGCAAACACACCAGAAAGCTTTAAGCATAGTAAGCAAGAATAGAGGTATAGTCAATAGAAGTCAGGGGGCTGGAGGGAGGGTAACCAGGACTGCAACAGTGAATACACACAAACATCTACATTTATGGTAAGTGTACACAACTGTACTATGTTCTTCGTGTTTCACTGTTGCAGTCATTACATTTGGGTAGATTCCCAAAGCTAAGGAAGGGAGGAGGCAGTTAGATAGCATTAGGACCAGCTATAAGGCCCTGCAAGACTGCAGTGGCAAAATTAGCTCTGGATTTAGAAAAAAAATGGAAAGTGGCAATGCTTGGTGAAGGTATATACAGAACTCCAGGTAGCAGCTTCTAGGATGTCCCTGATAGGGACACCTCTGAGAAAGGCTGTAGAGGTAGATGCAGCCCTGGTTGAGTGTGGTCTTATCCCCTGTGGGGTAGATTTTCCATGATACTTATAGCAAAATGAATGCAATGGCCTATCCACTTAGAAATGGTTTGCTTTGAAATGGTCTTCCCCTCTGCCCCTGCAGCAAATGCAACCAGCAGCTGTTCAGATTTCCTGAGAGGCTTAGTCCTGTCGAAGTAAAATCTAAGTTGTCTGTGCATGTCCAAGGAGTGCAGTATTCATTCCCCTTTGTTCTGTGGATTAGAAAAGAAGGTTGGCAAATGAATGGACTGATTAAGGGCCACAATGGATTCCACCTTGGGCATAAAGGAGGGATTGGTCCTGAGGGACACCCTGTCCGCATGAAAGATGATGAAAGGCATCACTGCCATGAGGGCCTGTAATTCAGACACCCTTCTTGCTGAAGTGACGGCTAGGAGGAAGGCTGTTTTCCAAGAAAGAAATTTCAATTCTGCATTTGCAGTTGGCTCAAAGGGAGGTAGAGTGAGCTTTTCCAATTCAAGGTTAAGGTCCCAGGCTGGAGTAGGGGCTCTCCTGGGTGGTCTTAAGTTTTTGGCCTCTCTGAGGAATTGCTTCAGCAGTGAATGAGAGAAGAGGGGTGGCTCTGTATTATAATGAGCTGAGATGGCGGAGGCATGAATTATGATGGAAGAATAGGAAAGGCCCTTGTGAAGCATCTCAGTTAGGTATTGAAGAATGAACGGTAAACTGGGCACAGTTGTGTCCATTCCCTGTGTTTGGTTCCAGGAACAGAATCTTTTCCACTTTTCAGCATAGGATTTTCTAGTACTAGGCCTCCTTGCCTCCAGAATGACATCCATCCCTTGCTTACTGAGGGATGGTAAAGGAGAGGTCATGTAATTAGCCAGGCTGCAAGGTTCAGGGTTTGAAGCTGTGGGTGCAGAATCTGTCCCTCCTGCTGGGACAGCAGAGCAGGGGTCTGAGGTGGGTGCCATGTTCCAGAAGTGACACACTGCGCAACAGGGGGTACCAGTGTTGGAGTGGCCAGTCTGGTGCAATAAGTATTGTCCTTGGTTTGTCTTGTTTGATCTTTAGTAGCACTTTGGAGAGGAGAGGTAGAGGGAGGAAAGGCATAAAATGATAGATTTTTCCAGGTGAAGGACAGGGCATCCACTTTCCAAGCTTGTCTGTGGGGAGTCCTTGTGCAAAATTTGCCCAATTGGTAGTTCTGAGGGGAAGCAAACAGGTCTATCTCTGGCCTCCCCCATTTGATTCTCAAAATGTTGAATATCTTTGGTGCCAGCTTCTATTCGTGTGGGTCCATGAGATTTCTGCTTATGTCGTCTGCCAATGTATTTAGCTTGCCTGGCAGGAATTGAACTTTTAGGTGCACTTGGTAGCTCAAGGCTGTGTTCCACAGAGCCATGGCTAGTCTGCAGAGAGGGTATGAGTGGGTTCCTCCCTGCTTGTTTATGTACCACATAACAGTGGTGTTGTCCATCTTTACAAATAATTGTCCTGGAAGAATGTGGTCCTTGAAGGCTGTCAGAGCATTTTATACAGCTAACATTTCTTTTTGATTGATATGCAGGTGCATCTGACTCGGGTTCCATTTGCCCTGAATGCACTGCCCTGCCAAGTGAGCCCCCCCATGCAGAGTCTGATGCGTCTGTTAGGGTTTGGGTGTCAGGGGTAGAGTGAATGGCAGTCCCTTGTTGTGGTGGCAGGCCTCTGCCCACCAAAGGAACTCTGTCTTTTGACAAGGTATGAGAGGAATCATTGATTCTAGGTCCTGAGAATGTTGGCACCATAAGCTTTTTAGATACCACTGTAGTTTCCTCATATGCAGTCTTGCACATGAAATTAGTAGAATGGAAGAGGTCATGAACCCCAGGGCTTGCAGTATTTTCCTTGCAGATAGCTGGGTCTTTGTGGCCAGTAGTTTGAAGTAGGCTGTCAAATGAACTTGTTTCTCTGGCATGAGGTATGCCATCTGGGAAGTTGTATTCAAGCTTGCTCCCAGGAATACAATTTGTTGGCAGGGTACTAGATGTGATTTCTTTTCATTTATGGTGTATCCCAAAAAAGTTAGTAATTTCTTTAGAAATGCCAGATGATTTAAAAGTATGTCCTGGCTTTCTGCCTGAATTAGACAATCATCCAGGTATGGGTATATTTGAATATTTCTTTGCCTGCAAAATGCAATGACTGGAGCTAGGCACCTTGTGAATACCATGGGCGCAATAGATAAGCCAAAGGGCAGTGCAGAGAACTGATAGTGCATGTAGCCTGCTCTGAAGCACAGGTATCTTCTGCAAGATCCCTTATTGGGATGTGCAGATAGGCTTCCTTTAAATCCAGTGTTGCCAACCAGGCATTTCTGCCTAGCATAGAAAGCAGCTGATGAAGAGTTAGCATTTTGAATTTTGGGATTACCAAAAAAGTGTTTAGGATAGACAGGTCCAGGGTAGGACACCAGGAATTGTCTTTTCTGGGTACCAGGAAAAGTCTTGAGTAGAAACCTTGACCCCATTCTTCTTCTGGGACAGGTTGAATAGCCCTGATGCTTAGGAGAGAGATAACTTGCTTTTGAGCCTCTGCCCACTGATTTGGGGGTAGGTCTAGCCAACCGTTTGGGGTTGGTAAGTAGTGGAAGTGGAATCTGTATCCTTGGGAAACTATATTTAAAACCCATTTGTCTTGGGTAATAAGTTCCCAGTTTTTTGCATGCAGGGCGATCTTTCCCCCTAAAGGAACATTCAGTTGGAGCAGAGCTTGGAAGGTTTAAAGTTACGTCATTGTGACAAGTTTACCATAGGGGGGTGTCTTACTACTTCCAGCTTTGGAAGTGGGATCCCCCACTGCTTAGGCCTGTGAGTACATTGGGACTGAAGTCGGGTGTTAGAAGGCCAGTGCCTACTAAATCTGGGAGGTTGTACTTGTAGGAAATTTTTAACAGTTCGCATAGATTTAGCTTTTTCCTCCATCTTTTTAAGTACTTCTGCTTTGTTGCCAAATAGACTGTCTTGGTTTAAGGGAGCATCCAGTAATTTAGCTTTAACATGATCTGGCAAAGATTGCTCCTTAAGCCAAGCATGCCTTCCAAGTACAGACCCAGTGACAGCAGCCCTGCAAGATGCCTCTAATGAATCAAAACCACATTGCAAAGTATGTTTTCCAACTTGTTCAGCCAAATGCATTAAATCCTGTAATTCTTTATTTTCAGCACAGTCAGGAATCAACATCACTTTCTGTTTAAGCAATCCAATAATATGCTGCTGATACTTTAACATATGAAACTGGCGGTTTAAGGCCCTAATGGCCAAAGTTGCAGAAGTGTATACCTTTTTACCCAATCTGTCCAGGGCCCTGGAATCTCTATCCGAGGGGGTAGGATTTTTGGCAGTAGTAGCCTTAATGCCTTTGAGCCCCTGTGAAATGGTCTCAGGATCCGCAGTAGGATTCTTAAAGAATAACTTCTGAGAGTCAGAGACTCTGTAATACCTGTCAGGTTTTCTAGGGGCTGGAGGTAAAGTGTCAGGAGCCAGGCTAGATTCTGAGAAGGCATCATCTACAATGTCCAGTACAGGAGGGATAGCTACAGGCCTGTGTTGAGGTAGGAGTAAGAATTCCCCAAGACTCTTTTTGGAATTAGAGCAATCCTGGCTTTCCCAGCGTAAATGCTCCCTAAGAGTATGCAAAGTTTCACCAAAAGAGAAATCCTCTGGAGGGGAAGCAGAGGAAATGCAGTCCTCTGCATCAGAATCCTCATATGTAAATAAGGACAACTTCTGGTCATCAGAGAAAACAGAAATTTCAGAATCCTGATCAGAAGAATCAGAAGGAAAATCAGTTATAGGTCTCTTAAAGGGAGAAGAGTGGCTTTTGATTAGAGTAATAAGGTCTTCAGTCATTCTTATCATTTTTTTTTTGGCATAGGGGCCTGAGCATGCGGTCTGGGCATCGGTTTTCTAGGCAAGGATCGAGTTTTAGGCTTTGAAGAAGAAGATGGCGTCGGTTTAATATGCAAGTCAGTAGGCCTGAATACACCCTCAGAAGCCGGTGCCTGCACAGCAGCTCCGGACCCATCCAAGGTAGAGACATCCACAGCTTCCACAGTCGAAGAAGCATCTCGTGATATACCGGACTCCGAACGGGTTTCAGTAGAGGCCTGCGAATCTGAAGTAGCGGGTATCAGGGGCTGCAAAAGCACTTCACTGAGTACCGGCCAACTGACGACTAGCTTAGGAGAAGCATCATCAGCAGCTTTGGACCTATGCGGTCTGTCTCTGTCTTTATCTTTGGGGTTTTCGGGATATCGGTAGTCGGGTGACTTACCGAAGCGATTTCTGGATAATTGAACTGAGTACCAAAATATTTAGATGCGAAAATGAACCGATGACGAATAGTTCGAGGTTTGAATAAGGCACAAAACCGACAGTGAGGTGTGTCGTGATCTGGGCCTAGGCAAGGAATGCAGTATGAATGAAAATCTTTATGAGGTATTTGCTTTCCACAAGGAATACAATTATTAACTTTTACGGACATCGGTTTACAGCAAGAAAATGGTTCCCCAACGGGGTACTTAGCTTAGTTGAAGACTTCGGATCTGAAACTTGAAAACGACCGACACTTGCAAACTGATTCTGCTTTGGGCACTGCATGGCAAGAAAGACTGATGTAATGGCGTCGGCTGCATGCTTTATACCCCTGACGACCAGACGTAATGGAAGATGAAACAGTAACCAACGCAAGAACCCAAGACTTTGATAATCAGGCCGACTGAGGGCTACCTGCAAGCAGATAACCCTATTGTAATTACTGCAACAGTGAAACACGAAGAACATCAGACACAGTGCGAACGTTCTAAGAAAAAACACCTGAATTACCTTCTCACAAACTCTTCATTAAGCAATTTGTTTTTGTTGGATTCCTCTACAATAGAGTTTAGTTTTTTTCCATCAATTTCCTGAGGAACTTTATCAGTTACCAAATAATACAAAAATATACAATACACACACACACACACACACACACACACACACACACACACACACACACACACACACGACTGTGTTATTAACAATAACCCAAAAGGCCTGGGGTTCCCTTACAAAACAGGAGCATTTTTTTTACTGTAAGTTTAGTGACAACTCTTGAATACGTTTCATTTTACAGCTTGATGTCTCCATTTCCTTTACAGGAAGAACATTCGCAGATCAGGACTGGCACCAAAAACACTAACCACTTTTTCATCTGTAGTAATTATGAGGTAATTCAGTGGTAAAACAGTTAAGCTTCTGCCCTGTACCAAGAGGACCGTGGGTGGAATTTTTTTCCACAGGACATACAATGTTAACCAGAGTATATCATATATTCTTCTGCCAAAAATGATGTCATATTGCGATTATGTAACTCATGGATGCATTCTGTACCATGTCAAGCTTTTAAAAGGAAAAAGAGCAGAGCAGTGTGTGCTATTTATTTTCAGCTCAACTGACAGCACAGTGCCAAAAATACTGATGGGAAAGTCAGATTATATTAAAAAAGGAAAAAAAATGAGTATTTATATGACTTCAGCAGAGAATTTAACCCTTGTCACTGCAGCCAAACAATGTTATGAGCTGCATAAATAAGGATGCTTAGTGTACACTATAGTGATATATGGCAAACATGAAAGCCCTTCAGAAAACAATGACAGCAAGAAACAGGACCTGATTTTGTTAAAGCCTCAGCCATAGAAGAGGTGAAACTGTAGGGAAAAGTATTCAGCCCTGTACTGTTGAGTGGCGACATATAATATTTTCTTTCCATGCTAATCTATGTTCTGGCAATTTCAGTTAGCTTCATGAGATAAGAGGTGCTAAACTAACAGCAGCTCATCAAAAAATGAACCAGGTTATTCAGATGTTATCTAGTATATGTATTATTCTTAGCCATGCTCTATTTATTTAAGTTACATTTGTTGACCAGGGAATTCCAGCTAGGCACGAAGACCCCTTTTTAGCAGAGGCTCGGGAAAAATTTTCTATGTTATATGAATCTCCAACCCTGTAAATGCATGTCATTTACGTTACTTTCCTAAAATAACACAGTGGTGAAGACAGCTCTGTACCGACAGCACTTACTAACCAATGCTGGGATTCAGACAACTTTGCTGCATCATAGTAAGTGAACTGGGGTTATGACAGGCTGGGGACAAGGTGTTCAGAAAGCATACAGCTGGCTGAGGTATACGCTAGTGGCAATATAATAGCATGGTAATATTATTAAAATCAGCAGCTTGATATATACATAAAAGGCAAATCAAAATGTCGGAGTTATTCAGACGTGTATAAACAGTATGGCTCGGTGCTGCACACCCCACAGAATTAATGTTAAGACCCCAGCTCTGTGTTATTTGTCGCAACATAAATGAGTGATGTATCGATACCCCAGCACTGTGTCATTTGTTGTGACATAAATGAATGGTGCACTGATACCCCAGCACTGTGTCATTTATCGTGATATAAATGAGTGATGTATTGATACCCTGGCACTATGTCATTGTTGTGACATAAATGAGTGGGGTATTGATACCCCAGCACTGTGTCATTTGTTGTGACACAAGTAAATGGTGCACTGATACCCCAGCACTGTCTCATTTGTTGAGACATAAAAGAGTGGTGTACTGAAACCTCAGCACTGTGTCAATTATCGTGACATAAATGAGCGATGTATTGATACCCCGGCACTATGTCATTGTTGTGACATAAATGAGTGGGGTATTGATACCCCAGCACTTTGTCGTTTGTTGTGATATAAATGAGTAGTGTACTGATACCCCAGCACTGTGTCATTTAACGTGACATAAATGAGCGATGTATTGATACCCCGGCACTATGTCATTGTTGTGACATAAATGAGTGGGGTATTGATACCCCAGCACTTTGTCATTTGTTGTGATATAAATGAATAGTGTACTGATACCCCAGCACTGTGTCATTTATCGTGACATAAATGAGCGATGTATTGATACCCTGGCACTATGTCATTGTTGTGGCATAAATGAGTGGGGTATTGATACCCCAGCACTGTGTTATTTGTCATGACATATATGTCAAATGCACACCCCACAGAATTGAATTTCATGGATTCCGGGAGTTCCTATTACAGAAATTACAAAACATGTTAGAGGTTACCACTGTATTAGTCAGTGGGTTATTTCCAACATGTTTCAGTCGCAGCTGCAAGTTAGGGTGGTCAATGTCAACAACCCTGGAGGCACTGTGTCATCCGACCACGCTTATCATAAATTCCATGACACAGACTTTGTGGAACACTACTGATTGGATAAGTAGATCAAGAACATAACTGAACTTGTGTTTGGCCTTCTGAAGGTACACCTTTTCTTTCCAGATTGAATGGGTAGTGCCCTGCAGTATGATTCTGGTGCCTGTGTAAAGTTACACAATATAATACTGACTGGGCAGATACTGCAATGCGGCCAGCTGTAAGAGAAGAACAACATAGAACACCAGGTCTTGAAGGCACAGCTAGCTGGCGAGTCACTTGAATGAATGAACTGCAGGGGATGGACTATGCTAGATGGAGACAGACACAGTATGCTGTGACACCGGCAAGAAGCAGCAGCAAGCACCTATGAAAGCATAGTAGAGCAGATACTTTGCATTAAAACTGTTGCATGCAAATAAGACACAGGACTCTACTCACACTGTACAACAGACGTAGACCGCTGCAGTAGCAATGTACTAAGGGCAGGGCAAAGGTATCAGCATTTGTACAGTTGGGTGAGGGACCACATGTATGGCAACCTTTCACAGGGAATTGTGTGACTGCAGAGGAGATATAAGAGAAAAATTACAGGTGTGTGCATGAGCTGTGATAAGGGTGCATGATGGGAGAGCTACTGTTTCAGGAATATGAGAGTCTAATGTACTCTGAGCATTGGTGGTGTAACTGTGTGCCAGTTGGGACAAACCCTAAGCAGTAGTTGCAGCACTGCATGCTGATGTACTGAACAGATCTAGGACATGCATGGAAGGGGGCTGAACATCCCATGCATGCATCTACCACAGGTATTACCTCTACCAAGAGTAGCACTGGTTGTACCACATCCCTTGCTAGATGATGGCATACTGTGTGTCCATGAATAACGTCCACCATCATAACTCCAGGATGTCCTCTCTCCTGGGTGTACACACCTTCACAACAGATACAGCAGTGAATGTGCTAGCACTACCTGAGTATGGTCTACCTTGTCAATGGTCACAATGGCCACCATCCATAGATATACCAGTAGAACTGCATTGTGAATGGTACCTCATGCTCAGCAGTCAACCTTAAGAGTACAGGGCATGTTCCAGTTGGTGACTTAGAGTATTAAAAGTCACACTTGCAGGATATGCACTCACAGAGGTCATTCTGTACACCCTGCATCAGCCTGACCAACTCTGCTATGGCTGTAGTAGTACAAACCTGGCCCTGCACACTGGTTTGTGATCACTGACACACCAAAGTCAGAGGGAGGGTGGTAACCATGTCTCCATTAAGATGCAGTACTCAGTTTCTTGTTTGTCCAACCACTTACTAAATGGAGTTACCACTAGATCCCAATATGGGTATGTTCCTGAGTGATGGTGCCCACAGTAACCTGTCCCCCCTTTGTGGTGCGTGTTTCCTGTTGTCCCCAGGCATATAGGCAGTATCCATGGAATATGTAGGGGCTGCAATGGTCACATTCCCTATGTCCAGCATGCACACCATAGCCCCCAAATGAACCAGCTCATGTTGGTCATCATCCTCAAAGGTCTCAGATTCTCTATCTCATGTGGTGGCAGTTTCACAGTGGTGGTGCTGAATAAAGACTCATCTGTGAACACAGCAAAGTACAACAACCTGAGTATGAGTAAGTAAAGCCCATTTCCATATGTAAATTATTAAATCAGGTGTTGAAATAGTAGCTTAACAATGCCACACAATTAAATACAGTATCTTGAGCAAAGGGGTGTGGTTGTGCAATCCATGATGTTCCTATATAACCTAGGCAGACAACATTAACAACTAGGCCAAAGAAGTATGGTTGTGGAGGACCGGCATGTGCTACTTAAGAGAAATAGCACTACATACTTGGGCCATCTTCAGAAGATATTCTTGGTGCTGGGTGAACCCTTGCTCCAACATCCAACACCACACTGTGGACCCTATCTGAGGTGTCATCCCCCATCTCCATAAACGTTACCACGACAGATACTCTCAGCCAGTTGACCAACCTTCATGTGGCAGGTGGGCAGGCTAATGTTAGGTTGTATAAATAACCTCACCAGCCCTACTTTGGACTATTGGATATGACTGGTCCTAGCCACCAACATTTACATCCACTACCATGTCTTCCCAGGCACAGTCATGGTAAGCTTAGTCAGTTACGTCCAAGCTAAAGAGCCAATGGGCATACAGACAGAGTTCTTGAATGACCATTTCATTCTCTTGTTCTGTGAATCTGGCTTTTCTTACTGCTTTGTCAGCAGACCCTTCAGTATGCATTTTAGTTTGAAGCTTAAACATTGATCTGCAAGTATGCAAAACACAGAATGAATATCATGATTGGGAATGGCCCAGAAATCCTGTTTGAACAATTTTCTCCTCCAAGCACATGCCCTATGCTGGCTATGTGTCTGACATTCCCATATGTCTAACAAGGCAATGCATCAAATCAGTCACATGACAGTAATGATTAAATGTCCCCTCCTGTACAACAGCTGTAGTACTGCAGCTCTTTAGGATAACAATGTGACTTTGCATTCTGGTAACACTTTAGCAAATGTGGTGGACTACTACAGAGTAAAAGAGACCAAGTTTTTTAACATACAGGTAGTAAAATCCAAGGCTGAAAGATTTGTACAGGTGATCTGTGGAAGTACAGATTCTTAGACACATAGATTGTTACTAGGTTAATGACCTGGGGGGGCTTTCTATGCTTAGCCAAGTTTTCCTGAAAGAATAATAACATACTGTATCCGAATTGAGAGCCAGGCATTTATAAGCTACCTCTGTCCATAAGGGACACGGTGCCAGGCATGGTGTAAATTTCTTATTCCCATCCATTGGTCTAGGTTGCTCTTAAACTGGGTAATACATAAACTTAGCTTTACACGAATGGGAAGCCAGTTCCATATGAGGAGCAGTTTTGGGACATATACTTGTCTCTCTAGCATGTTCTGTTTAAGTCACAGACATAATTCAGGTTCCTACACCTTGTATTTGTGGTACTCTTTCACTTTCATGTGTGTGGAGTTTGCTGATGTCTTATAAGCGAGGCATAGATCACCCTTTAGCAATCTATATGAGACTGAGTGGAGAGAAGGGGCTTTAAGGCACTCTACATAAGGCAAGTTTATTACGCCTTGTATTCTTTTTGTGAGGAAACTCTGAGGTTGTTCTAGTTGCTGCATACGCCTGGTCAGGTACACACCAAAGGGAGCACTGTACTCTCCGATTGGTCTGATAAGGACGGAGTACAGTGGGATAATGACATCTTTGGACCTAGATGCCATGCCCTCACTTAACAGTTATGCAATACAAAAGGATTTCCTCACCACTGAGGCCAGTTGGTGGTCGAAGTTAAGGTTAATGCCTACCCGCTTACCCAGATCCCCGGCCAGTAGATCGACTCTTATTGGTGTATTATCAACATGGTAATTAGCCAGGATGGTCGACTTCCCAAAGGGCACAATTACACATTTCTTAGTATTGAGTTGAAGTCCATGGCTTTGGCACCATTTGTTAGTCAGAGATAGACCTTCTTCAAGAATGCAAGTGTCTGCAGGTGAGTTGACAACACCCAGCTTGCAATCATCTGCAATCACAGTCAGCCATAAACTTCCAGCATTTGCTTCCATTTCAGAGAAATGTTACACATTTCTTAGTACTGAGTTTAAGTCCATGGCTTTGGCAACATTTGTTAGTCAGAGATAGACCTTCTTCAAGAATGCAAGTGCCTGCAGGGGAGTTGATGATAACACCCAGCTTGCAATCATCTGCAATCACAGTCAGCCATAAACTTTCAGCATTTGCTTCCATTTCAGAGAAACAGACACCAAAAAGGAGGTGGCCAAGTATGCAGCTTTGGTGGACTCCTCTACTGATTTGCCTGTTGGTGGGTGTGGTCTCACCTATTTTGATTTCAAGCACAGCTGCACAGGAAGGGGATGGAGGACTTCAGAGAATGTGTAGGGCAGAATACATCTTACAAGCACTACAGGTGTTTATGTTAACAATCCCTTCAGTTGTAACAGTTGTAGTCAGTGCTGATTTGGATTTTCTCTGGGTTGAACACAGCTTTCACACAAAACCTTCAAGGTCAGATGAGTGCATGGAATCACAATGATTCAATATCTCACAATGTCCAGCACTACAACATCAAAATAATTCAACCACACTTTGTATGAGTACAGAAAGTTAATATTCAAACAACCAACCAGGATAAAATCCGTACTTGGACTGCTTTTTATGTCTACATCATTAAAAGCACACCCTTTTATTGGTTTCCATTAGCAACATGAATTTCACTGTTGTAATATAAATAATTAATTTGATTTTTCATTTGATATAGTTCAAAGTATTAAATAATTCATATTACTAACATATATCTTTATACTTAACTTGATCTGGATAAATACAGCTTTATAACGCTATCTAATGAAAGAATATTGCATGCCACTTGACTAAAACTAAAAAAGAAAAATTCACTGTTGCTGGTCCAACTGACAAATATTTAAACAGAAAAAAAAAAAAAATATATATATATATATATATATATATATATATATATATATATATATATACACACATACATATACATACACAGTGTCACCAATGTTCAGTTAAGTCCTGGTCAAAATTATGCTCCAAGCAATATAATCCATCTACGCTCTTAGTCAAGTAGAATTCCATGCCAACTAGCCTATCTACTGCTGAAAAATTGGCTTTATCAGTACCAGTATACTTCAAAACTGTTAAAGTATATTAGAATAATGAATTAGTATCTTTCCGACATGTAATTTCACTTGTGTGATATCTGCATACCAAAACTAGTTAGTATCTTTCCGACATGTAATTTCATTAAGTGTGATATCTGCATACCAAATTGCATAGAACTCTACTCACACTTAGTAAAAACACTAGTCAGAACACAAGTTCAAAAAATGAGATTGACAAAATGACGCAAAAAATATCATATCTTTACTGTCATATGACAGTATTGCATAAAACACACACACTATTGGCATTCTACAATGGTAGGAGCCCTGAGGATCTGACTAAGAATCATGGATTCATATAGGTCTCTTGGGAATAAAATACAGAAGGGGAAGGTGGGTGAGATTGTTCCAGTGCTTGGACAGAGAGTTAAATCTATTGTTCTGGTAAAGTACCTAATTTAATGTATTTAATCTGTTCCTGTCCATACAGTAGAACAGCTGGACAGAATCCCAAGTTAACCTTGGGTGGCTTAAGCCAACAAGCCTTTGAGAATGGGAGCTGCAAAGGAAGTATGAGCCCTGGAGAAGTTGTTCAAGCTGTAATGTGTTATATAAGTGTATAATGTTTACAATGCAGCAGACAAGCTCCAAATGCAAATTTCAGAGATATGCAACTGATGTTGCTGTTGTCCTGACAGAGTGTGATTTTTGTGTAGGGGCTGGGGATGTACAGAAGAAAAGGGAGGGGAGTGACTCTTCTCAAGCCACTCAGGGCACTGAGGAGGCTGAGATGACACCGTAGTGAATCAGGCCTTCACAAAGGCTGACCATTTATATGCAGTCCAAAGTGGTAGGACTACTGTGGGACCTTATGGATTTAATAAATGAAGCTGAAGCAGGTCTTGAAGTAAAGAACCTTGACTGATCTTTTTCTGAAGAAAAACTTCTGGCTCTTCCTCTCTGCACCAAGTGCTAGACGTCTCCTACCAATGAAGTGAAAATGCAAAGGTAATCTGGTGGGAGTCACTATGTAAGACAATCCTGGTCGAGGAGGAGTAGAAGACAGTCTGAACGTTAGCTAGGGCCATCTTTATCAGAAAGGATACATCACGTTCCTCAGGCTTATGTTTCTCCTTCCTTTTTTATGGTCTTGGTGTTTTAGAAGAGTATCTTTCTTTGTCCTTCAATACAGGTCTTTCCCCCATTGCTATCGTGAAGTGTAACAGCCCTTTCAAGACAAGCTTATTTCTTCTATCTAAAAGTGAGTGAGAGCTAAATTTCTTGCAGATTGTACAATCACTATCTAGTTGCTCTATACCAAAAGCAGACGATGTGCATGTCATTTGCACATTTTGAAACCTGGCTTAGCTTCTTTTCAGCACAACAATTAAATAACAGCAGTAACTGTAAATAGTATCAGAAATACATCCCTAACTGATCAAGCTCATAATGGAGATGCCAAAGCTGCAATGGGGTAGTGAGACTGGGAGTATTTCACTACAGCAGGAGCCTATGGGACAGAGAAGGCATTTAAGGTTATGAGGAGATTTGCTGTCAAAAAAGTAGCCAGCCTGTCCAGCTGTTTCAGTGTCTGGACAAGACCAGATTAACTCTTACAATTATAACTGTTGTACAGCTGTATGCATAATGTAAATAAATCTTGACTCATTTATTTGTACATCTATATGGAACACTTGCTGTTCTAATAACTTGCTAAAAGTACATGTACCTAGGAAGCAATACTAATCTTACTTGGATTGTGGTCACATGCTAATCATTCAAACTGGATTTACAATTGCTCAAATGCAACAAATTGAAATGTCTGGCTCTGTGGCATAGAAAGATGAGGCCTTGATTACGACCAGGCAGGGTTTAACTAGTTGGATGGGATGTGAGATTAATGAAGGGGCAGTGCCTATTTGCCTCTCTCAGGGTGGATGGAGGATATATGCATTCTGACAGCACATGGTTTGCCTAATCAGATGGGATTAGAGATTAATGAAGGGGCACAGCCTACCTGCCTGTCTAATGAAGGATAGTGTAGATGAACATGCTAGTAGCACATGTCAAGGTATAGTTTACATGGTGGAGACCAAGTTGCCCACTGTGCTTACTTGTAGGTGGGTAGAACTTGTCTAGCTAGCTTACATCCCTTGCAAAAGTAAGGAAAAGCTCAGTGCTGATGCCCTTACCTAAGGGCTTGCTAACTGAGTATGTGTGTGTGTGTGTGTGTGTGTGTCTGCGCGCGCGCATGTGGGAAACGTTACAAATATAAACACATAACCCCTAATGACTGACTTGATGATCCACAGCCACAAGATGCAGAGGAATTCAACTGATGGTGAACAACCTGATGGTCAACAGGCAATTAACAGCTTGAGATGCCATTTGCTTATGACTTGCTCACTTCATAGTAGAGAAAAATCACAAAGTCACACTCCTGCAAGCAATGGGTGGTCTTGTGTTTAGTGCATCTTGGGAAAACAGTAGAAGAGACGTTAAATGTCAGTGATTAATCTTTTCCCAAAGTGCAGTGACCTTCCAGTAAGAATAATAAAGTAAGGAGTCCCAGCCCATTGTTACAGGGCCAAGATGTCTACAGGTGATGCAGATGACCTGGGATTGACTAGTGACCTGGGAAGCTGGAAGGCTAACCTGACGGGTATACTTTATGTGGCTGGGAGACAGCTTGCCTACCTTGGGGGGGGGGGCAGTGGGTTTTTGTGATACAGTGCTGCTCTCTGGCATAATCTGGAGAGCAACATTAATGTTTCAAAAGGGTGAATATGCAGTGAAGTGAGGGAAGAGGTTAGCATGTCTTTGGAATGTGCTTACAATACTGCATGCTTCTCACATCAGGGAAGTACTGGGTATATAAAAAATATCCGCAGTTATGAATGAATGATGCAGTTTTGGGACACCTCTGTCTCAAGCTCCTCGACCTTCTGCTAAAGATGTTTGAATGTTCTGTCACCGTGTTCTCAGTTTGGTGGCCCCGGTGTGGAAGTAAACCAGTTACTCTGGGGGGGGGGGGGTATTGCGGGGGAATGGAGGCACTGATCAGTGATGGTCATCCTGGCTAAGAAGGCCAAATAAATAAGTACTAAAGTAAAGAAACAAAGCTCCCACTTGAGGGGCGCAGGGGGCACAATGTTTATTTATGTCACATTTCCTCATTAAGTGACATTTTCAAGTGCACATGTTATGAAAATTTGTTTATCTATCATTTACTTGTTCTTGTGATCAAATTTCTTTAAAGTGAGCTTGGATGAGTCAGGCCCACACAGTGGACCCTACACATTTATTTGACAACTGAGTAAGGTAGGCTTGTCTGTAGTGTGATTTTGGCTATGATCCTGGCTCTGGAGCAGACAAAACATATATAGTGTACACAGAGGAACACTGAATAATCCAGAATAAAAGTAGTATGATGCGTGAAAAATTATTCTATAGTCTTACACTAAGATACATGATACAAAGTCAGAATCAGTGCTAAAATATAAAATCAAAACCAGCTATAGATTAATCGTAAACTCTCAAGACTAGTCTGATGTAGAAATCATAAATGTAATAATACGTATAAAATTTGAACAAATGTATGCAGTAAGACATTCAATAGCAATGGTATAGTAATGGATTACTTATGTGCAGAAATGGAAACTCCCTCATTTTTACAGCCTGAAATAGTCATCTGTGACTGAACTGTGGAGTCACAAAAGAGGGAGAAGATGAGTTTTACTTTTGGTTTCCACCTTCTCCACGTACGGGAGCATGCCCCAATATTGGAGGTGCAGTGGGGCTTGTTTTTGTGTGTTCTGTGGCCTTGAGAGTATCATTGCTTTGACCTCCAGAGGCTTCAGTTGTTTTAGACATTTTTTGTAAATGACACGACTTCTGACAGTTAACTCTGCAGAAATGCGGATTGGAAGCAGAGACAGAAGCTTAGTTTAAGGGTAAGCAAGGACAGAACCGTAACAGAGCACACATATTGTGGTAAAATAACTAGGAATCTGTTAAATTGGATGACAGAAGCCACAAAAAAGTAGTGGCAGAAGGAATATTTTCATATAATATCCACTGTACATAATCATATATTCCATCATTTGTACACATATTGCCAGTCTTTTGGGCAGGTGGTATCTGAAAACAGTACCATTTGACCATTCACTAAACAAATAAGATACTGTGAATGCTATAAGACAAATGGCTAGAAAGACTGAAAATCTCAGCAGCTTGCTTATTTATTTAAAGCTACAAATTTTTTATATCGTTCTCACTTTTTCTTCAACAAATTCCAGCAGCAAATCTTCAATGGAGCAGCCTTCCAACAAAAGAAGGAAAGATGTCTGTGCACTCCAATAATGCTTCATCGAAACCATATGTTAACTACAAATACACTCTGTCCTAGCCTTACATAAACCAAGACAAAAGGTACGAAATCTTGTTTACTTCTTTCTAGAGCCATTCACTGAGGCAAACATAGGAAATTGAATAAAGAGTAGTTTAAATGAATCACAAATTCACATTTTAGGGTTACAAAAATGCAGCACTGACTGTAAAAGCTCATGGGATTAAAGGTTCCTGCAGGGCCTCGTCTTATGCCATTTGGTTTCCAGATTTTAAGCAGGAAATGAGGTAATCTGAAAACTGCTGTGAAACTCAAAGCAACAGATGTGAAGAATTATTTGCCAGTGTCGTGCGAGTTAGACAGACATCATGGATAGATTGAGGCAGACAGAATTTTGCTGCTGTAATAGTACTTGTAACAAAGTACAGTAACAAACAGAACACAGGCTAATATTTTACTTTCATTTACTAGCATTTAAATTTGGTAGGTGAACTGGCTCATTTCCGTGCCTTTTCAGCTGTAATCTGTGCCACAAAGGGTAAATGTCATCCAATTACTAAGATTTTGAGTAGCAAATTCACCCAGCATGCTTCTGTCAAGAAAGCAGAGTAGCTGCAGAAACAGCAGAAAGACAGTAAGAAAAGCAGAGCATGCAGACATTAACTGGAGGGAGGAACTGAACCCCAGACTCTGGAAATGAAAGCACTGCACAACCAAGTCAAGCAATGTCTCTCTGTGTCCTCAAAAAGATTACCAACGTCTCACTCAGTAAGCTTCAAAATATATGTCTCAAACATCTGAGAGTTCTTTTATGAATAATAGTCACTAAAGCGGGAGACACCTGGGGAAATCAAAGAATTCTCATCAGCATTCTTTACAGTGAACAAAAGAATCATATCAAAAAGAGTTGCTGGACTTGTTGCTGTGGTTGTCATCATTTCAGGCTTTCAGAAATACCACAGATGCATAAAAACAACAAACCCATCAATCATACAACTGACTGTATATGGCAGCCCCGATGCAAACTACTATATTATTCCTGATTTTTATGCTGCATTAATTTTTGAAGTAAATCTGCTAAGTGTGGGTTCTTAGCTCACAACTTAGCAACAGCCACTGGTAAATTGCATGAGCACAACACTGACAGGTAGAAGTATTTGCAGATTTATGCACATGTGGTATTCGGCATCAATAACCATATCAACACACCACAAGTTACCGCACTCTGCTATGCTGCTACTGCTGTCAGCTTTAGACCAACTTTTATTGTGGTTCAAACTTGTAAAAGTTCGATCTACTGAAGTAGATATGTATATATATATATATATATATATATATATATATACATATACATATGACTGTCTCTTGAAATATCCAATATTCAAAAGAGCAAACTAAAAAAAGTACAATCATTTTAAAGCAAATCTAAAATGATCAAAAAATGGTCAAACTAAAACTAATGTTTTTGCAGGAGGCAAGCCCCCTGCACCCTCCATGTAGTAGGCTATTCCCCCATACCCCTGCTAATTATGTATACCAACTCTGAATTTGCACAACAGCTTCATAAGGGCAATTTCTATTACCCCACTGTAATGTGATCTCATACAAAAAGCTGCCAACAAGCCCCCATTAAAAATGATTGCTCATATGAACATTCCCTTTTTTTACATCACTAAAACATGTTCACTCATATGAGTGCTTGCTTTTGTAGAGTGTAGATATATTTATGTTACTTTAAACTGGAACATAATGATGTAACAAGGCATCATATGAACTACAATGGGTTATTTAAGGTGTTTAGCTGTGTTGGTAAGTTGATTCTGATGAAGTCTTTGCATATAAATTGAAAGCGCTTCATCATTTTACTATAATAATAAAATACCCTTTTGGCTTGATGGCTGGTGTAGTTACGGGACACTAGAACAGCTAGACTGGTCACCTTGGCATCTTCTTTTTCAGCTGCAAATCTCCTCAAGCTCCTCCCCATCCCAAAACTCCTGCTCTAACAACATATTCCAGATTGAGTAAAGAATTGCCAACTATATATTCTCACAGAAATAAGGATTTTATACACAAGCACACAGTAGACACACACACACACACACACACTATTGGCATTCTACAATGGTAGGAGCCCTGAGGATCTGACTAAGAATCTTGGATTCATATAGGTCTCTTGGGAATAAATTACAGAAGGGGAAGGTGGGTGAGATTGTTCCAGTGCTTGGACAGAGAGTTAAATCTATTGTTCTGGTAAAGTACCTAATTTAATGCATTTAATCTGTTCCTGTCCATACAGTAGAACAGCTGGACAGAATCCCAAGTTAACCTTGGGTGGCTTAAGCCAACAAGCCTTTGAGAATGGGGGCTGCAAAGGAAGTATGAGCCCTGGAGAAGTTGTTCAAGCTGTAATGTGTTATATAAGTGTATAATGTTTACAATGCAGCAGACAAGCTCCAAATGCAAATTTCAGACATATGCAACTGATGTTGCTGTTGTCCTGACAGAGTGTGATTTTTGTGTAGGGGCTGGGGATGTACAGAAGAAAAGGGAGGGGAGTGACTCTTCTCAAGCCACTCAGGGCACTGAGGAGGCTGAGATGACACCGTAGTGAATCAGGCCTTCACAAAGGCTGACCATTTATATGCAGTCCAAAGTGGTAGGACTTCTGTGGGACCTTATGGATTTAATAAATTAAGCTGAAGCAGGTCTTGAAGTAAAGAACCTTGACTGATCTTTTTCTGAAGAAAAACTTCTGGCTCTTCCTCTCTGCACCAAGTGCTAGACGTCTCCTACCAATGAAGTGAAAATGCAAAGGTAATCTGGTGGGAGTCGCTATGTAAGACAATCCTGGTCGAGGAGAGTAGAAGACAGTCTGAATACTAGCTAGGGGCATCTTTATCAGAAAGGATACATCACGTTCCTCAGGCTTATGTTTCTCCTTCCTTTTTTATGGTCTTGGTGTTTTAGAAGAGTATCTTTCTTTGTCCTTCAATACAGGTCTTTCCCCCATTGCTATCATGAAGTGTAACAGCCCTTTCAAGACAAGCTTATTTCTTCTATCTAAAAGTGAGTGAGAGCTAAATTTCTTGCAGATTGTACAATCACTATCTAGTTGCTCCATACCAAAAGCAGACAATGTGCATGTCATTTGCACATTTTGAAACCTGGCTTAGCTTCTTTTCAGCACAACAATTAAATAACAGCAGTAACTGTAAATAGTATCAGAAATACATCCCTAACTGATCAAGCTCATAATGGAGATGCCAAAGCTGCAATGGGGTAGTGAGACTGGGAGTATTTCACTACAGCAGGAGCCTATGGGACAGAGAAGGCATTTAAGGTTATGAGGAGATTTGCTGTCAAAAAAGTAGCCAGCCTGTCCAGCTGTTTCAGTGTCTGGACAAGACCAGATTAACTCTTACAATTATAACTGTTGTACAGCTGTATGCATAATGTAAATAAATCTTGACTCATTTATTTGTACATCTATATGGAACACTTGCTGTTCTAATAACTTGTTAAAAGTACATGTACCTAGGAAGCAATACTAATCTTACTTGGATTGTGGTCACATGCTTAATCATTCAAACTGGATTTACAATTGCTCAAATGTAACAAATTGAGATGTCTGGCTCTGTGGCATAGAAAGATGATGCCTTGATTACGACCAGGCAGGGTTTAACTAGTCGGATGGGATGTGAGATTAATTAAGGGGCAGTGCCTACTTGCCCCTCTCAGGGCGGATGGAGGATATATGCATTCTGACAGCACATGGTTTGCCTAATCAGATGGGATTAGAGATTAATGAAGGGGCACAGCCTACCTGCCTGGCTAATGAAGGATAGTGTAGATGAGCATGCTAGTAGCACATGTCAAGGTATAGTTTACATGGTGGAGACCAAGTTGCCCACTGTGCTTACTTGTAGGTGGGTAGAACTTGTCTAGCTAGCTTACATCCCTTGCAAAAGTAAGGAAAAGCTCAGTGCTGATGCCCTTACCTAAGGGCTTGCTAACTGAGTATGTATGTGTGTGTGTGTGTGTGTGTGTGTGTGCGCGCGCATGTGGGAAACGTTACAAATATAAACACATAACCCCTAATGACTGACTTGATGATCCACAGCCACAAGATGCAGAGGAATTCAACTGATGGTGAACAACCTGATGGTCAACAGGCAATTAACAGCTTGAGATGCCATTTGCTTATGATTTGCTCACTTCATAGTAGAGAAAAATCACAAAGTCACACTCCTGCAAGCAATGGGTGGTCTTGTGTTTAGTGCATCTTGGGAAAACAGTAGAAGAGACGTTAAATGTCAGTGATTAATCTTTTCCCAAAGTGCAGTGACCTTCCAGTAAGAATAATAAAGTAAGGAGTCCCAGCCCATTGTTACAGGGCCAAGATGTCTACAGGTGATGCAGATGACCTGGGATTGACTAGTGACCTGGGAAGCTGGAAGGCTAACCTGACGGGTATACTTTATGTGGCTGGGAGACAGCTTGCCTACCTTGGGGGGGGGGGGGCAGTGGGTTTTTGTGATACAGTGCTGCTCTCTGGCATAATCTGGAGAGCAGCACTAATGTTTGAAAAGGGTGAATATGCAGTGAAGTGAGGGAAGAGGTTAGCATGTCTTTGGAATATGCTTACAATACTGCATGCTTCTCACATCAGGGAAGTACTGGGTATATAAAAAATATCCGCAGTTATGAATGAATGATGCAGTTTTGGGACACCTCTGTCTCAAGCTCCTCGACCTTCTGCTAAAGATGTTTGAATGTTCTGTCACCGTGTTCTCAGTTTGGTGGCCCCGGTGTGGAAGTAAACCAGTTACTCTGCGGGGGGGGGGGGGGGGGTATTGATCAGTGATGGTCATCCTGGCTAAGAAGGCCAAATAAATAAGTACTAAAGTAAAGAAACAAAGCTCCCACTTGAGGGGCGCAGGGGGCACAATGTTTATTTATGTCACATTTCCTCATGAAGTGACATTTTCAAGTGCACATGTTATGAAAATTTGTTTATCTATCATTTACTTGTTCTTGTGATCAAATTTCTTTAAAGTGAGCTTGGATGAGTCAGGCCCACACAGTGGACCCTACACATTTATTTGACAACTGAGTAAGGTAGGCTTGTCTGTAGTGTGATTTTGGCTATGATCCTGGCTCTGGAGCAGACAAAACATATATAGTGTACTCAGAGGAACACTGAATAATCCAGAATAAAAGTAGTATGATGCGTGAAAAATTATTCTATAGTCTTACACCAAGATACATGATACAAAGTCAGAATCAGTGCTAAAATATAAAATCAAAACCAGCTATAGATTAATCGTAAACTCTCAAGACTAGTCTGATGTAGAAATCATAAATGTAATAATACGTATAAAATTTGAACAAATGTATGCAGTAAGACATTCAATAGCAATGGTATAGTAATGGATTACTTATGTGCAGAAATGGAAACTCCCTCATTTTTACAGCCTGAAATAGTTAGTTTCAGCATGTGAAAACAGAAGGTCACAAGGATACTTCCTGTAGCCATTCCTTCACTAGAATGAGGCTACCAAGATCATGCTGTGACTGAACTGTGGAGTCACAAAAGAGGGAGAAGATGAGTTTTACTTTTGGTTTCCACCTTCTCCACGTTTGTGGGCTCTCCAAGTAGGTATGTTTAGATAACGGGAGCATGCCCCAATATTGGAGGTGCAGTGGGGCTTGTTTTTGTGTGTTCTGTGGCCTTGAGAGTATCACTGCTTAGACCTCCAGAGGCTTCAGTTGTTTTAGACATTTTTTGTAAATGACACGACTAATGACAGTTAACTCTGCAGAAATGCGGATTGGAAGCAGAGACAGAAGCTTAGTTTAAGGGTAAGCAAGGACAGAACCGTAACAGAGCACACATATTGTGGTAAAATAACTAGAAATCTGTTAAATTGGATGGCAGAAGCTACAAAAAAGTAGTGGCAGAAGGAATATTTTCATATAATGTCCACTGTACATAATCATATATTCCATCATTTGTACACATATTGCCAGTCTTTTGGGCAGGTGGTATCTGAAAACAGTACCATTTGACCATTCACTAAACAAATAAGATACTGTGAATGCTATAAGACAAATGGCTAGAAAGACTGAAAATCTCAGCAGCTTGCTTATTTATTTAAAGCTACAAATTTTTTATATCTTTCTCACTTTTTCTTCAACAAATTCCAGCAGCAAATCTTCAATGGAGCAGCCTTCCAACAAAAGAAGGAAAGATGTCTGTGCACTCCAATAATGCTTCATCGAAACCATATGTTAACTACAAATACACTCTGTCCTAGCCTTACATAAACCAAGACAAAAGGTACGAAATCTTGTTTACTTCTTTCTAGAGCCATTCACTGAGGCAAACATAGGAAATTGAATAAAGAGTAGTTTAAATGAATCACAAATTCACATTTTAGGGTTACAAAAATGCAGCACTGACTGTAAAAGCTCATGGGATTAAAGGTTCCTGCAGGGCCTCGTCTTATGCCATTTGGTTTCCAGATTTTAAGCAGGAAATGAGGTAATCTGAAAACTGCTGTGAAACTCAAAGCAACAGATGTGAAGAATTATTTGCCAGTGTCGTGCGAGTTAGACAGACATCATGGATAGATTGAGGCAGACAGAATTTTGCTGCTGTAATAGTACTTGTAACAAAGTACAGTAACAAACAGAACACAGGCTAATATTTTACTTTCATTTACTAGCATTTAAATTTGGTAGGTGAACTGGCTCATTTCCGTGCCTTTTCAGCTGTAATCTGTGCCACAAAGGGTAAATGTCATCCAATTACTAAGATTTTGAGTAGCAAATTCACCCAGCATGCTTCTGTCAAGAAAGCAGAGTAGCTGCAGAAACAGCAAAAAGACAGTAAGAAAAGCATAGCATGCAGACATTAACTGGAGGGAAGAACTGAACCCCAGACTCTGGAAATGAAAGCACTGCACAACCAAGTCAAGCAATGTCTCTCTGTGTCCTCAAAAAGATTACCAACGTCTCACTCAGTAAGCTTCAAAATATATGTCTCAAACATCTGAGAGTTCTTTTATGAATAATAGTCACTAAAGCGGGAGCCACCTGGGGAAATCAAAGAATTCTCATCAGCATTCTTTACAGTGAGCAAAAGAATCGTATCAAAAAGAGTTGCTGGACTTGTTGCTGTGGTTGTCATCATTTCAGGCTTTCAGAAATACCACAGATGCATAAAAACAACAAACCCATCAATCATACAACTGACTGTATATGGCAGCCCCGATGCAAACTACTATATTATTCCTGATTTTTATGCTGCATTAATTTTTGAAGTAAATCTGCTAAGTGTGGGTTCTTAGCTCACAACTTAGCAACAGCCACTGGTAAATTGCATGAGCACAACACTGACAGGTAGAAGTATTTGCAGATTTATGCACATGTGGTATTCGGCATCAATAACCATATCAACACACCACAAGTTACCGCACTCTGCTATGCTGCTACTGCTGTCAGCTTTAGACCAACTTTTATTAAAAAAGTACAGTTGTGTACAATTACCATAAATGTAGATGTTCGACTGTATTCACTGTTGCAGTCATCACATTTGGGTTATCTGCCTGCAGGTAGCCCTCAGCAGGCCTGAATACCAGAGTCTTCAGATTTCTATGCCAGATGCTGTCTCTTCTTCCATGACGTCAGGTCGTCAGGGGTATAAAACATGCAGCCAAAACCATTACATCAGTTTTTCTTGCCCCAGATGTCAGGTGCCCCCACAATGGGAAGCAATTATATATATTATGGTACACCCCCATCAAAAAGTAAATAGACCAGAAAAAAATAAATATACCAAACAAGAAGGAAAGGTAGAGCCAACAGAATTCAGGGGGCTGGAGGGAGGGTAACAAGGACTGCAACAGTGAATACACTCGAACATCTACATTTATGGTAAATGTACACAACTGTACTATGTTCTTCGTGCTTCACTGTTGCAGTCATCACATTTGGGTAGATTCCCAAAGCTAAGGAAGGCAGGAGGAAGTTAAAGAGCATTAGGGCCAGCTATTAAGCCCTACAAGACTGCAGTGGCAAAACCAGCTCTGGATTTAGAAAAAAATAGGCATGTGGTAATGCTTGGTGAAGGTATGTACAGTGCTCCAGGTAGCAGCTTCTAGGATGTCCCTGGTAGGGACTCCTCTGAGAAAGGCCTCAGAGGTAGATGCAGCCCTGGTGGAATGTGTTCTTATCCCCTGTGGGATAGGTTTTCCATGGTACTTGTAGCAGAAATGAATGCAATGGGCTATCCATTTGAAAATGGTTTGCTTTGAAATGGCCTTCCCCTTTGCCCCTGCAGCAAAGCCAACTAGCAGCTGTTCAAATTTTCTGAGAGGCTTAGTCCTGTCCAAATAAAATCTAAGTTGTCTGTGCACATCCAGAGAGTGTAGCATTCATTCCCCTTTGTTTTGTGGATTAGGGGAAAAAGTAGGCAAATGAATGGACTGATCTAGGGCCACACTAGACACCACCTTGGGCATAAAGGAAGGATTGGCCCTGTGGGAAACCCTGTCCACATGGAAGATAATGAAGGGTTCCACTGCCATGAGGGCCTGTAATTCAGACACTCTTTGCTGAAGTGATGGCTAGAAGGAAGGCTGTTTTCCAAGAAAGGAATTTCAACTCTGCTGTTGCAGCTGGCTCAAAGGGGGAAACAGTGAGCTTTTCCAATACAAAGTTAAGGTCCCAGGCTGGAGTGGGAGCTCTCCTGGGGGGGGGGGTCTTAAAATGTTGGCCCCTCTAAGGAATTGTTTTAGCAGGGGGTGAGAGAAGAGGGATGGCTCAGTATTATAATGTGCTGAAATGGCAGAGGCATGAATTTTAATTGAAGAGAAGGATAGGGCCTTGTGGAGCATTTCTGTTAAGTACTGAAGAATATGAGGTAAGCTGGGCACTGTTGTGCCCATCCCCTGAGCCTGGCTCCAGGAACAGTATCTTTTCCACTTTTCAGCACAGGATTTTTCTAGTACTAGGCCTCCTTGCCTCCAGAATGACATCCATGCACCTGCTTACTGAGGGATGCTAGAGGAGAGCGCAAGGAATTAGCCAGGCTGCAAGGTTCAGGGTTTGAAGCTGTGGGTGCAGAATCTGGCCCGCCTGCTGGGACAGCAGGGAAGGGGTCTGGGGCAGGTGCCATAGTTGCAGCAGTGTCGTACTGCGAAAGAGGTGGTACCAGTGCTGGCGTGGCCAGTCTGGTGCAATCAGTATTGTCTTTGGCTTGTCCTGTTTAATCTTTAGTAGAACCTGAGAGGAGAGGCAGAGATGGAATGGCATAAATAGAGAGGCTTTCCCAGGTAAAGGACAGGGCATCCACTTTCCAAGATTGACTGTGGGGAGTTCTTGTGCAGAATTGTCCAATTGGTAGTTCCGAGGGGCGGCAAACAGGTCTACATCTGGAGTCCCCCATTTGTTCCTCAAGAGGTTGAATATTTTTGGTTCTAGTTTCCACTCATGTGGGTCCATGAGATTTCGTCTGCCAGTGAATTTAGTTTGCCTGGCAGGAATTGAGCTTGTAGGTGTACTTGGTAGCTCAAGGCTGTGTTCCACAGAGCCATGGCTAGTCTGCAGAGAGGGTACGAGTGGGTTCCCCTCTGCTTGTTTACGTACCACATAACTGTGGTGTTGTCTGTCTTTACCAATAGTTGTCCTGGAAGAATATGGTCTTTGAAGGCTGTCAGAGCATTCTATACAGCTAACATTTCTTTTTGATTGATATGCAGGTGCATCTGTCTCGGTGTTCCATTTGCCCTGAATGCACTGCCCTGCCATGTGAGCCCCCCATGCATAGTCTGATGCATCTGTTGTAAGGGCTTGGGTGGCAGGAGGTAGAGTGAAAGGGTGACCCGTGTTGCGGTAGCAGGCCTCTGCCCACCAAAGGAATTCTGTCTTTATACAAGGAATGATAGAAATCATTGATTCCAGCTCCTGAGAATGTTGACACCATAGGCTTTTTAGATACCATTGGAGTTTCCTCATATGCAGTCTTGCATATGGAATTAGAATGCAAGAGGCCATGAACCCCAGGGCTTGCAGTATTTTCCTTGCATATAGCTGGGGTTTTGTGGCCAGTAGTTTGAAGTAGGTTGTCAAATAAAATTGTTTCTCTGGAGTGAGGAATGCCATCTGGGAAGTTGTGTTCAAGCTTGCTCCCAGGAATACAATCTGTTGGCAGGGTACTAGGTGAGATTTCTTTTCGTTTATGGTGTACCCCAGTGAGGTTAGAAGTTTCTTTACAAATGCCAGGTGTTGTAATAGCAAGTTCTGGCTTTCTGCCTGAATCAGACAATTGTCCAAGTATCGGTAAATTTGAATATTTTTCTGCCTGCAAAATGCAATGGCTGGAGCTAGACACTTTGTGAATACCCTTGGTGTAGTAGATAAGCCAAAGGGAAGTGCAGAGAACTGATAGTGCATGGAGTCAGCCCTGAAGCGTAGGTATTTCCTGCAAGATTCCCTTATTGGGATGTGCAGGTAAGCTTCCTTTAAGTTTAAGATTGCCAGCCAGGCATGTTTGGCTAGCATAGGAAGAAGCTGTTGAAGAGTTAGCATTTTGAATTTTGGATCTACCAGAAAGGTGTTGAGAATAGGGAGGTCCAGGATAGGACACCAGGAGTTGTCTTTTCTGGGTACCAGAAAACTTCTTGAATAAAAACCTTGTCCCCTTTGTTCTGCTGGGACAGGTTGAATAGCCCTGATGCTGAGAAGAGAGAGAACCTGCTGTTGGGCCTCTGCCCATTGATTTGGGGGTGGGTCTGACCAACCATTTGGGGTTAGTAGTGTGTGGAAGTGGAATCTGTATCCTTGGGAAACTATGTTCAAAACCCATTTGTCCTGAGTAATGAGTTCCCAGTTTTTTGCAAGCAGGGCGAGCTTTCCTCCTAAGGGAGCAGGTAGTTGAGCAGGGCTTGGAAGGGTTAAGGTTAAGTCATTGTGCCATTTACATGTAGGGGGTGGCTTACTACTCCCTGCTTTGGAAGTGGGAGCCCCCCACTGCCTAGGTCTGTGCATAGCCTGAGACTGCAGCCTAGGTGGTCTGCTGTTTCTGGGTTTGGACTGAGAAGGCCTGGAAGGGACTGGAAAGGACCAGTTCTTTGAAGGCCAATGCCTACTGAATCTGGGAGACGGTACTTGTAGGAAATCTTTAACAGTTTGCATAGATTTAGCTTTTCCCTCCATCCTTTTGAGGATTTCTTCTGCTTTTTTGCCAAAAAGGCAGTCTTGGTTTAAGGGAGCATCCAGTAATTTAGCTTTAACATGATCTGGCAAGTTTTGTTCCTTAAGCCAAGCGTGCCTTCTAAATAAAGACCCAGTTACAGCAGCCCTGCAAGATGCTTCTAAAGCATCAAAACCACATTGCAAAGTATGTTTACCAACTTGTTCTTCCGAATGCATTAAATCTTGTAAATCTCTGTGTTCAGCACAGTCAGGAATCAACATCATTTTCTGTTTAACCAGTCCCATAACATGCTGCTGATACTTTAACATATGAAACTGGCAATTTAAATCCCTAATGGCCAAAGTAGCAGAAGTGTATACCTTCTTACCCCAGCTGTCTAAGGCTCTAGAATTTCTATCAGAAGGGGTAGGATTTTTGGCAGTAGTGGCCTTAATGCCTTCAGGTCTTTGGGAAATGGTCTCGGGATCCGCAGAAGGTTTCTTGAATAGGAACTTGTGAGAGTCAGGTACTCTGTAGTACCTGTCAGGTTTTCTGGGAGCAGGAGGTAAAGTGTCTGGGGTAAGGCTACATTCCAAGAAAGCATCATCTACAATGTCCAGAACAGGAGGGACAGCTAAAGGGCTGTGTTGAGGCAGGGGTAGAAACTCCCTAAATCTCTTTTTGGACTCAGAGTAATCCTGGCTTTCCAGCGGAAATGCTCCCTAAGAGTATGCAAGGTTTCACTGTAGGAAAGATCTTCTCGAGGGGATGCAGAGGGAATGGAATCCTCTGCATCAGAATCCTCATAAGTAAATAAGGGCAACTCCTGGTAATCAGAAGGAGCAGAAATATCAGATTCCTGATCAGAAGAATCAGAAAGAAAATCAGTTCTAGGTCTCTTAAAGGGAGAAGGCTGGCTTCCCCTAATTAAGGTAATAAGGTCTTCAGCCATTCTAAGCATTTGTTTTTGAGGCCTATGGGCCTGAGTATGCAGTTTTGTTGTCGGTTTTCTGGGCATTGTGCGAGTTTTAGGCCTGAGAGATTCGGAAATTCTAGATGGAAATGAAGGCGTCGGTTTAATATGAATGTCTGTAGGCCTGAATACACCCTCAGAAGCTGGTGCCTGCACAGCGGCTCCAGACCCATCCAAGGTAGAGACATCCGCAGGTTCCATAGTCGAAGAAGCATCTCATGGCATACTGGACTCCGATTGGATCTAAGTAGAGGCCTGCGAATCTGAAGTAGCGGGTATCAGGGGCTGCAAAAGCGCCTCACTGAGTACCGGCAGACTGGTGACTAGCTTAACGGAAGCGTCGTCAGCAGTTTTGGACCTATGTGGTCTGTCTCCGTCTTTATCCTTAAATTTTTTCGGAAGATCGGTAGTCGGATGGCTTAACGAAGCTATTTCAGAGTACTGAGATCGAGTACGAAAGTAATTAGCTGCAAAAATAGCCCGAAGACGAATAGTTCGGGGGTTGAACAAGGCACAAAACTGATAGCAAGGGACGTTGTGGTCTGAGCCTAAACAGGGGATGCAGTCCGAATGAAAATCTCTATGAGGTATTTGCTTTCCACAGGTAAGACAATTGTTAACTTTTACTGACGTCGGTTGGAGCAAGAAAAAGGATCCACAGCGGGGTACTTATCTTGTTTGAAGACTTCGAGTTTGAAACTCGAAAACGAAAATTTCAGGAGTCGGCCGACCAGCACTTGCGAACTGCTTCTGCTTCGGGCACCGCACGGCAAGAAAGACTGATGTAATGGATTCGGCTGCATGTTTTATACCCCTGACGACTTGATGTCATAGAAGAGACAGCATCCGAAGCAGAAATCCGAAGACTCTGGTATTCAAGCCAGCTGAGGGCTACAGGCAGGCAGATAACCCAAATGTGATGACTGCAACAGTGAAACACGAAAAACATCTAAACTGTTAAGCAGAATTAAGGGGAAGAATTGTATGCATTTTGTACTCAGTCTTTTTATGAAGTGAATTTTCTTTTAATGTTATGCTGACATGTTAGTAAACAGCTTAAATTTGAGCATGTACTTCAGATAACAAGTTGGACAGATAGTTACTGTTATTTTAAACAAGCACACTTCATTTCAAACGTCAAGGAAAAAAAACAAGGGTGACTCTTTATAATTACAGTGAGTTTGTAGATAGTTAGAAAATAGTTCTTGACCAGTAATTTTATCACCATGTTACAAACATGGCAAAATCCCCTCCCAGTTCTTTCCAAAACACCACCATGATACCTTAAATTTCCCTAGTTTTCATTTCAATAGCTAGGCACTGTACTCTGCCTTCCTCCTTAATTTATATTCTGTTACCACCTTTTATTTAAAAAAAAAAATTCTTACATTACCATTTATCCTACAACTTCCAGTCTGAAACAAGCCCCGTGTGTGCATGTGTGTGTTTTTGCGTGTGCATGATAATGAATGCATGATGTCTTATCAAAGATTCTGCACTAAGCACTGAAAACAATATTTTGGCAAAAACGTTTCCCTTACTTTCATTAATGCAGTGACCATTTCAAGTAATCAGCTATGTACTACAAACTTATGCTGTTATTCTGAGTTTTACATGCAAACCTGCAGTATGTATCATTTTTATAGGGGTGGCATCCCTGTCTTGCAGAAGCTACACTCTGAGATGAACTAGAACCCCCAACATTGTTAAGGGCAAATAAAATGTTGGGAAAGATTTTCCCATGTCTGTAGGTAAACCCTCATTGTTGTACAATATTTTTTTATATCTGTAATAACTGGTTTGGTGTAAAATGTACTTGTAAAGTAGATTTTAATAGTATTACCTTTTGGACATTTTATTGAATACTGACTGTAGTGGAAGTACTTGTAATACATGTTATATTAAACCTAATAGTACTATTTTTTTGCATGGTTCTAATTTCCATCGTCTCTATACATTAAAATCCTTATCCTTTGAGGGTGTTGTGTACGGCTAAAAGGTTGTATATTAAATGGCTGACTTTTCAAGTAGAAACTGTGAAAATTATGACTATGTTCCCTTACAGATTAATTTCACCAAGTCTTTTGGGTTTCTAATACCATGATGGGAATGGACCCCATTCCTAAGTCAAAATATGATTAAAGTTTGTGAAATTAATATTGTTTCAATCATTGACTGAAGCCAAACGTGCTCTTCCCAGCACCCACAATGTGCTCAGCACTGACTCCTTATGCAATTCATACAGAGTTACATGTATCGGTAATGTACTTAAATATGACTAAATTCTTGTACATAAAACCCATTGCTCCTTCTAATATTGGAACTGGGTGTCCTCCTTCCACAATGCCCTCGTTTCTGCTTGCAAATCCTAGTATTTTACGACTTTGTGTCTCTCTGTATGAAAGAGACTGTAATAACTGGATTTAGAAATTTCAATAATTAATGCTACTTTTGTCTTCCTTTCATGGATCTACAGCTTGTTTTCTCATATCTATTTTTTGAACAGCTGGTAATGGGTGAACTCACGTGATATAGACTTCATCATTTTCTGTAATTCTTTGTGGCTCATGTTTCCAGTGTTTCTCAGCTACTTCAGTATTGTAATGTTTGCATAACCCCCCATGCATCAATCTTGCTACATTATTATACCTTTCAGTATAAAGGTCCTCTGCTATTAGTGTATCATACCCAGCAACAAGATGTGTAACTGTTTTCAGTTCTATTTTACAGAGCCTGGATTTGCCCGTTTCTCCCACATGTTCTATGGACTTTCTAAACCAATGTGTATGTAGTCCATTATCCTGAGCCGCCAATGTTAACCTTTTATCTTTTGGTTTAAATTAATCTCGCTTTAACGATTCATGTGTTACATTCTGATCAACACAAGGTTGTTCCAGGAGTTTTTTGAATTTGCAACTATATTTATGCCTTTTTCACATTTCCTGTCATCTCATCTGATCCATCTCCTTATATTCTCTCTCTTATTTTTTGGTGTATTTAGTTGCTGCGGTGCTGCCTGATTTTTGTCTACTTCTGGTTTGATTTCCATTCCAGCTTGCTTCTGCTAAACTAAGCAGGGAAGTCATCTTAGACTTGCTCTCATGTTTTAAATCTTTCACTATGTTTGGATACGGTGAAGTCAGCAGATATGTAAGCAGTCCTATGACTGCAGATCTAAACATGTAGTCGATTTCGAGGAGGTCCATTCCTGCTTCAGAACAAGAAATATATAATCTTGGGAGCCACTGATTTTTACATACTCGGTAAGCATGACACATTTTTCTTATTTTCCTGTCCAGCTGATCTAATACTTTTAGGGGCCAGTCATTCACCCCCAAACTGTAAGTTAGAACAGGAAGAGCAAATTGATTTATAGCTTGGACTTTGTTTCTACATGTCAGGGCTGTTTTCAGTATCAATTTTAGTCTTCTAAAATATTCCTTACTGGATTTTGTTTGCATTTGTTTGTTTTATTGTCAATCCTTCATCAATTCCCAAATACTTATACACTGCTTACTGCTCAAGTTCCTTTATATCACATTCCTGGCCCACAGTGATATTTTCTTGGTGTTGCAGCTTTCATGCTTTAAGTGTTAATGTTAAGTTGTCAATCTCGCCTTCATTCTTGCTGGATGGGTTCGGAGCCGATCCTCGGCTCCGACTCGGCACTAGCTTTAGCTCGAGAACTCCTTTTACCAGCTCGAGGCAACCCTATATCCCATGATGCAAGGCGGAACTACCTCAGATCTCGTTTGCCGCTTAGCGAAAGAGGTCTCCTTTGCCAGCTGAGGTAAGTTTTTTCTTGTTAAAGAAGAAAAAGTTTAGTTAGGGGTTTAATTTTCCCTTCAGTGTTAGGTTAGCCTGTATTTAGTACAGCCCACCCTATTCCCTTCCTTTTAAACTTTTAAAATAGTTTTTTCAGTTTAAAATTTTAGTCAGGCCTAGTTCCCCAAGTTATTCCCTTCCTGTGTGTCTGTGTAGGGATTAAGTTGTGTGTTTGTGGGGACTGTTTGTGTATATCCTTTTAGGATGTCTAGGGAAGGCAAGGTCTCAGGCTTCAAGAAGTGTGACCAGTGCTGTCAGAAAATGTCCCTGACAGACGGTCACACTTCTTGTGTGTATTGCCTGGGGCCTTTGCACCTGCAGGACTCCTGTGCGTTGTGTCATGCCTTTAGCCAGAGAGTCCTGCAGGAAAGGAGGAACAAATTGATCCTCCGAGGTTTATTAAAACCTGAAGGTTCTCCTCCTAAGCCAGGGGCAGGAAAACCTCTTAAGCCACCGAAGGCTCAGGCTACAGTGTCCAAGCCTCCTCCGGTGGCTCCGGCTCCGTCGGAGCCGATACTTCTTCTGCTAGAGTAGTGGGTTCGGTGCCGGCCGGCTCCGATACCCTGACTACTGTTGCCTTGTCGGCTCCGGCTGGAGCCGACACTTTATCCAGCATCGGAGCCGAGAGATCCTCGGCTCCATCTGGGGTTCAAGGGACTTCGGCTCCAATGGCTCCGGCCCGTAAGAGATCCCGGTCCCCTTTGATACTAAGCATTCACTCGGCTCTGGGGTCTCCTCTTTTGTCGGAGAGGAGCCATCGGAGCCAATCTTCGAGATCTTCCAGGCTGTCTGACCACGATTTGGAGAGGGTGGTAAGCAGGCTGTTGAAATCTCAGGCACTGGCCCAAATGCTTCATAGCCCGTCTCAACAGACTTCGGCTATAGCCCCGATTCTTGAGATTCCTCCTCCAACTCCACACCAGAGTTCGGAGCCGGAGCTTCTTGGGACAGCGACTGTTTCGATGCCGGAGCCGATACATCCTTTGGCTCCGTCATCCTCGGCTCCGATCTCCTCCTTGAGACCTTCCTTGGAGGGATCCGGTCGTCGGGTTTCCACTGTCGGCTCCGAGGGGGCTAGTGGCATCGGACCCTTGTCCGACCCCGCTCTCCCTCTCGGAGCTTCGGCGTTGGTAAGCTCGGCGCCGACATCGCCTCGAGCCTTCTCTCTCCTTGGAGCCGACCATTCCTGTTTCTTCGAGCGGGTGTGTTCGGTCTCCGGGAGAGGAGCCTTTGAGGTGATGAGGAGTGTCCTGGCCTCTGAGCCTGGTCAACAGTCTATCCCTCTAGCTCCTCCCTCATCAGTGCCTGCAGATGCCTCTTGCCAGCCTCTTGCTCTCAGGCCCAGGGATCCATCGCCCCAGGTTTCCCCACTGGGAATTTCCTCCTCTTCCCGGGTTTCTCCTGACCCTGCAGGGGAACCCCCTCGGAAGAGGACGTGTAAGAGGAAACACACAGACTCCCCTGAGTCTACTACATCTGATACCGACTTAGATGAGTCGGCGGGTTCCCCACGGTCCCCCTCTGAGGATGTCTCATTTTCAGACATCCTTGAGCTCCTCAAACAGAGGGGGAATTGGCCCTCCATTGACCCCTCCGAGGATGAGTCGGTATACCTGGAGGCTTTTGGATCCCGACCCTCCACCTCCTGGGTGTCTCCGCCTTTCGACCCACTCATGCAGGTAGTGGCTCGGAAGGCGTGGGCGGCTCCAGATTCTGTGGAACCTGTCCCCAGGAGACCATCCAAGTTCATCACGGCCCCTTCGGACAAACAGTTCCTGTCCAAAGGTGTCTCTGTGGATGCTATGGTGGTGGCGGCCACTAAGAAGGAACTGGCGGATCCTTCAGTACCTGTCCATCCTCCTAATAAGGATTCTAGGACCATGGACAGGTATGGAAAGCGGATGTTTTCTTCAGCGACCTTTGCTATGCGTTCGCTGAATTACCTTTGTCACTTCACCAGGCTTCAACGAGATATTCTCAAGGAACTGGGAGAAGTAGTCCAGGATCCTTCGGCTGCTGGGGCTCAGGAAAAGATTGCCTCTCAGCTTGCTATCCTGAATTCTATATCTAACTCCTCCATGCGGCTCATATCTTATGCAGCCGATGGAACGAGCAGGGCCGCAGGCACAGGTGCTGCTCTTAGACGCCAAGCCTGGATGCGGCTGTGTAATTTTGCGGACCCCTTTAAGGCGTCCTTCACCAACACCCCCTTTGACGGTTCGGCTTTGTTCGGACCTCAGGTGAAGGATACTTTGACCAGATGTGAACAGGACGGTAAAACTCTTTCTGCCGTTGGAGTCCAGTTTTCCACTCCTTCTAGACCATATCCCAAGGGTCAGAAGGGGGGGAAGATGTGGTTCCGTAAAGCCCAAGGAGCTACACCGGACACACGTGGTCAGTTTACCCCCAGAGGCAGAGGGGGTAACAATAATAGACGCTGCCCTAGAGGCAGGGGGGGTCCTCAGAACCAGGGCAACAGGGAGTCTCTTCCTGAGAAGCCTTTTCAGCATCCCTGAGGTGTTGCCCGACTGTCCACCCTTGGAGGCAGTCGGGGGAAGAATTTCGCTGTACCCAGTAGCCTGGCAATCCCTATCACAAGAGAAGTGGGTACAGTCGATCATATCCGAGGGTTACAAAATCCCCTTCGAAAGGTTTCCCGTACCTCTACAATCCCTTCCAGACATCTCACCCGGTCAAAGGGATTTGGCAAGACAGGAAGTTTCAAAACTCCTGGAAAAAAGAGCCATCCAAACAGTGCCGACAGACCAAGTAGGATCCGGCTTCTACTCAAGATTCTTTTTGGTCCTCAAAAGGACGGGAGATTGGAGACCAATACTAGACCTAAGCAGACTAAACAAGTCCATCAAAAAGGCAAGATTCCGGATGGTCACGCTGCAATCCATTCTGCCCTTTCTGGGCAAGGACAACTGGATGTGCTCGATAGACCTTCAGGATGCGTACTATCACATAAAGATTCACAGACGCTCCAGAAGGTTTCTCCACTTTCGGCTGGGAGCCAGTCATTACCAATTCAGAGCACTGCCCTTTGGCCTCACTTCAGCCCCCAGAGTGTTCACCAAATGCATGGCAGTGGTCACAGCTCACCTGAGACGTCGAGGATTCCAGGTGTTTCCTTATTTGGACGACTGGCTCCTCTCCGCCACCTCCAAGCATCAGCTTCTTCGGTCCAGAGACTACACCTTACAGCTTTGCAAGAGTCTAGGAATTTCGGTAAATTTCGAAAAATCCTCTCTGCTGCCTTGCCAATCTATCACCTTTATAGGCGCAGAGTTAGATACCGTCAAAATGTTAGCCAGGCTAACAGATCAAAGGATTCTGGACATCCAAAAATTTGTTCAGCTTCTGTTACAAAGCAACAAGGTCAAAGCCAGGTTTGTCTTGAAAGTTCTAGGCCTAATGGCTGCAGCCATTGTTCTTCTTCCACTGGCTCGCTTCCACATGCCTCCTGCAGTGGATGTTGTTCACGCAGTGGTCGTACCACGATCTGCCCATGAGACACGAGATCTTAGTGACACAGTCTTGCAGGGCTCATCTACGATGGTGGATATCTTCCCTCTTCTTCATCAGGGCCGACCCTTTGTTCCCCTCCTCCAGTTGCCACAGTCACCACGGATGCCTCTCTGATCGGGTGGGGGCATTATCAGGGCAGGATGGTCCACGGACGTGGCAACCCATAGAATACCACCTGCACATAAATGTCCTGGAGATGAGAGCGGTGCGTTTAACGTAGGAAGCCCTCGGCGACTTTCTTCCCACAGGGACTATTGCAGTACAGACGGACAACATGTCCGTGGTCTGGTACATCAACAAACAGGGCGGAACCAGGTCCTATCCCCTATGTCGAGAAGCTCTCAGACTTTGGCAATGGGCGATCTCTTCTCAGCGGTTTCTGATAGCAACGCACATCCCCGGCAGGTCCAACCTATTGGCGGACAGGCTAAGCAGATCTATTCTGATGCCTCACGAGTGGTCTCTCAATCAGTCTGTAGTGGATCAGATTTTTCTGAAGTGGGGCACCCTTGTTGCGATCTTTTCGCTACCCCTCAAAACAGCAAGTGCCCAGATTACTTCACACTATTTCCTCTTCCAGGCCAACCCTTGAGAGAGACTCTAACCCAGGATTGGCCTCGGGGACTTCTTTATGCTTTTCCTCCCTTTCCATTGATTCCACAAGTCATTCAGAAAGCCACCGTTTTGAGAGCCAAATTGATCCTCATTGCTCCATATTGGCCTCGACAAATTTGGTTTCCGTCTCTACATCATCACCTTCTGGTGCAGCCCTGGCATCTGGACCCAGTTCCGGATCTTTTGATCCACCAGTCGGGTCAACAGCACCGGGCCATTCATTCTCTCAACCTCACTGCTTGGTTGCTCCACTTCCTTCCCTAGCCAGGCTACCAATGATTTCTGACTCAGTCAGAGACATTTTAGTGTCTTCTTTAAAGTCGTCCACTAGAACTGTTTATGCTAGCAAGTGGCGACGTTTTTCTATTTGGGCAAACGCCAGAAATATTGATCCTTTCACCGCTCCTATACATTCTGTTTTGGATTTCCTGGCAGAGGTTTTTCATTCGGGATCTTCATCATCTACAGTCAAAGTACAACTGGCTGCTATTTCCAAATTTCATGTTGGCTTGCAGGACAATAACATCATGTCTCATAGGTTATGCAAAGCCTTTTTAAGAGGAGTTTTTCTCCTAAAACCGCCTGTGAAACATCCTCCTCCGCAATGGGATCTAAACTTAATATTGGCATCCCTAATTCTACCTCCTTTCGAACCGTCTGCTACGTGTTCTTTAAAGTTGTTGACGTGGAAAACTATATTTTTGCTGGCTGTTACTTCTGCAAGAAGAGTTTCTGAGATTCAGGCCCTCTGTATTCGTTCACCTTATCTGGTGTTTCATAAGGATAGGGTTTCGCTCAGAACTAACCCTTCCTTTCTTCCCAAAGTTGTATCTCAAGCCAATATTAACCAATCTATTGATCTACCAGTTTTCTTTCCTAACTATTCTGACAGAGCTGAACAGAAGCTGCATTTTTTGGATGTTCATCGTCAGCTCAGGTACTACTTACATAGGACTAAACAAATTAGAAAATCAGACCAATTGTTTGTCTCCTATGCAGAAAACAGGTTGGGTCTTCCAGTATCTAAAGTGACCTTATCTAGATGGTTGACTTCCACCATTTCCTATGTGTACTCTCTAAGGGGCAAACAACTATCTTCTAAGCCAAAAGCACATTCGACCAGGAGTCTATCCACTTCTGTAGCCTTTCAGGATAGACTTCCCATTGACACTATTTGTGCAGCAGCTACTTGGGCCACGCCTCATACCTTTGTGTCTCATTACAAGTTGGATTTGGCCTCCAGAGATAGGGCCAGTTTTGGTTCCACTGTTCTCAAGAGTCTGTTCCATTGAGCCACCCGGGATACAGGTGCTAGGGACGCGGTCCCATCCAGCAAGAATGAAGGCGAGATTGACAACTTAACATTTAGAAGTTATGTACCTACCATAATGTTCCATGTTAGTTGTCTTCTCGCCTTCTTTCTTGCGTCCCTCCCTCCTTCCCCCTGGCCTGGACAGATCTTGGAGAGTTCCTATTAGATTGCTTCCTCTGGAGCTTTGTTATGAGGACTTCTTTTAGGAACCATGGTTCCTAATTATATTAGGATAAGTCTTTAGCAGGGTTAGTTAGCTGCCAAACGAGATCTGAGGTAGTTCCGCCTTGCATCATGGGATATAGGGTTGCCTCGAGCTGGTAAAAGGAGTTCTCGAGCTAAAGCTAGTGCCGAGTCGGAGCCGAGGATCGGCTCCGAACCCATCCAGCAAGAAAGAAGGCGAGAGAAGACAACTAACATGGAACGTTATGGTAGGTACATAACTTCTAAATTTTGCACATTTAGCAAGACCAAGTGACATTCTTATATCATCTGAGAAAGCTTTGATCACTTGCAGTTGTAGTTTCAGCTCCTCATCTGATTAACTACACAGTTTCACATCTTTCACAAAAAGAAGATAAGTCTTTACACTTTGTTGTTTACTGGGAACCAAATTGTAGCCAGTACCAAATCTGTTAAGTAGACAGCTTAATGAGTTAAGGGCAAGGCAGAATAGCAGCGGTGACAGAGAGTCGCCCTGGAATATCCCCCTTTGGATTTTTATTCATGGGATAACAATTTGTCCTTTATCATGGCTTAGCTGCAAAGTAGTCTGCCAGTGTTTCATGATCACTCTAATCAATGTAAACAGTCAATGCAGCGTATATCTTATACATCTGTAAGCACTCCTTTATCCATGAATGTGGGATACTGTCAAATTCTTTTTTTATAGTCTATCCATTCCATACTGCGACTCCTCCCCTTTTTCCAATGCTCCATTATGACTATTTAACAACATATGCTCCTTTGTCTCATATGACTTTCCTTTGTTACCCTTTTGTTGTACTGCCATGATTAAATTTTCTTGTAAATGACTATAAACTTTGCATCAATTCCAGTGGACAGTTTTACATTGTTAGAAGGAAAATTATTGGTCTATAGTTTTTAGTACAGCTTGCAGGTTCACTCTCAAGAAGCATCACTTTTCCTGTTGTTAACTAGGTTGGTGTCTGTTACCCAGAAGTTAGGTCTTTTATTTGGGGCTGGGGTTTTCCATTTAGGAGCTTTGCTTAATTTTGTTTTGACTTCTCTGGTCGTTGCTTCATCTCATTTCATATTCTGTACGTTTGACCTTCTTACTGTTTCTTTTCTTTTTCTATCCATTCAGCATCTTTGTTATACTCCTTGGGATCTTCACAGATATTTCTCCAAAATGTGACTATTTATCCTTTTTTTGTGGTGTTTCTATTCCTTTTGCTTTGTTTCCCATTCTCTACAAAACTTTTTGGGTCATCAATGAATTGCTTATTTTGTACGTTTCCTTCATATTTATCTGCATATCTTCTAAGTTTTTCTGCCAGTGCTGATATTTTTAGTTTATTATTTGTAACGGTGCATGATAGATCATGGCCTGTTCTGATACTGTGTGTTGTCTTTATCACATCTATCTTTCTAAGTATTTTTGTTGATCTGTTCCCTGTTCTATACCTCTCTAGCAGTGGCACTTATTGCTTAAATGTTTTTTTCTATTTGATGCATCTAAGATTGCATTTGTTTTCTTCCCCTTCCCTTACTGTTCTGTGGTTTTGTGGTAGGACTTTATCTGTTATTAATTTAGCTGCACAGTTGTTGTGTCTTTCGGCTTTTCCCAGTTAGGGGTCACCACAGTGGAACTCTGGTCCGCTAATGATTGGTAATTGATTTTTACGTGCTGAGTTACCAGCCTTGACTCACAACCTTCAACGAAGGTATGCCCATTCACGCATGTCTCCACGCAGAAGACGCTCTAGCTGAGAATCGAACCGGACAGCGTCTTATTTTGAGGTGACAAGCTGCACAGTAATACATCTTATTTACTTCTGTTATGTCACATGAATTTCAGTTAAAAGTATTGATTACTGTGTTCATTTGTTTTATTAAACTTCTAACATTTTGGGGCTTACTGACTTTCTGTAATCTATCTTTCATCGATCTTGATATGTCTAGCCATCTGTATTAAATCAAGCAACTCTTTTCTTAGATCATTTTTTTCTAAAATGAGGGAACATTCTTTGTTCTCCATTTCCTTTAGGCATTGTACAGAAAGCTCTGAAACATCTTCCTGTGACATATTCTCTTTCGCTGTATCCTGTGTCATCCATTAATCGTTCTTATGGGAACTCACTGGCCTATCACTCCACAACACTGACTGTATCAAATTTGTCACGGTTTCCTACTTCTTCCCTTGCTGTGCAACTCCAGCTGAACTTTTGTACTGGTTTCCTATTGAAGGTTCCAGAATAACTTCATGTGGCAAGTGATCAGATGCTTCCCGTTCCACCTGTTTCTCCTTAATTTGGGGACTCATTGTTCCATCATGCTGTGAATGACCAGAACTGGAATTTCTATACCAAATCCTTCATTTTGCAAGTATTCCATAACTTTAGCTTCCTTTTGTTTAACTTCTACTTTACCGATCTTCTGTTCTGCGTCCCCTCTTTGTGATCTAACTTTTCTACTGTGAAATTTTCCATGTCTGGGTGCTTTTGCCTATATTTCTCTTCAAATATCTTTGAAGCTGCTTTTTTGTATTGATTAGTTTGGCTTTCTCCTTTGCATAAATATTGTATAATATCAGAGCTCTTTTTCCTTTCCATGTCCATGTTTCTTTTTTAGACCTTTCAAAAATCTCTAGGTTTTGTTCTTTACATCTTTGCACTTCTGTCACTTCTTTTTCCAAAAAGCCCATAGTTTTTTGGTCTATATAATGTTTTCATGAAGATGTATTAATGAATTCACATTTATATTTGAAGCTTTTGACAATTTTTCTTGTGCAAATATTTTTTTTTCCTCTAATTTCTCTCAATCTTTTTGAATATCTTCTATCTGGAAATTCTGGGCTTCTTGCATAATAGTAACAATACACAATTTCTTCTTTATCTTCAAAAGTTCACTCTATCATCCTGAGTTTTTTTGGCCTGTCAGTTTTTGTGGACTACTACTTCCTTCTATAACAAGAGGGCAATCGCCTATGTTCTTGTCTAAGGAACATAATGTGAATGAAGCCAAAAAAGCTTATTGGAAAGTGTGTAGTTTTAGCTATCAGAAGTGTAGCTAGGGTTATGCAAAGGGGGCAGCCACCCTAGGTGGAATGTGTTAGGGGGCACGATCAACAGATCTTTTTTTTTTTTTTAATTTTCACTCCAGGATAATAGAGCAAGAGGATGTTAGGATCTTGTGCTCCTCCTTATAGAAGGGAGGAATGCCAGATCTGAGAAAGGACTTGGGGCACTGACATGAGGCTTTGGGGTTCAGGACCAAGTGCTTCTCCTTTTTTTTGGCTCCTCACCTCAGTGTTGAGGGGTACCAGAACGGGAAGCAGTACTGGGTGCCAAATGAGTCAGCTACAGATCTGTTAAGTTATAAATCAAATGCATTGAGATATGTTATGGTAGTTTGAGAAGTTTGGGTTATATAACAGATATTAAGAAGCTTTTTTGTGTTTTTGAAAATAATCACTTTTTCAAACAGGTGTGGAAGATATTGTCTGAAGATATGAATTTAAAAGATTTTTTTCCTGCGTTTTTAAATAAAGAGGAAAGAATATTTGTGATTATCTGGACCATAGCAGTTATTCTAGATATAATGTGAATCTTTTCAAAAGTTTTACAAAAGAGGGGTACTCAGTCACACCTACATCAATTGTAGCACATGTAAGTTTGCAGTTACTGAGTTTTCTTATATAAATTGTATAAATTTGAAACTGTTGGTAATTTCACCTGTGATTCTTAGATTATTATTTATGTCCTTAAATGTTCTTGCAACTTTGAGTATACAGTGGAAACCAGGAGAAAAAAAAGAAGAAAAAGAGGGCAGGACTGCCTGAGGGACATTAGTATTAATGCTAGTTATAGCCTAACTGCTGCTCTTTAATGAATTCATTGATGGTTGTAGTGACAAAGTTACTACTGTTTTATGTCACATCATTACTGTGATATTAAGAAATCTTTAGAAAAGAATGAAGTTTTATTAATAAAAAAAATAGACTTTTAAGGCCTAGAGGTCTGAATATGGATTTTTACTTGGAAGGCATTGGTTTAAGTTATATAATAATTAACTATTAATTGATAAATGTTAAATGTTTATAAGATTGATGTTTTTATTTTTACTGTTTGTTATACCATTGGAAGGACTGTTTGACTGAGAAGCTAGGAGAATAAAGGTTCCTGTTTTTACATGTCTTTCTTCTTCTTTTTTATTATTATTATTGTTATTATTATTACTATAAATTACATATCATACAACTATTATTTCTAGAGCTGGCATTAAATCTGATATATATATCATGAGCAACCTTTCTTCCTGTTCTGTGGTCTATACTGAAACAGATGCTCCCTGAGGAATAAAGGTTCACTGCAGCACATTTTTCTGATACTATCATTGTTTGAAAGCAAATTTCTGAAATTTGTATTGCTAGCCTACATCAGAATGTGTTTTAAATGCCAAAAATATGATTTTTTGGTATGTTTTGAACAATATGGGGGGTATGGCAGGTAGAAGCTAAAAGGTGACTTATTGGAAAAAGGTTCTCTATTGTCCTAGGATTCCAGTGAATTATATGTAAATCTTGATGTTCAACAAATGCACTGCCTTACTGACATATGGGAAGCAGTACCCTCTGCTACTATACCTTTGTCAGTCTACCAAAGCTCAGAGCTCCTCCCCCTGCCTGTCTGTGGGTAGGATGGACCAATCACCTGAGAGTACAGGGACTGCCTTTACTACCTACAGTCAGAACCCTTTCAGTTTTCTAGTGCCACAGTAAGAGAATGATCTCACCCCTTTTCAACCATCCATGGATCCTAGTTTTGAAACGGTTTCAGAATCTGACGTTTCAAAAGTGTCAAGAGTCTGATTAGTCAGCTTCCTCCAAGGATGAACAGGTACTGAAATCCAAACAGATGACTTCTTTTTGCCAGGTGCTGGCTAGATTTAGGGATGTATTCAATTGGGAGCAATCTGCTCCTGAGGACAGCAAGGTATATGATCTTTTGCAGGATGAAGCCCCAGACATGGCAACTTTCCCTCCATTAATCCCAGTACTGGATGATGCTTCTAAGAAAGCTTGTAATTCTGCTCTACTGAATAAGTATTTGCTTAAAAAGTGTTTAAGAAATTCAGGATGTGCTTCCCCATGGGTGTATATCACATCATCGAACATTTGCTTTATCGAACCTTTATTCATCGACCACTATATGTCAAACATTATTTCAGCAAACAACAAAGTCTTTCCCAGGGTAATGAATCACTTGGTCAAAGGCACACCAGAACACAAATTGCACAAAATCAAACCCAAGTGGGGGCTTCACCCTTCACACCCTCTAATGTGGGGTTCTGCAAACATCACACTCCCCAACTATATATACCAACTCCGAGATCGCACTAGTCTGGGAAAATGGCAAAGTTGTGGTGTTGGTTAAGTGCTTCCTTACCCTGGGAAAGATTTTGTTGATTAATTAAAACTTTCGATTAAGTGATATAGACCCCTTCCCCATGCCTGGCATCCAAGCTCACTTGTCTGCAGATCCTGCTGTTGTGTCTCCAGCGACATCTTCCAACAAAAAGACTAGGTCTTCATCAAACCAAGTCCTTTCAGATAAGCTAGGCAAGTGGCTAAAATATCAGGGAAAGAAGTTGGTGCAATCCAGCATGGTAACCTTTAAGGTGTTTAACTACTATTGCGCTTTATGACATCAAAAAGAAACAACGTTTAGTGCATTCTTTTCTTTATGAAGCTTTAATGACCAATGAAATAGACCTAGACGTTTATGAGTTTTGTGTTATAAATAACCCCAGGATTGGGATCCTGTTTGGGATTCCAAAAACCCATAAGAACGCCATTGAGCCTCCTTTTAGGCCAATAGTATCAGCACCAAACTCGGTCACAGAAGGAATTTCCTTGGTCATCGATGCCACCCTTAATCCTATTGTTACTAAACAAGAAAGTTTCTTACAGGATTCTTGGCATTTTTTGACAAAATTGAATTTGTTTGCCATTACGGCAATTTTTGATCCTAACAAACATGTGCTTTTCACTTTAGATGTGATTTCTTTATTTACATGTATCCCACATGATGATGGGATAGAAGCTGTGCGATGTGTACTAATCAACAATGGGCAACATTCAACTGGACAAATTGGCACTATTTGTAGGTTTATTGAGATAATTTTACAAAACAACTTTTTTATTTTCAAGGATAAATTTTACCGACAAGTGAGAGGGGTAGCTATGGGGTCCCCAGCTGCACCCTCTTATGCCAATATTATTATGATCTGGTGGGAATCTGTTTTTCTTAAGTCTTTAACCACTAAATTTAACATTTTATTTTACCAGAGATTTGTAGACGACTTGGTTTTTATCATGGAGGGGGACAAAACAACTGTGGATAAATTTCTTTTTGAAATAAATAAGTTAAACTGTTTTTTGAAATTTACTTTGGGAGGTGTGGGTTTTACAATAAATTTTTTGGATGTATGTGTTACATGGGATTTCACGGCAGGGAAATTCAGAAGTAAGATACACCGGAAGAGTACATTTACGAACAGTTATGTTCATTATTCCAGTGCACATCCCAAACACATGATTTGTAACATCCCTAAGGGACAAGTCATCAGGGCCTGTCGGATGACCTCAGATGAAACTGATCTTGGTTTGGAGATTGAGTTTATAAAAAATCTATTTCTTCAGAGAGGGTACCCATTGGAGTTATTGAATAAAATTATAAGTGAAGTGTTAGGTAAACGTGAGCAACATTATCCAGCTTTATTAAATATCTTGAGCCCTAGTTCTTCAAGTATTCCAAGTAATAAAAATACGAATTTTGAAAAATTCGACAACGTAGTTTGTTCTTTAGAAATGAGCACGGATGGAGAGTGCATTAAAAGAATTCTTTTGAATAATTGGAAAATTACTGAAGGCAATTCAGATATTTTTCGGGTTTTGGGCAACAAACCTAATTTTGTTTATAGGAATTTATTTAACATCAAGAAAGCTCTGGAATTTGGTCATGATACATTGAACAATTCGAAAAAAGAGGTTAAGGGTATGTTTACATGTAACAATTGTAACATGTGTAGGTTTATTGCCATAGGTCCTATTGTTGTTATAGACTCCTATCAGCGGACCATTATGGTGCCAGAATATGTTAATTGTCGTACTGAGGGGGTAGTGTACGTTGCTATGTGTTGTTCCTGTTCTGGGTTTTATGTCGGCATGACCACCCGCAGTCTAAATGTTCGCATTCGTGAGCACATTTATAACATCAAAATTAAAGATGTCAATAGTGTTTTATTTAGACACTCTGTTACTTGTAACAATTTTAAAAAATTTGTTTTTTCAGTAGTAGAGGTAGTTAAAACTGATTTAAGAGGTGGTGATTATAAAAATTATGTAGAGCAAAGGGAAACACTGTGGCAGGTGAAGCTAAAGGCTGACAAACCACCCGGTTTAAACGAGACCATTAACATTAAATGTTTTTTAAAAGGGGCCCCGTTAAGTATTGATAAAAAAGCGCTTGGTTCACTTTCTTTATTTAACTGATGTTAATTTATTGAACCATATCAATTTTATTGTAATTTTATAACATTTTTTATAGTTGTATAAATTTCTTTTATATGTTAATTGATTGATTAATTAGTTAATTGGATGTTTGATAGAGTATATATATTTGATGTGTTTTAGTTGTACGTTATTCTGATGAAGTCTGTTGACGAAAGCGGAAATAAAGGATTTTTCTACGCTATTTCCACTCCAGGTGTTCATTTCTTCTTCCAGACTGCTTTTTGGATTTGGTTTTTGGCTTTTTTATTGGTTGGTTTGTGTGTTTAACTACTAGTGTTAAGGTTGAGGTTTATGTATAGTTTAGACAAATTCACTGCATCATTACCTGTGGAGTAAAAAGTCTGTGTCAAAGATATTGTGTACAATGTTTCTCAGGCATCAAACATGCTTTAAAGAGTACCTTGAAAGAGGCCAATACTCTTTCTATAAATGCAGTGATGTCTGTAGTGATAAGGAGGTATGCCCGGTTACTCACTCAAAACACATCTGATGAGTTAAAAAATGAGAATATAAATAGTCTATCTGATTCTGACTGTGTGTTTGGTACAGCAGTTAATCAGTTGACAGAGGTAAACTAATGCAACGGGTGCCTAAAATGTTCCATATTCCCAAGTCTCTCTCCATTAAGCAAGATAATTTTTGAAGGCTCAAAAACAGAACTCCCAGCTGAAGAAAAGCCAAGGGAATAAAAGAAAATGGCAGGGCAAGAACTCCACCAAACCTAACAAGAGAGGTTCCTATCCCAAAAAATATAACCTCCCCTTCAAACCTATGATTATGCCGAGGCAAGCCTTCCATCTTTTCCAAGTCCCACTCAGGGTGCCCAGTCCTGAAAGTTAGCTCTCAACAAAGTGGTTTGGCTATCAGTAGCTTCCAACAAAAGGGTGTTCAACATTGTTGTCAGAGGTTACAGATGGCTGTGGAAGGAACATCCACGTCAGTTCAAGGGGGTGCTCCCTCAATAGATGCACCAGACCTTGTTATTCTCCCCTATACTCCAGCAAATATTGGACTACTGGTACACAGAACTGGTTCCTCCTTCAGGAAAAAAAAAAGAAAGGTTTCTACTTCAGAATTTGTTTTAGTTTCCAAGAAAGAACTGTTGTGGAGACCAGTGTTGAACCTATCCTCTCTGAATATCTTTGTCAAGGTCCACAAGTTCAAGATGCTCACCCTGCAGACAGCGTTTCCTCTTTTGACGGACTGCTGCTTCATGGTGACCCTGGACTTGAAGGATGTGTACCACCATATCCCCACTGCTCATTGTTTCAATATGTATCTAAGATTTGTTGCATCTGGTTTGTAGTTATCAGCATTGCCCTTTGGGCTATCAACTGCGCCTTGAGTGTTTACCAAATACCTTGCCCCAGTAGTGTCTCACTGCTTGTCTCTTGGCATTCACACCTTTCCTTATTTGGATGATTTGCTGATCTGTGCAGAGTCTGTATTCAGGTGTTTGGAATCACTAGAGAAGATCTCAACCTTACTGTCACACTTGGGGTTCGAGATGAATCTTCAGAAGTCATTCTTGACATCCTTGCAAACACTCATCTTCCTGGGGTATATAATTGAATCCCACAAAAGAATGGCCTTTCTTCCTGAAGGCAAGGTCCTGTCTTGCCAGATGGTGTTTTAGGAATTCTCCAGGAAGAACTTCACCTCAGCAAAAGAAATCCTAAAAAATGTAGGACTTATGGCATCCATGATTCTCATGATACCACTGGGCCATCTCCACATGAGGAAAATTCAAAGGTATGTTCAGAATTACTGGACCCTGCACCTACATTCCCTGCAATCTCAGTTACTGGTGCTGCCCTTCATCAGAAGAGAGTTACAGTAGTAGACAGCACAGCTAACTATCAATCTAGGACATCCCTTCGTCCCTCCTGTTGCAGCACAGTCTGTCCAGACAGATTCATCTGACTTTGCTTGGGGAGAAAATACTGGCAATGATCCACACCTTGAAAGTCCTTCACCACCAGTGGACTTGTTACGGATAACATTAAAGTAATATGTTACCACAATAAATAAAGGGGTACAATGTCAGCCAGTTGGCAGTGATTGCCTGGGAGCTAGTTTTACAGCATTCCCTGACCCTTCAGGCATCGGCATATGTCCTGTCAAAGCAAAACATTGTAGCAGATAGACTAAGCAGATACAAGGGAGACCCACACAAGAGACATCACAAGGCAGTGTTGGTTTCAGGAAGTAGTCCAGATGTGGGGGATGTCTCAAATAGAGCTGTTTTCCTTCTTTCAAAACAAAGAACCAGAAAAATTCTGTTCCAGACATTATTGCAGCCATGCTTGGAAGACAAAAGCATTCTTGTTCCCTTAGAATGCAACTGCACCCTTTACACTGCTTCACAAGGTATTTCTGAAGGTTCACAAAGAAATGCCAAAAATCACTGTGGTGATCCCCTATTGGCCAAGGCAATCTTGGTTCTCCATCCTAATATTATTGGCCAAGGACAGCTACCACAGTCTTCCTCATACACTGGATGTACTCACACAGTTGTAGTTGGAGCTCCTACAACTAACAGCCTGTATGATTCAATATGGACTCCATGTAGGCATTTTTTCATGAGGGTGTGCAGCAAGTGTTAAAGGAGGCCAGAACACCTGTATTAGAAAATCTTCTGTTTACAAATGGATGAATTTTTTTAAGTGGTGCCTAAATAACAAAAGTGTGCCCCCTTGAGGTTAACATCCCTCTGTCTCGAAATACTTGCGTGAGCTTCTTTTGGATGGCTTATCATATGCATCCATTAAAGTGCATTTAGCTGCCATCTGTGTGTGTCTGCAAGTGGATCCCCCTCTTTCTTCTCGTTTGGTAAAACAGTTCATGAAAGGAGTATTGCATATAAACACCACTCACAAGCAAATTCCTTTTACATGACTTATCAACTATACTCTGGACAAACAGACCTTACCACCTTCTAAACCTGCCATTCAAGTTAATCTGAAGTTCTTAATGTGGAAAATTGTTCGCTTATTGCTCTGACATCTGCAAGGCAAGAGTCTGAGATGCAGACTCTATGGTGGAACAATTTTACCTGATTTTCCACAGGGACACGGCTGTGTTACTCACCAACCTCTCTTTCATGCTGAAAGTGCTCTCAGAATTCACCCTCAGTCTATTAACCTCCCTGTTTTCTTCCCAGAACCTAAGAATAATGGAGACAGGATATTTCATACATTGGATGTGCATTGACAGCTCAGGTACTACCTTGACAAAACAAACATTTTATGAAAGCTGAAAATATTTGTATTTCCTACACAGGGGTACAGAAGTGTCAGCCTGTCTCTAAGCAAGCCATTGTACTTTTTTTGTTGCACTCACCATTGTAAGAAAATCTAAGCGAGGTAGAGGCCCAAAATCCACTGAGGCCTTTTCCTCTTCAATGGTGTATTGGAAAACAATGGAGTCTAGAAGTATTCTAGGGGCAGCAACTTGGTCCTCTGTCCATACCTTTACAAAACACTACAACCTGCATTCCTTTTCTAAATCCAGTGCAGGTTTCACATTGTCCAGGGGCTCCTGGACCCTTATCCTTCCTCCTCCCAGACTGGGTAAGCTTTGGGAGTCTGCCTATGTGCCAGTAAGGCACTGTATTTGTTGGACATAGTACAGTTGTGTAAGTCCTACTTAGCTGTAACAGTAGATGCTCTTAAAACACATTGACCTACTGGGGGTAAGCACCCATCTGCCTTTTTTGAATGTACATTGTTTCAAGTTGGAGTTGCCACTGAGTTATGCTAAAGAGGCCTTTTTTGTTGTGTGTGTATATGTGTATCTTCTGATCTGGAACAGTAGAGGGTCACAAGCTTGCATTTTCATCTTTTCTTCCTACTGGACAGTAGAAAACTGAAAAGGTTCTGCCTATAGGTCTGAAAGGCAGTCCATGAACTCTCAGGTGACTGGTCCATCATACTAACAGACAGGTAGGGAGGAGCTCTGAGCTTTATAGCAGACTGCCAGAGATAGGGTAGCTGAACACTACTACTCAAATGCCAGTAAGGCAATGTGTTCTATGAACATCTACTCTTACAGCTAAGTAGGACTTGCGCAACTGTACTTTTTGTAGTCCTAACAGCACCTTCTATTATGTGAAAAAAAAAAAATTATAAAAGCCCATCTATGATCTCCACTAATTTTAAGTTATGCTATATCTCCAATGGTGAGTACAGGCATCAGATAACAGCAACTGGAGTGAGACCACTATATATCCTGTGTAAGCGCTGGGACAGGAGGGACGAGTAGATTGGGGAGTGGAATTCTCATGCCATTAGAATGCTTTCCTCTCTGCCACTTCTACAGGGATAGGAGCTAAGAGAGGTACTAGAAAACATGAGATGGCAAAAGGGGGCCACCAAAAACAGTACACTTCTAATCCTTCTTCTTTCGGCTTTTCCCGGTTAGGGGTTGCCACAGCGGATCACCTGTCCGCATATGATTGGCAGTGGAGTTTTACTCTGTCGAGCTGCCAGCAAAGCGCCCAACCTTCCACAGAAGGCACACACATGCACACCTAGGGCCAATTTAGAGTGTCCAATCCACCTACAGCATGTCTTTGGGATGTGGGAGGAAACCGGAGCACCCACAGAAAACCCACGCGATCACAGGGAGGACATGCAGACTCCACACACAAGGCAACCCAGCCGAGGATTGAACCGGAGAACCTCTTGCTGTGAGGCGGCAATGCTAACCACTGCACCACCGTGGCCATCCTACCAAAAACAGAAGGCTAAAAGCTTGAAAAGTATAAAAAATATGTGTTAAGCTATATCCTGTGAAAAGGCATCACTAGTGTGGGAATAAACAACAAGCAAGGTGCACATGAAAGAGACTGCAGATAGTACTCTTATAACACTTCCAGCTATCACTGCATACTCTCTTAAGGTGATATATACAGCAAGACTGCCATATCTCCTCTTATAAGTCTTTACAGACTGTATGAATAATTTTTCCTACAGAAGAAAAAAATCTGAGACCACTCCTGTGCACACAATTTACTGCTGGAAGACTGAAGTTTACCATTTCTGCTCAGCCTTTCTTTGCTTGCTCTTTAATGTTGTATTTGAATACATCATCATCTCTCTCTGGCACGCAATGCTGAGCGATATAATGGAGTAGGTTGACAAGCAGACTTCTTCATGCCTTCCCTTTGACTTTAAGACCACCATTTCCATCAACCCTTCCTTACCCATCCCATTCCTTCCATTGTACACCTTTACTGGTTCTTTAATATAAGCCCCATCACTTTCCGCCTTTGTTTTTTTCCTGCCCTTATTAAACATATTGAAGCCAGACAATACAATTCATGAATAAATAGGTAAATAAAACATATCTTAGCGTCAAGGTCTAGAGAATCCTTCTGTTATATTATATTGGAAGCAAGTAAGAGTGATGAACATGCACAGCACAATTAGCTTATTTGTTTACCTGAAAATTAATTAAATTATATAATACAGTGTCAATTAAATACAATGTGCACAACAAGGTTTGGCAATGTAACAACAAGGTAAGTATGGTTAAGCATTCGCTATGAGAAATTCTTTACATTATGCAGTTGAGTAAAGATGAAAATGTATTAACAAAACAAAAAATAAGCCGAAAACTATGCGAAACATATGAAGATGAAAATGTATTGTTTGCTTGTTATTTTCATTAGGCACATTTTACACTTTCCTGTGGAATGTTTCTGGATAAATGCTCTTATTTGGGGTAATAGGATGGGTAGGCCCAGTATCTAACCAAATGGGGGAGGTTAATTCAAGCACAGAAAGGGAAATTGGCTAGGCTTAAAATGACCCTCCACGGCAGCTAACCTAAACCTTGACAATTGGTCTGGTGCCCATATCTCTTATGGGCAGAGGCTGGCAATAAGAAAGGCATTATCCTAACACCCCCCCATCCAAATTCTTAGTTAACTCCCTAATAACATGCCCTCCCCCCCGTATAAACACCCATGATACTTGGGACCCAAATGGTTTGGGGTGTGTGTGGTTAGTCTTGTAAGGGCCCTAGTGACAGTTAGCCTAGTAACAACCTATGAATCTATTTTAAGCTCCATCCAATGTACCTAAAATCCTACATCACTTTCCCACCATCAAGATGATCTTGGTGGATATAATCATTTTTGCTGGCTTCACAGATTTAAATTAGACTACATAAGATGTGCAAGGAAAGAAGTGCACAGGTCAAGGAGAAGCAGTAAAGAAGGAGTGCAGGGAAAAAGGCAGCTTATGGCTCATGTCATCAACCTGCTTTAAGACTGATGCATGAACCATCAAAGCCATCTCATCAGGTGGGTTTTATCAAAAACATTTTTTTTTTATCTTCATGTGGAAATAATTCCACACTAGAACTCCTTAGCTAATATAATTAGCTTCAAGAGTGCAAACCCTTGGAATAATTTTTCAGTTAAAGCACTTTTGATTAGATTGGTTCACGGGTTTACATCTTGATTAAGAGATATTTGGCAACATTAAGTGGATTACCTCCAGCTGCCTGTGCGCTCTAAAACCGGTACGCAGCGGTACACTATAAATCACTGTTAGGTTCTCTCTCCCTCTCTTTTGTGTGTGATTCTTGTCTCCACAGAATGACCATCTATGTACACGTAGGTTTTTTTTTCTTTTGATTCATATGATTAAATCACCTTCAGTCACCTCCTTGCGCCTAAGCGTTTCCTCTTCCCTTTCCTGTGGCATGTTTCTGGATATGTTCTCTAGCATCAATTTTCCCATGATAAACTAATCATAAACAAATACTTTTAAAATATATGTACACATTATCCTCTTCTGTGTCTGACTTGAAATCATAATCCTCTGTTTGGGATACTGTAGCAGATTACCATGGCAGCAAGGATGATATCACAGACAAATTATTAAAATTTCAGCTGCAGACAAGTAGCAGCACACACAGCCCAGAGGCCAACTATCTTATCATGGGTAAATGGCCTTTGCCATAGAAAACCTGAGAGGAAGAGAATAGAAAAGCATTACTTAGGTTTAATTATGGCAACCTTCCTACTCTATGCACAGTCTTTCACAAATATTAATATTGCCGATTTTCTTTTCTTGTGACAATGAAGAAATATATAGCCGTGGGACACAAACTGGGAGATGTGGCAAGATTTCAGATAAGAAGAAAAAAGGTTTCTTTTTGAAATGTTAGGGTCACTTATCTGTAACTATACCAACACTCAGATTGTTTATTTTTTTATGTGAGGTTCAGCAACCTGGGAACTCTGGGATGACTTATTGTCTCATGGTATTTTAGACAAGCTCACCAGCCTGAACATAAAACTCTATGTCATATGATGGGTTGCCAACTGGCTCATGGACAGAACCCACATGGTGAGAGTTATGGTCAGACTCTAAATCGGTTACAAGTGGCATTCCCCAGGGCTCAGTCCTAGGACCCCTCCTGTTCGGCATATACTTCTCAGAGGTACAGGCAAGCACAGGAGGACTATGGCTGACTATGTTCGCAGATGACTGCAAACTAGGGGCTATAATTGACTCTCTGGCTGACACAGACATCCTCCAAAAGGGTCTCACTGAGACATATACCTTGTGTCAAAATCATGGCCTCAAGCTAAATGCCAAAAAGTGCATAGTCCTCCCTTTTGGAAAAAACAAAGTACCCACAAACTACCACATAGGCGTAGTCCCCTAAATACGGAAGATGTAATAAGGGATCTGGGGACCCAAGTAGATAGTAATCTCTCCTTTAATAATCACATTGCCAAAGTGGTTAGAAAATCCTTCTATGTGGCCCACCTAATCACAAAAGGGTTCACATCCAGATCAAAACTGGACATTGTGCCCCTCTACTCATCACTCATCAGACCCATCATAGAGTACAACGCCCCATTTGGGATGTACCTTACAAGACACCTGCAACAGCTGGAAAGACCACAGATGTACCTCACCAAGAGGATCACTGGCCTCAAACAGATGCCCTATGCAGCTCAACTGAAGAAACACCAGCTGTACTTGGTTGCATACTGCCTACTCAGATGTGATCTCTGCCTGACATACAAGGACATGTCCAACCCAGAATTGATGGACATGCTCCACCTAAAGAAAACCTTATCCCCTTGAGCCACATGCTCTAGGGATCTAAACCTCACCACAACAATAAATAGGATGTGCTGGAGGGATAGATTCCTGTCCCAGAGCCTTCCCATCCTTTGGAACAAGATTCCAATCTACATTAGGCACAGCTCCTCGCTAACGCTCTTCAAGAGAAACCATGATGAGTGGATGGGAAACAGAAAGTTTACCCCGGGGATCACTTCAGTGGCTCTGCTGGACAGAAGCACAGGGAACTAATCTAAGGGGGTGGTGAATGCCAACACATTCTGGCTAGGCTTATAAATGCCTTCGGGCAGATAGCCTAGTACCTACCTATGAACATATGCTGTCACATCCTACAGTGTGTACTGAGGGGAGGAAATTCAAGCATGCTCACTTGCACTTCACTAATCTCACCACTAGGGAATACTCTTTGAAATCGGTGAACAACTGACAAAAGGCATATTAATAGGCTGCCATTCCTGAATGTATCACATGGCACATTACGCAGTGCAGCACAATGGTTAACATGCTGGGCAGCAAAGCTGGAGATCCAGCTCTGAACCCCATCAGTCTCTACTTACATCTCTGTATCCTGTGCCAGTCACTTAAGTTTCAGGTACTCAGTGTTTACACAGCAAAATAACCTCAGGTCTCAGTTGTCTAACATGGTTAGCTATTTTTAAGAAAAATACAAGTAAAACTGTACATACAACATACGAACCTTAATGTCTGGCATAAAGATAGCTAAGTAAAAATAGATGCTAAACTCAATGGGAAGTAGAATTGGTTTTGTGAAGATGTGACTAAGATGTAATACATTGTCAAACATTTCAATCAGTAACCTACATTAGGGACATAAAGTTCTGTCCCTTTGTATTACAGCAAATCTGACAGACAGAGGAATTTAAAATAATATTTTCCCACATTCCACATTATTCCATAAGACAACAATGGCAAATGCCATTTGGGGGTATTTAGAAACATGTAAATGAATTCAAAAAGCTGTTTACAGGCTGCATAGCGTTTATTTTTCTTCTGCAGTATCTTAATCACCATTTCTGCAGGGTGACCAAGGAAAGGCTCATTGTACATGGGGGGAGCATTTAGGAGTTCTGCTTTTACGTGGCCCGGCATGGATACATCCTCAGCCAGCCATGTCTCCTCAATATTGATCTCATTGTTGTAGCTCTCCCTGATGCATCCGCAGCATCACTGCAACACTTACTGAAGTGCTGAGCAACATGGCCACTGGTGGTATATATGCATCAAGCACTTTCCTTTTCAGGTCCTTGTTTTCTACCCCATCAGCCTTTTATTTTAGTTGGTTCAGAAGGAACTCCTGGTATTTCAGCTTGTGGGTCTGGCAGTTAAGGGCCCTGAAGAGTAGGGTAGCAGATGTGTATATTTTCTTCCCAAATTTGGCTAGAGTCTTGCTCTCCTTTTCATTGGAAGGATATTCCTGGCAGGAGCTACAGTAGTTTACTTGCTGGAATCCACGTACACCACAGTTGGATCCACCAAAGAGTTTTTATTATGGCTTCCTAGGAGCAAGCTGGGAATGTGACTCCAGGGATGCATTAGCAAAACCCTCTTCCAAGGGCTTGTATGACTAGGGGGAATGTCAGGGAAGCCCAAAAACTCCCTTTACCTTACCTGGGATTTGGGAAAACTCTTTAGCCTTGCATTTAAGTTCTCTCTCATTCTTTGAAGGACTTCCTCCAACAGGATATCCTCTGGGGGAGAATCAGAGGACAGGTTATTGTCTGCGTTAAACTGTTACAGAAAAGGGAAGATAGTGTCATCTACATAGACTCAATAAATCATTTACCTCTAAGTCACAGATGTCAGAATTTACATGGTGTTAGGAGTCCCTTTACCTTTTCAGGAAAGGGACCCGTCAATACTGATTGTTCTTAAATATTCCATGAAGTCCTGGGCCAATCTGAAAAATTCTTATGACTAAGCCTGGGATGGGGAAGAGAAAGAGGAAAAGAGGGCCCACTCAGAACAGACTATGGGAAACTGGCAGACATCCATTTTGGTTTGGAATGAGTTGCCCTAGGTTTGGCTGCAGGCAGAACCTAGCTGTCTCATCTAGCACCCTGTGCCTGCAAAAAAAAAAGGTCTACGGTTTACACTACAAATGATCTATGTCCATTAACTCTCCAGAGAAGAACAAAAAATGGTAAAGAAAAAAAATAATAAAGAAACTGCTTTTTAACAGCACCTGCTAAGACTTTTCACCTGAGGCAGCTACCTCTTTTGCTTCACCTTTGCTATTTTACCAGCTGTAAGGAGTGCTTTGGTGTACTTAGGTCAACGGCAGTCACTCAAGATTTCAACCCGGTACTCCTGATATCCCCACACAAAAACAGTGAGAACACACTGCTATCCACACTAGCTACAATTTGGACATCAGACTCTGAGGCCCATGAAAAGGCATCTAGATCAACTAACAACAAAGTTGGTTCAGCTTGCAAGGTCGTGCCTAAATCTGAAAGCATGGTAACCAGCCGAGGGGTCATGTCAGAAGCCTAAGTAGAACCAAGCACAAGATATTTGGGCTGCAAAGGTGCCTCACCAAACCTTCAAGCCTAGCAAGGTCTTCAGATTCTGATGGACTGTCACTGGCCTCTTGTTGCTTCTTCTCTGTACAGCATTTCTCGGAGTACTTTTTCTTCTTTTCAGGATATTAGATGTGGGTCTGTTTGATGACATGGTGGTCTGAAACCCAGTACATGCCTTCTTCTGAATTAAACAGACCCAGGGAGAGTTTACTTTCCTCCTGATCATCCACTGGTTTAACCTGACACAAAAGAGATAACCATACATGGTACTCAGGCCCTACACATAATACAGGTTTACTATGGAACTGTTTATGAGAGGTTTGTTTCCACATTCTCCATAACTACTACATTTTTCTTCAGCATCTGACACCAAGTCCTGACAGCCAAAAAGTAAAAAAAGACTAACATACAATTACAGCAGAAAATATAGAAGACATTTTCCCCAATACAGTACTTTCCTAAACCTTAGAAGCCAGGCCACACCAACAAACAGAAAATGCAACTGCATATTAGATCTTGAGTGAACTGTGGCAAAAAAATAAGTGAAGATGCAAGGACTGATGTCCCTGTTATACTGCTAACAGCCTGAAAACCAGGTACAAAATCATCCACCTTGTCAAGAGGAGGAAGTGAGAGAAGCTCTTGATGCTGGGCTGGACGTCAGTGGCAGAAGTTCCCAAGAATTATTACTGTAGCAGTGAATTACATAATGAGCAGCATTTTAAGATATGGATAGCACTGAAATTCATAATAACAGAAGTATCACATGAGGAATGTATTTCTTGCAGTAGAAGTAAGGAAAGTATTACACCATTTGCTTGAGGCAGTATGATATAAAGTAAAAGAAATGAGTTTGGATCTCAGACCTTCATTCATAAAATTGTGATCTTAAATCTTTCAGTTGTCCTGTTAATACTCCATGACACAATTAGTAACTAACAAGTTCACTCCTTTGATTATGTTTAACAGGAGATGATCATTAGACTAAACAATACTACAGGGGAAATGCTACAAATTTAAAAGCTAGGATGGCACAAATACATGGAATTCTGGCTAACAATTTTCATGAAACTGCAGCAACAATTTTTTAGCTCAAGGAGCACCAATTATAAAGCCATAGCAAAGATAATGTACAATAAATCTCCTGATACTAAGGCCTGAGATGGCACTAGTCTTTAATGAACTAGGTAAATATTTTGCAGTTTGTTTCCATAGAAACTTTTTTTTTTTAACAGTGGCTGCATTTTTCTCTCTTATAAAGACATGTTAAGCCTGTAAGACATTCTACTCTGTTTACATTTTAGCTTTCATTGATTCTGACAGTGCATGAATGCAGCTTTACAGGCACAAAAATACACTGTAGTTTTCTTTATTTATTTAAGGAAATTTAAAAAGTATGTGTTTTAGGCTACTGGTTTAAAGAGTATCCTACACCACTAAAACCAGTGTTATGAGAGAAAAGCAGTCTTGCTAACCAGTAAAATGGGTAAAGGAAAAAGGGTGCAAAACTATACACCAATACTTACAGCTACTGCATAAACTTTAGTTTTTATCATTGCAATTAATTACTAAGAATGCTATTTAATATAATTTAAAGGGCAATGAAACAATAAAAGCAACACAATATACACAGTACAAAATAACTAATGACAAATACAATGAAAGACACTTAAACAATGCCGAAGAAGGATTATAACTGGTGATGCTAAACATAAATAAAATCACATAAAAGCACATGGAACCAAATGCCAGTAGCTGCATATCAATACAAAAATGGAAAAGCAAATCAAAAGATGCCAGCACACTGTTGCTGAAGGATCTACTGTCGAACCTTCGTCATCAGAACACTGACAAAGTAAAATACTGACAACTAATGCTCAAAACATAGAAGTGAGAAAAATTAAATTGCGAGTGTATTTTGCAGGGGCAAGTCCTCTAGTAACCCTTAATTGGGGGGGCAACCCCACATTACCCCAAACTTATTTATACCAACTCCATTGTCACAAAACACACACACACACACACACACACACACACACACACACACACACACACACACACACACACACACACACACACAAATAAATCTATACTGTAACCTAGACCTTACTCTAACTCTAAACCAAACCACTTGCAGACACACAAGTTAGCCATTCACCTTAGGTAGCCCTTAATCTAATCCTAACTTACCCCCCTCCCCCCCCCCATAAACACAATTAAAACTATCTTTGTTTCTGTCCAAGCAAGAAAGGCACTAAAGAGCTTCATGTGTGTTAAGCTGTAACAGGCCAACCAACTTGCTTCAGTTTCAAAACAGAAGTCGTCTTACTATCTAGCCAGCTGTAGGATGCAGATTGGTACAAATACACCACCTGGCTTGCTACAGTAAAAGTAGAAGGTCCTTTTTTTCATTCTGAGCTGTAGGGGCATGTATCTGGTTATAGGAAGTTGATTGGTATCAATGTACAAATTGGCTTTCTGCAGCAGAAGTAAAAGTCCCTTTTTTGCTCTTCCCTTGAACAGCTGAGTGCATGGGACGCTGCATTAGGGACAGGCACCAAACAGTACATCAGCCAGCTATGGCTCTGTATAATTATAATATCTCAAAGAAATTGGATAAATTCTTCAGTACCCCTTAACAGACAACATAGGGAGAACAAGATTATTTTCAAGTGGAAGCTGGCCTTCACCATCCCTATTTACATTAAATTAAGATTAAAGATTTCAGGATAGAAGTATGCTCTTACAGTTGTATCAGCCTTCTATGTAACTCATCCAAGATTATGGAGAAAATTATTCACGATCTCATTATAAGTCAGGTAAAATAGTTTGGAAACACTGGAATAATTCAACATGCCTGGAAATGTGCATTATGGGAAATGTATTACATTTCTGGGACTACTAATCAACATCAACAGATCAAGATTTATAGGCTGACATGATTTTCCTAAATCTACGTAAAGCATTTGATAAGGCGAATTTTCATTTCTGAAAAAAAGATGGGTTTGGGCTTAGGCAGTTTTACCATCAACTGAATCACTATGGTGAGACTAGTACTAGTAATGTTGCCTTTTAACAAAAGCAGTTTTCTGGTTCAAATATCAACTAAGATGCCTTCTTTATCAAATTTGCGTGTTCTCCCTCCACCTGTGCAGATTTTTTTTTCAGGTGCTCCTGTTTCCTCCCAAAAATATATGATAGGTGAACTAGCATTCACCAAATTGCCTATAGGTTTGACAATGGTGTATGAATATGTGTGTGTGTGTGTGTGTGTGTGCAAGCGCTAGTACCCTGGCCAGAAATGTCTTGTACCCACTAGTTGTTCAGCTATACTTTGATGTCACTGTGATTCTGTAAAAGGAAATAACCAAGCTACCAGAAAATGAATAAATAAGTGAAAAAGGGACTAGACAGACAGTACAGATGAGGGAAAATTTGAGTGATAGGTATCAAATGGAATTAGGTGTATCCTAAAGATCATGCCTGGACCTTTTACGTCTCACTGAGCTGATGTCAAGACAGCAGGTATGCAGACAGCATTAAGTTAGCCAAGATAAATTACTCAGAGTAAAGGATACACTACTATGCAAACAACTAACTGACTGGTATCCACATCGATAAAGGACTGCAACATGAGTCTAAACATCAATAAATCAGATACTTTGTCTTTTGGTAAAATCAAGTTGCTACAAAACTAATGAGAACTTTCTTACCAGACCTAGCCAGTACACTGATTTGGGACTACTGACAGGAAAGACAGTTTAAGTTCCATGCATATCTCTGTGGTAGTGCTACTTAAAGACATACACTTAACAGACATATTAAATGTGGGTCAGTTTGGTCATATTTCCCTTTTATACCATGATAAAATCAAATTTAGAAAAATCAGCTACTCTCTGGGTTACTAGTATTCAGTTGTTGTTCTTCTTCTTTCGGCTTTTCCCGGTTAGGGGTCGCCACAGCAGAACTCTGGTCCGCTAATGATTGGCAGTAGATTTTACAGTGCCGAGGTGCCAGCCCGATGCCCAACCTTCAACGAAGGCACGCCCATTGACGCATGTCTTTCGAATGCCACTCGACCATGGGGAGGACATGCAGACTCCACACAGAAGGCGCTCCAGCTGAGAATCGAATGGGAGAACCTCTTGCTGAGACGACAACACTACCGCTGCACCACCGCGGCTTTTGGTTACTGGTATTCAGTATTCAAAAAAAAAAAAAAATGGTTGGAAACCAGCACAGGTGGACCCAAAATAATATCAGATTTGTAGATTTTTGAGACCAGATGTGAGAAGCCCGTTTTCCCATTCATATTAAGGGGTTAGAGGTGATCTAGTACAGGGCCACATAGCCTTTCTTGCCGAATATCTTCTTAATACCCTGGTTTTAAGATCGGATCCTTAAATACAAGGGTTCCAGATGGAACTTGATCAGGTGAATGCTAAGTCCCAGAGGTATATTAGGTCCCTCCTGTATAAGAATTATGCATGTAAAAAGACAAATGCCTTTTTATAGAACTTGAGAATAATGTATGAAACTGCATTCATTCATGTGTAAATACATAAAAATCTAGGGCACTGATAAAATTAGATTAGTATACACCACTCATCCGAGTAATACATTTTGTATTACAGAAATATGGTGGGATAGATGATCACTCTAAACAAGAGGTCTTACGTGGACCAACTCAAAGCCCTGTCATTATACTTGGTAAATTAGAGACTGCTAAGAGGCAACCTGTGTCTGGCATACAAGGCACCCTCTGATCTAATACTGACGGATTTACTGCACATCAGCAAGTCAGATGTTATTAAACATACTCAGTAGAGGGTTCTAAACCTCTTCTACAACACAAACAGAATAGTTTGGAGGTACAGGTATATCTCACGGAAGATACCACCACTGTGGAACAGACTCCCCATCCACAAAAAACCAAGTTCATCACTGTCTACATTCAAGCGCAACTTGGATCTATGAATAGGAAGCAGAACATTTAGCCCAGGACTGCTCCCTGTACTACTAATACATAAAGGCAGCTCCTAAATGTTTTACTCCATGCACTGGTCCCCGCATAGTATCTACTGTATGAACCCAGTTATTCTCATTAAAGGTATTATATAATTATCAACCATGGGATGGTAAGGCCAATCTCTAACCAAACAGGATTGGTTAGTCTGAACATAAAAAGGGAGACTGGCTAGGCTTAAAATGGTCCGCAAGGACAGCTAGCCTAGAACTTACCTATGAACCTTTTCTTTAAGTAGTGGTAGTGGTGTTATTTCTACATGCAAATTATTTCATATCAGTTTGAATCTTTTCTGAAAATGAAATATTCTAGAATAATAACAATAAGCAGTTATATTAGTATAACACAGTAAACATCAATTTCCATTAATAAATCTATGCTCAATGGAAAACAGAGGAAGCTTCTGGTATATTACCCAAGCCATTCATTCTGACACATGCTATTGTTAAGTTGTCAAATGTAATCTTTATGTTTGTTTTCAGGCTGCACATGGCACCAAAAAGAGGCAGAATACATAATCTTTATTTTTCCAAAAAGCAGTACAATGGTACAAACCTTTAGAATCTCTCTTTAGATGTTTCAAAATATAATTTATTTATTTATTGATTTATTTACTTACTTACTGACATTTGTTTACTAGGAAAGTTTGACTGAGCAGTGCTACCTGTTTTTGGCAGAGGCTCAGGGAGAAAAGCTCCACTAAAGACTACATTACGACAATCACAGGCATAAGTAATATGTGAGATGAATAAGTAATACTGTCAAATTACTACAATTGCTATAGGAAATTAAAGCTTTACTGGCAAAGACATACAATAACAGTTACTACAGGAAAAATAGAGAGAATCATTAACTTGCAAATATGCTGTAACATAAGAGTAGCAGGACATATGTAGGGTATATTGAATAAGATGGTTGAAGATGTCGAAAAGGACGGAGGGAAGGAAACTTAAGGGGAATAAGGTTTGGAGAAAATAGAAGAGTACGGTATGTGAACAGGAAGTTATAGAAGATGTAACAGAGAGAAGAGTGTAGACAATGAAGTAAAAAGGAAATAACAGAATAAATAAATTCAGGAGTAGAGGCTATGAATGTGGCTTTATAGTGTATTTTATGAACAGGTGGTGCTCCAGTGGAGTTGAGCAATACAAAATCGTGTAAATATTTATATCATCTACAAAATGGGAATACAAGAATGTCTTTACATCATTTTTAGTGGAGGGCTGAGAGTTTTTGTTTATGGAGTTAGCTGGTGAAGATGTAAGATAATATAGAGTGTTTAAGCCAGGGCAGAGTAGGAAGAAAGCCAGGATTCAGTTTGAAATTCTTATAGCGTAGATTTAAATCTGTGGACGTTACATATGGACCTCAGGGCAAGTGACATTGAGTTCCAGGACCTGGAAAGCAGTAGAGTACAAGGCATTTCATGCAGATTTCTCAAGTTTAGGTACAAACTGTTTTATCATGGCAGCATAGTGATCTACTAGAATAGTAGTTGTGAAAAATGTTGCTTAGTGCTCGGCATTTTAAAGGTGTACGTATCATGTCACAATTCACAAGTAGCTGAGTATATGTGAGATATTGGAGTGATTTAAGCCAATTTAATTGTTTTTAGGGTGGAGCATGTTTTTTAGCAACAAACTCTATTTTTGTAACATTGTTCTTGTTTAGCTCTTAGTGTTCTAGTTTAGCTCTGCTCCACTTAAAGAAATCCCAATCCCTCCGAGCTACACGCTTCTAGGGACCTAAACCATGTCACCACAATAAACAGAACATGCCGGAGAGATAGATTCCTGTCCCAGAGACTTCCCATACTCTGGAATAAACTACCTATCTATATCAAACAAAGCTCATCATTAGTACTCTTCAAGAAAAATATTGATGATTGGATGGGAAATAGGAAATTCACCCCGGGGATCACCTCTGTGGCTCTGCTCGACAGTGGCACAGGAAAATAATTTTCTTGGGTGGCAAAAGCCAGGGTACCTTTTTGGCTGGGCTTGTATAGACCCCAGGGCCGATAGCCTAGTACCTACCTATGAACCTATGAACCTTAGTGTAGCTTGAAGAGTAGTGAGGATTGGTGCCCCGTATAAAAGTGATGTTGGTTGTTTTTGTGGTGTTAGTAAGAAAGTTGTTAGGTCAGTATAACATTTTTAATTTTGGGTAAATTTTTAATGGCATGTTGAATGTTCGGATCAAATTTTAAGCTTGTCATCTATTAACATTCCTAATAGTTTAATGGATGGAACAGTTTCTACTACTCCAACATCAAAGGAGGTAATTTTAAAGTTAGTTTTGTCTTGTGTGTGGGATTTAGGGAAGAAAAGGAATAACTTTGTTTTTGGGGGTGGTTTAAGAGGTGTGCATTCCAGAGGCAAGTTTTCAATGGAGTTAAAAGCTTCTTGTGTATTTTGCTGAAGATGGCTTAAGCTGTCTGTGGAGCAAATAAGGGTTGAATCATTTACCATATTGGATTAAGTAGGCTAGCTGTGAAGAGGTACACAAATTCTTAATGAAAAATTAAAGAAAAGATGGCCAAGAATAGGGTCTTGGGAAACTCCCTCAGCACTAACCCCTATTACAGACTGATGACTGTTGGATAAGTGCCTACTGAACTACTGGGGAATAGTGTGGGATAGGCCTACAGAAAACATTATTTTGCAAGAGGCTAACGTGAGACACTGTTAAAGGCTTTAGACAAGTTCAAGAATAAAAAGGAAACAAGTGCGCCACTGTCTCTGGCTTTGTTAATTGTGTATGTGAAGGTAAGTTGGACAGAGGTTGTGCGGTGGTCAGGATGAAGGCCATGTTATGTGGGACTGAGGAGTTGTTCGTGGAGGAGGTAGTGGAGTAGATACTTAATGAGTACATTTTTGCACAATTTTAGACAGTGGGAACAATATAGTACAGATCAAAAGTTTGATAATTCAAGTGAGTTACTACCATTGAGGAGTGTGGAATAATATGACTTGTTTCAAAGGGATGGAACATTGGATTCTTGAACTGACCTGTTTATGACAACAGAGATGGAGTAGGCTATAGCATCAGCTGCAGTTTTGAAGTATTCTTCTGAGAAGTTATCAGCAGATGAAGAGCTGGATATTAGATTTTGCAGGTTTTTTTATAGAGCAAGTTGGGATGGGCTTTCATGGCGAAAGTAGATGAAATAGTAGGGTGGGGATAAAAAGTGTATTGGTATTGGCGGTTATGGAAGGAGTCACCTTACTAAGGTTTGCAGTGCTGTCAATGAAGAGTACATTGAACTGGGGTGTTAGTTCTATTGCAGAAGGTTGGGGAGAAGTGTTTGACTGACTTTTAGTTCCAAGGTGTAATATTTTTCAAACAGACCATAATGTCTTTGGGTTGTTTCTATGGTTATTTTGAAGAAGAGTAAACTAATACGTTTTTATCAGCATTAATCTGTTTTTTGGAAAGATTATGTAACTCTTTGAAGTTTTGCAGGTTTAGGCATGTGTTATCTTTTAACCATTTTTGCAGGCTTTTTCTCTGTTTTGTATGAGTAGTTTAGTACTTTTGTTTAGCCAAGAAATGCAGTTACCTTTCATTCTTTTCTTTCTTAATGGTGCATGGCAGTTAAAAATATTTAGGAATACTGTACTAAATTCCTGAGCAGCCTCATCTAAAGGTTGGGCTTTAAGGACGGACCAGTTACAGTATTTTAGGGTTGATGTAAATGTGTCAATGTTAAATCTTGATACGTTGTGAATTATTTAAGCAATAACCCACGGATAGGTGTGGGTAATGCTGGATTTACCCACGGTTGGTGTGGTTTGGTCACACAGGTGAAGCCCAAGTGACCAAATAAAGGGAACCGTGGGCAAATCCGGCATTGCCCAAATCCAGCCGTGGGTTATTGCTATTATACAATGACATTATTTAAGAAAAAAAAAGACTTTTCTTAAATAATGTCATTGTATAATGACTCCCTGCTACCCTTCCACAGGTATCCAGGGGCATTTCTGATGTACTGCACATGCGTAAGGGTTGTGTTCCCATGCTTACGCAGTACATTAGTGCTGTGCAGAGGCAGCAATGGAGAAAGGAAGATCTCCGTTGCTTTTAAAGTATCCCACTATGTTAAATGAGTTTAGCATAGCAAGATATCTTTAAAAAAAGCAACCGAGAAAGGAAGATCTCCGTTGCTTTTTTTAAGCTATCTCGCTATGTTAAACTCATTTAACATAGCAAGATTAAAGCAACAGAGATCTTCTTTTCTCCGTTGCTACCTCTGGACAAGAAAAAAAAAAAATCAGGGGATACACTAACGGAAAAAGTCCGGGCTACCGGACCTTTTTCCGTTAGTATATTCTCGGATTTACAACAGGCATGCTGGTTGGACTGGACAATCAGCATGTTTGTTTTTGAATGTTTAGGGCCAGTCATTGCATAATTTATAATAATATTGTTTAGATTGGTAGGTAATAATTGTAATACTATATTCTGGGAGGAGGTCACTCTGGTTTTGAGGAAGAGTACCACCGGGTTTGCTACTGAAATATGAAAAGGTTAGTGTGTATTTGCTTAACTGCAGACTACTAGTTTAGAAGTTATATGTGCATTATTGTAAATGTGGGAGGGTTTATACGTATTTATTTATTTTGACAATTATGTGTATATGCCTTTAAGAGGGGTAGGGAGGAGGTGGAGTAGTGGGTGGAGAATAGTTCCTATACAGGTTATGGTACAGGGGGATCTGAGGAACAAAGCAGGATACAGCTCCCACACCAGCAGGTGATAATCAGTGAGAAGAAGACAGATGCTGTAAGTCAAACACATACCTGCTTTAAAGATTTTTCTTCCTGTAAAATGTACTTAAAAACTTAACAGGACAGTCCTTTTCAAAATTCTGCTTGTCATTGTGTAGAGTTGTATCTCTGCAGTCTGAGGAAGGTTGCCTGCTCCAAAATGGTTACGTCACCATACGCTTCCATGTGTTCATAGGTTCATAGGTTCATAGGTTCATACTAGGCTATCTGCCCGAGGGCATTTACAAGCCTAGCCCATCGTTTTGTGGCTTAGGCCACCCCTTTAGTATGGGGAACTATACCCATTATTCTTCTGTGCCTCTGTCGAGCAGTGACACTGAGGTAATCCCTGGGGTATATCTGCGATCTCCCATCCATTGGTCAAGATTTCTCTTGAACAAGGCCAGCGAGGTGCTCTGCCTCACATGTACCGGGATTTTGTTCCACAGCATAGGGAGTCTTTGGGTGATGAATCTATCCCTCCAGCACGCCCTATTAATAGCCGTGTCAAGGTTTAAGTCTCCGCCCTTGTGGCTCTGATGGATCTAGATTTTTGAGGTGAAGCATATTCATCAAATCTGGGTTTGACATGGCCTTGTATGTTAGGCAAAGGTCACCTCTGAGCAAGCGTGTAAGCGACTGAATAGAGCTGGAGTTCTTTCAGTCGGGCAGCATAGGACAGATTTTGAGACCCTTTATCCTTTTGGTGAGGAACTTTTGTGGCCTCTCCAGCTGCTGCAAGTGTCGGGTCAGATACATTCCGAATGGGGCATTGTACTCAATCATTGGTCTGATGAGTGATGAGTAAAGGGAGACTATGACCTCCCTTGATCTAGATGAGAATCCCTTCATGATATGGTGGGCAATGTAGAAGGTCTTCCTAACTACTTTAGCTACATGGGTGTCGAATGACAGACTACTATCAACCTGGGTCCCCAGGTCCCTGATAACTTCTTCTGTGCTCAGTGGATTGCCACCTATTTGGTAGCTAGGGGTAACCTTGTTTTTCCGAAGGGTATGACTATGCATTTTCTGGCATTTAACTTTAGGCCGTGGCTCTGGCACCAGTTATCCGCTTCTGTGAGACCCTTCTGAAGGATATCTGTGTCAGATGTGTTTTCTACTATGGCCCAGTTTGCAGTCATCTGCAAACTTTGTCAGCCATAACCCTCCTGTGTTTGCTTGTACTGGAAAAGTAGATGCCAAACAAGAGTGGGCCCAGGACTGAGCCCTGTGGGACACCACTTGTGACAGGCTTTGAGTCTGACATGGCGCCAGCAGCTCTGACCCTGTGGGTTCTGTCACTCAGCCAGTTTGCAACCCATCTTGTGATGTATGGGTTGACATTTAAGCTGATGAGTTTTTCAATGATACCCGAATGGGGTATTGTATCAAGGCCTTAGCCAGATCGAGGTAGGCTGTATGGACTGCCTTTCCTCATCAATGGCTTTGGTGACTGTTTCAAAAAGTCAACCAAGTTTAAAAGGCATGATCTGCCTTTGACAAAGCCAAACTGGGTTGGATCCAAAGTCTGCAAATCCCTATGTCTTTATTTATGAGGTCCATTATGATCCTCTCCATGGCTTTGCAGATAAGGCTTGTCAAGCTAATGGGCCGGTAATTTCCAGGGTCGGTGGAGGCACCGCCTTTGTGAAGTGGTACCACAGTTGCAGTGCGCCACTCCCTGGGTACGTATCCAGAGGTAAGACTTTGATTAAACAGCTGTCCTAGCTGTGGGTTTAATTCCTCATTGAGTTCATGGAGCACACAGCCGGGGACACCATCAGGTCCCATGGATGCTGTGCTTTTTGCTTTGGAGAGAGCAGTTCTCACTTGGGCGCTGGAGATGTTTGGGGGCTGCAATCGCTTGGTATAGATATCTGTCCATCTGGGGGGGGGAGAAGTTTGCACTGAACCTGTCAGCCAGTATGTTGGCAATGTCTGTAGGATCAGTAATCTTCACATCATTTTGAACTAGCTCTGAGCATATCTGGGAGTTTCCTCCCAGGTTTCTAACATAGCTAAAGAAGGCCTTATGATTGTCTTTTGAGTCTTTAGCTATTTTTCTCTCGAAATTTGCTTTGGATGATTTTATGAGAGCTCTTAGTTTTTACTTATAGTGATCAAGGGTGTCTTACCTTTTAAGGATTTTGCTCTATCTTGTAGTAGCTTCCTCCTTTTGTTGTAGAGTTTGTTTATGGCTGGGGTCCACCAGACTGGATGCTTGCCTTTGGTACAAAGAGTCTTTGTTTTGCTTGGGATTGCCTTATCCATGCAGTCCTGCAGGTGCTGGTAGAAGGCATTTGTAAGTGATTCAGCGGCTTGAGTACTGTTTTCCGCCGCTCGGGGCCTTAAAGGAGACCACACTAGTCTTTAGAAGTGTGAAGTCGGCTTTTGAGAAGTTCTTTACTGTGGTCTTTTTATTTCAGGTGGGGTGGGATGAGGACCTCCAGCGAGATTAGTTTGTGGTCTGATCTCACCAGTGAGGGGTACACCTCCGGTGTTGAACATTGTGCTCCCATGTTCGTGATGATGAGATCAAGTATGTTATCTCCTCTTGTGGGGATGGTGACTAGTTGTTCCATGGCATTTGAGTTTATGAATTCCAGGAACTTTTGGGCTAGGGTGTTTGGGCTTGAGTAGTGTTCCCAGTCTATATTAGGGTAATTGAAGTCACCTAGTATGATGGTGTTTGGTGATACATTTATCCCTCTAGTGTTTTCAGGAAGGCCATGTGAGGTTCCTGAGTTTGTGAGGGTGGCCTGTAACATGCTACAATTTGCAGAGCAGTCTTGCCTATGGTTAATTGCACCTGGATGGTCTCCGATGCATCGTGCGTTGCCACCAGTCTTGAGGTGTGGGTGTCCTTGATGAATATGGATACCCCCTTTCTTGGTATTGTCCAGATTTTGGGGCGGAACGCATGATATGAGGTAAAACCTGATAGCGCCGGGGTGCTCTCAGGAGCCTTGAACCAGGTTTCTGTCACAGCACAGACATCGATGTTCTCCATACTGAGAAGGGCCTCGAGTGCGTGCATTTTGAGATTTAGACTTCTGGCATTGAGCAGCATTACCCTTAGTTTTTCCTTTTTGTGTTCTAGGGTGGTAGGTTTAGAATTTGAGCCTTGCCTAAAAAAGGCACTATGGGGTGGCAAGAGCCTTTGCCAATATCCGAATCCCAGGGTGACAGGTGCAAGCCGCCCTCATGGAAGCAGCGTGGCTTGTTCAGCATGTCATCCCAGGCAGACAGACACTGGATCCCCTTTGAATGACACCAGTGTTTAAGCCAATTGTTAAAGCTGATCATCTTATCTCTGTATTGTGGCATCATTCTTGGTGAAGGTAGGATACTGCTCAAGGTCAGGGTCATACCTGTCTGGGCTACATAATCAGAGAGCTCCTCAATGTCTCTTTTCATGTAGTCCAAGGAGGTACGTCTCAGGTCGTTTACACCAGCGTGGACAATGACTGAATCATATTTGTACCTGCTGTTGAGAGACCTGAGTGCTTGCGTTATGTGGCGGATTCTAGCGCCCGACTTCTCTAAATACAGCTACTAATACAGAAATCAAGTTTAACAAGCCAGAAAATGCTCAAGCTAGGCAGCACTTCCTGTTACATTTTTGGTCAAATTATGTTATCAAACCGGTGAAATTTAATACAGTGCAAACATAGACTGTGAAGATAATCATGACAAATCATGTACCATGATGAATAAAAATGAATGAGCAGGGCTGGCACATTTTTTTTCATTTATACTTCTGAAACTTACTTGTATCAACTGTAACTTGTTACACCCTGGTCAGAAGCAATACAGTACAATACAAAAGTTTAAATAATGGGTGTAGTTTCAGTGCAGTAGTTATGAACAGTCTGCTCAGCTGTGACAAGTAAACAAAATGTTTAAGTACAAATTGAGGAACTTTTGTCACTACTTCCCCCCTCCCCACACTTCTTTATGGTGCTTCCATCCTTACTAACCTCTAGGCTTCACACAAATGAAAACTTGAACAATGCTACAACAAAGTTGCTACATTTGCAGCAAATACATCTTTCAGACCCCACCACTGTACAGTACTGAAAAGCCTAAATTGGTTAGAACTGCCTCATCAACTAACGAATACACAGCTTCTTACCACCTGTACAATTATCCAGCATCCACCTGCCTGCCCAGCACTAAAAACCATTCTACACAGCTGCATTGCCAGTTGGTGATTGCAATCCAGTGACCAAAATAGGGTTACCACCTGTCCCACTTTGCGAGGGACAGTCTCTCTTTGGGCAGTTGTGTCCTGACAAAAAATTTTAAAAATGGCAAATGTCCTGAGATTGTAGGACAATATTATTTCCTATATTTATGTAATAGTTGCATAAAACAGTTATTCTGTATCTAAAATACCTAAATGTTATAAGAACCAGAATAAGCAACTAAAATGCTACAAGAATAAGCTTTTATTTAGGCAAAAAAGTTAAGTTCTATCCTTTGTACTGACCGTGGGTATGTGTCGGCCTGTAAAATCTGATGTTTGTACCGAAAATGTCCCACTTTGGCCATTTGAAAAGGTGGCAACCCTAGACCAAAAACTCCATTCTATCTACAACCCTGTCAAATCTGCTGGGCATTGTCTGTACTCATACAAGATTACTAAGGCCTAGAACTCCTTACCTGTATCCATCAGGTCAATACTCTCCCTCCCATCTTTCAAATCCACTCTGAAGATTTCCTAGCTAAATTCGGTCTCTGTTCTTGCTCAAAATGTGAATAAACTACATCCTTAAATGTGGAAAGTTTCATTCCTTATACCTCCTTACTCCTATCAAATTCTCTTCCCTAACTTTTTCTCTAAATATACCATAACCCTGTTTTTCCCTCACTTCATACTGCAATTCATATTTGTATTAGACTAACTTACCTTCAGTTTCTCTACAAACTGTGTAAAATTTCTCTAAATATTAAATGATTATCATATAGCTTGTATTGATTCTTAACTAATGTTTTTATATTATGTCTAATTTGTTACAATTATTTAAACTGCAGATGTTTTTGTTTTATTTTTGAAGACTGTAAAATTATTGTTTTGTAACAAATTGGAGCTTTTCTTCCTGGGCCTCCACTGAAAATGGGCTTCTACCCGGTCGGGCCTTCCTGGTAATCAAATGTCAATAAATAAAATAAATAAATAAATAAATTATTACTTTAGATTAAAGTAATCTGCCAATCTTTCTAAATTTACCTTTACACTACAGCATGCAGAGCATAAGTTCCTCAACAGCACTTTCCCCATCAAGAAACATTTTGGTGCTCATCTTCATATTTAAAATTAACTGTAAATTTTGATGTCACTGAGGAAAAACAAGGAAGCTTAACCTCAGTGACATAGGCAACGCATGTCACTGTTCGTGGACTTCAATGGCAGACCATGGCACATGCACAAATGTGCCCCATTGAATTCTATGGATGTATTGCACGTTTCCCTGTGGTAATGTTACAACTGGCAAAGCTAACATTTATTTTGGGCTGTGGTTTAATAAAAAGTTAATAAAGCTTTTTATTAAAAATGGTCCCAAAAAAGAAAGGAAAGGCAAGCTGGAAAATACATCATGGAACTTGAATCATCGAATTTCGCAATATACATAGAAATATTGGCAAATCACTTTAATAAAAAGTACATAAATGCAAAACTTTGGGACACAAGTTTGAGACAGCACACCTACATGCCTGCCTTTACTGAAACTTCATACATTTACTCTTCGACACCTGAGCGCGCCTTGGACTTTCTTTTCCAGTTGGTATCGGTAGCATCCTGCCTTGCCCATTTCCTGCTGATCTTCAGAATGACTGTTCCCTTCTTCTATTCTTTATGTATTTCAGCATTCATGTCAGTTTGGTAACTGGAGGAGAAAGAGCATGTCAGACCTATTTTCCAGGTACATGGTCAGGGAAGGGTACAGGAATAGTGATTGCATGAACGAATGCTACAAAGAAATCTGTAAATACAGTCAAGCTTCCCACTAACCTGTACCTAGATTACTGAAAGATTTGAAAATAGTTCAAAATGAAGAGGTTATTTTTGGAACAGAAATCAAAGAAAATTGCAGTCAAATTGTGTTATCAAACCCAGAAGGTGGGGAAAACATAATGAAATGGAAAAGGAAAGCGGTCAAAAAGGTTCAAGTATTTGGCAAAGAAACTACGTCAAGCACTTCCAAGGAGGAAGGAATAGAGACAGGCGACAACGACTTGGGGAAAGGAGAAAAGTAAAATGGAGGAAAGAAGTAGCAGCTGAAATAGCACAAGGATCACAAATGAAGAGTTCTTAAGAGGCATGCTGTGAGGTAATGGTCTAAGGGGCAGGCTAGTAATCCAGAACCAAACAGAGGCACAAACAGACTAAACTACAATGGCAAAAGCAGCAATATGGTCACAGAGGTTCACATGTACACAAGGGAATTACTTGAACAAAATGCATTACATTGCATCAAGTGAATTTAGTGTAGCTTTGCATGGTTCCTTGTTGGAAATGTTTCCAAATGCTTAAGCCTTCCAACAAGCTGAATAGGCAGAGAAGTTTCATGCAAAGTCCTGCAGCATACTGCAGGGCACATATAACTCAAAGGCTACAAGTTTATGGGGAATCACTGAGAAGTACTCTGAGACAGTAAGGAACCAAGAGGCCCATCAACCAGCAGATGTGGAAAGGAAATTAACAACTTCAGCACAAACCTAAACAATTTTCTTTTTAGGGAGTCCCTTCTTGTACAGTGTATTTTCCATCATCCTGTTAGATGTAAGCACCACAAAGTCTACATCTTAGGCAAATGAGATTAAAATGTGAGCATGCACATATTTTGTAATGGACTAGCATGCAAAGATAGCTTTTTTCAAGATATTTACAGCTGTTAAAGCAGGTGCTTACAACCAGATGTAACCAATGGCCAGGATAATAAGGTGTGTAGGAAATTCATTTCAATGAGTACCTGTCTCAACAGCTTATTTATCACATTTTTTTATAAGACAGGAGTTGAATGACGTACGTAACAGGCCAGAAGCACCGTCTAACCATGAATTACTATGTTACCATGACAATAATTCTCAACATGATATAAACATGCATGCCCCACCCCACAAAAGTTGTAATAATCACCAGTGAAAAGGCAGTTCAAACTGGGTCATCCTCAGATAAATCTGACAGAAATATGCAGAAAGGATGCAATTGCTAATTATATAGTTTAATTCCATGCTGAGAAGAGGTAAGGCAGTGATGAGAATATTATCCTGTTCGAAAGCAACTTGCTTAAATACATAATTGCTCTACTTTTTTTTATTTGCCTCATATGTACTAGAAATCTGCTTGAAGACACACAGGTGTGTATGAAACTGACTGCCTTCTCAGCAGCTGTTCAATCTAAATCACACCTTTTGCATTATGACTGTTACGGCACTGCGTTTTATGAAAGTTTTACACAACACTGATCCTGCCAAATCCAAAGACGGGAATGTCACCTTTTCAAAGTAATTCAGTAACAATTACACTACAAATGCAGAAATCAGAGCTGTATCTCCAAGACCATGTAAATCTACCTGGCATCTTAGAGCTAAGGCAATGAGATGAAAGGTTACACAGTGCAGAAGAAGGTTTATCTCCCATGATTTGTGACTGCACATTGTGTGAACCTGACAAGGCAAATAAGCACACTAAAATGTCCAAGTCCACTAAGTCACGAAGACTCTTGGTCTTAGAGCAGCTCATCAGATGTATACACCTTAGAAAAATAATTCTGTTACTAAGAAATTAATGTTTAAATAAATACAGTTACATTCTCAGCAATTAGCAAACATTTCTATCTAAATTAGATCAGCCATAGCATGTTGTGTTCAGCTTTAATATTTACATACAGAATTTGTACCAGTTCTACCTCTGTAAAATAAATACAGTCAATGACATGTTCTGTAAAACAAACACAGCCACATAAAAAATGATGAGAATGATGCAATAAAACATGGGAATAGCAGGCTTTCAGTACTTTTAGAAATAATTTAGAAATGCATTTGCATAAAACAAAAGGGATTACCATCTACAGAAGTTGTGGGAACGGATACCACAGGCTACTGAAATTGAAGTAGCCTGGAGGTCTTGCTCATGCATAAAGTCAGGGAGGATTGGGAGAATGGGTAGAAGATGGCTGTAGTGAAGAAATTACTGCAGGTCACTGGCCAGAAGACCGATGTAGTGGTGGAAGTGCTGCAGGTAATGGATGATTACGGTGTAAAGGGAATGGAGTCACTGGACAAAGCTGCCAATTTTCTCAGCAATGGTCATAAGTAATTCTCTTTCACATGGCAGCTGGGATTATATTCCACTGCACATTTTTGCCATATCTGTGAGGATCTTGGAGTGCAGCCACTACTCTTCTACATTTTGATTACTCAGTTGAAGTAATTTGGATATCTTATGAGGATGATCCCTCACCTGGTTGCTTCCAAAAGGAGTACCACCAGGCACATCTCCTTGGGAAGAGATTGTGGGACAGATCTAGGACATGTGGGAGGGTTTATATTGCTTAGTCTGGGTCTATATTATAACCGCAAAACCTCACATACGCGAATATGGAAACGTCAACACATATTGAGCGAACCGCGAAAACATCAAACGTCCTTAACCACGAAATTCGAAATGTCAAATCGGCATAATTGGCCAAGCCCACCACCCGCTATGTACTACACCTACCCAAACAAAATAAATAATCCACATACATACACTTAACAAAACGCTACTTCTAACCCTAAACTAAAGCTTACATATAGGACTATGTATGCACTTACCTTAACCCGCACCCTAACCCTAAGGTCCGTAACTATTGCACACTTACCTTAAGGAGCGATATACCAGAGAATGGCCAACTATGACGATTCGACATTTCGAATTTCGAGCTTCAGGATGTTCGGTGTTTTCGCTCAATATGTGTAGATGTTTCCATATTCGCGGTTGTATTAGGTAACTGCTTAGTCTCCCTAGGAACACAAATCCCAGAAGACAAACGGGAGACTGCTGCTGCTGCTGGAGGTCTTTTTTTTCTGCTCAGTTTGCTACAACTGTGACTTTCATTAGGACATTTTCTTTTTAGAAAAATAGATGGATGGATGGATGTAATACTATATTCCATGACATTAATTGTATTATATGATTCAGTCATTAACATATGTTCTCAGCTGAGCAGAAGGATATTCTGAATAATTTCCAACAGAAAAAAGTAATTTTAACTTAAACATTAACTAGGTAAAGTATGCAATGGAAAATAAAAATATACTGAAATATAAACTGACTACATAGATCTAAACAACTTGGAATAAATAGTAAAATTCCAACTAGAGATGATATCATCATCAACCCCCTTTTTCCCATTTTCACATGGGGCTGGGGTATCATGTCAACTGTTGCAATCTGTTAATTTATACCCAATCTCCTACTTTCTTCGACAGTCATGCTTGATTGTCACAGGTCTTCTTTCAGCAATCAATCCATATCTTTACTGCATGTCCTTGTTTTCTCTTGCCTTCTTCTGTTCTGTCACAAATCTTCTTCAAAAGATTGTCTTCTGCTTTCCTACATGTGTCCAAATGACTAACCTGTTCTCTTTGACCTTTTCTTCAAATGGAACTATTGGGATTCTGCTCTGATGTCCTTATTTCTTCATCTGTCCAAAAGTATGCATCATACTACCTGTCTCAGGCACTTCATCTCCATCATCCCTAGCTTCCTCAAGTGCTCTGCCTTTACTGCATAGTTTTCTGTACCATTCAGTCGTACTGGTCGTACCACTGTTTGTACACCTTATATTACAGACTTTTTGGCATTCTTTGGTTAAAGACTACCCCTGACAACCTGTGCCAGTTGGCTGCATCTCCTCTGATTCTAGTTTTGACCTCCTCATTCAGACTTCTTTTCTCCTTAACAACACATCAAATACAAATCAAATAAAACCCATCAAATCAAATTCACCAATAAAAGCTGTCATATACAATAGGTGGGAATAGTGACTTTGTATCATAATGGCAACACTTTCCATATTATCTTGGAATGCAAATATTCTCATAGGTATAGACAAGAAGAAAAGAATAATTAATTATATTAAGAAATGTACATTGTGAATAGTAATGCTGCAGAAGACACATTAGGAAAGAAATGAGCATGTGAATTTGATAAAGAAAGGATTTCATAATGGATATTCAGTAGACTATCATGGACAAAGGAAAAGAGAAGTACTTACATTAATTGCTAGAGGAGCTCCAATAGTGACAGAAAAGAGACAAAAAATAAAAATGGCAGATTTGTGGTAGTAAGGCTCTACTGACAAGGGATGAGGACTACGCTAGCATGTATTTATATTCCACCTAAAACTGCTATAATGGAGCTCACTTTTCTGGGAGAAATAATCAGCTTTCAGCAGGGAATATCACTTATAGGTAGGGAATGAAATTTGATTTGCAACAATGAGGATGTATCTGGGGGGCCTAGAAGGGAAAAATAAAAGAGAGTAGATTTCTGAGCAAATTTATGAAAGTAGGGAATATGTGAATTTCAGTAGTAGGAATTCAAGACAGAATTTAGATATTATTACCCAAGGTACAACAACTGGACTAGACTAGACTGAAATTATATTTCACAGGATCATGCAAAATTAATTGAGAACTTTGACAGACATCCATTAACTATTTCATATAGTGCACCAATAATTAACAAGATAAAAGTGTAGGTTAATGAAGTTAAGATGAGACACTGGTGCTTCCCCAGCTAACTGTTAAAAAGAGACAAATTTAAGGAACAAGTTGTTGTGTCTTTTGGCTTTTCCCGGTTAGGGGTCGCCACAGCAGAACTCCGGTCCGCTAATGATTGGCAGTAGATTTTTACGTGCCGAGTTGCCAGCCCTGATGCACAACCTTCAACGAAGGTACGCCCATTCACGCATGTCTCCACACAGAATACGCTCTAACTGAGAATCGAACAGGACAATGTCTTACTGTGAGGCGACAATGCTACCGCAGCACCACCACTGCAGTTAAATTTAAGGAACAAGTAATGGAAATTATTTGGGAGTAACAGATAAAAAGTAGTCCAGAAGATATTGCTAGTGAGTGGGATAAACTGAAAGTGGAGTTTAAAAATAGGGCAGAAATAAAAGAAAAGGAGCTATGGTTAAGAAGTAACACATTATTTAGAGGGGTTGACAAGGTTAGAGTATTTCAAAATAAGGGGAGATCTCACAGAAAAAGAAGTGGGGCAACTGCAGAGTGCTAAAGAGAAAATAAGTGAATACCTGGATAATATACATGAATATAGAAAGATTACTGTAAAGCAACTGTTTTTGGAAAATAACTCCAGGACACAAAAACCTTTGCACAACAATTTATGCAAAAGAAAGTAGAAAGGGTTATTGCCAAACTTAGGAGGCCTATAACAAGAAAAAATACCAGAGATCCTAGAGGTATTAGAGATACTTCAGATATTTTATGAAAATCTGTATAAAGCAGTGAAGTGGGGAAATCAGGTAACAGCACAAATGGAAATAATTATGGAAGACTTAAATATGCCAAGGTTAGAGGTAGATGAGGCTCAACAAATAGCAGTTAATATAGGAGGAGATGGATAAAAATGTTGATGTATAACCAATCTGCAGGAAAGTCTCCAGGAATAGATGGCATTCTGGAGGAAGTTTGGAAGCTAGGAGGGAAGAAAGTGAGAAAGATCTGAAAGGTTTTGCTTAACAGTATTTTAAAAAGAAGGGAAGCACCAACATCCTAGAAAAAAGCTGCGGTGGCTGTAATACCTAAAGATGGAAAAGACCATCAGATCCAGCTTCATATAGGCTCATTTCAACCCAGATTATAAAGTGTTTATGTCTATAATCGCTAAATGAATGTCAAAGGTTACCAAAATTGACAGATCTGGATCAATGTGATTTTGTGGAGGGGAGGCAAACAAAACCCAGACTGCAAAAGTAGCTGACTCGAAATCCAGCTCCAGACAAGTGGAGTACCTCAGGGTTCAGTCCTGGGACCACTCTTGTTTGGCATCTACTTCTCTGAAGTATAGGCCAACACTAAAGGACTCTGGCTAACAAAGTTCGCAGATGACTGCAAACTGGGAGCCATTATTGAATCCCCAAATTATGTGGATATTCTACATGATTTCATGGATAAAATTACCAAGCTGGGCATTAATCCCTATGCCACTCGATGGGTTGTCAACTGGCTTACAGACAGAACCCACACTGTAAAAGTAGCCGACTCAAAATCCAGCTCCAGACAAGTGACAAGCGGAGTACCTAAGGGTTCAGTCCTGGGACAGCTCTTGTTTGGGACAGCTCTTGTTTGGCATCTACTTTTCTGAAGTACAGGCCAGCACTAAGGGTCTCTGGCTAACAAATGTCTCAGATGACTGCAAACTGGGAGCCATTATTGAATCCCCAAATGATGTGGATATTATACAAAAGGGCCTTACAGAAACATATGCTTGGTGCTAGAGCCATGGGCTCAAGCTCAATGCCAAGAAATGTATAGTTATCTCCTTTGGGAAAAAACATGTACCCATGAATTACCGCATAAGTGGCAGTACACTAAACACCAAAAGTGTGATAAGGGACTTGAGGAAACAAGTGGACAGTGGTCTCACCTTCGATAACCACATAGTCACAACAGTCAGAAAATCCTTCTATGTGGCACACCTCATCACTAAGGGCTTTTCATCCAGAAAAACGGAGGTCATTGTCCCACTGTACCCATCCCTCATTAGACCCATTATAGAGTACAATGCCCCATTTGGTATGTACCTCACAAGACATCTGCAACAACTGGAAAGGCCACAAAAATACCTCACTAAAAGAATCACAGGCCTAAAGCAGATGCCCTATGTTGACCATCTAAAAAAAAACTATACTGTCACATATCACCTACGATCTCTGCTTAACATACAAGGCCATGTCAAACCCACTGCTGTTGGACATGCTCCACTTAAAGAAATCCCAATCCCTCAGAGCCACATGCTCCAGGGATCTAAACCTGGTCATCACAATGAACAAAACATGATGGAGGGATAGGTTCCTGACCCAGAGACTCCCCATACTCTGGAATAGACTGCCCATACATGTCAAGCAGAGCGCCTCTTTGGCCCTCTTCAAAAGGAACACTGATGATTGGATGGGAGATAGGAAATTCACCCCGGGGATCACGTCTAGGAAATTCACCCCGGGGATCACGTCAGTCACCCTGCTAGACAGGGGGACCAGGGAAGTAAATATTCTGGGAAGAAATAGCCAGGGAATTGTTATGGCTAGGCTTGTATAGGTCATAGGGCCGATAGCCTAGTACCAACCTATGAACCTATAATGTATTTTTATTTATATACTGTGATAATTTAATAAAGGTGTTAAAAAGTGGAAGTTGATGAAATGTGGGTCCTATTCTTCTCCTACCTTTCTTCCATGACTCACAGTCAATATCACATTGACTGGCTTTCAATGTTAATTAGTGAAGTAGCTCTCAGCATAACTCTAAACCTCTTAGCATAAAAAATCAGGACAAAGCTAAAAATAATGGGCGGCAAAGCCCCCAAAATAAGAACAAATTTTAAATATTGCTCTTATAAACTTAGAATGCTGCTAGAATAAAAGGTTTTGTGTTACCATGCATTTTCTGAAGGATATGAATTCTGAAACTTAAATGTCTGTCATTATTTAATGAATTCAGTCATCACTGATTTGCCATAAAAATCCAGAAAACCATGCATTTTATGAAGAACAGACTGAAAATATGAGGCAAAAATCTGGACAGTTGAGAGATTGTTCTCAGTGATTATCAGTTTTCTTCATCTTTAGACTACAACAGATTCAGTAGGTTTATGTCCTCAGAGCAGGGAAAGAAGCTATAAAAATAGTTTACAGCAAAAAACCAAAAAACAAAACAAAAAAAACTTGTGAACAGCTTTGCAATCCCAGTGGCTATAAAATAACAATAAATAAATTGTATGTTTTGTAACTTGTATAGCTTCTATAACTGTGATACTTGTGCAACATATTTACACTTTGTAGTCTTGCCCAAGTCTTGGCTGAAAAGTGTCCTATGACAAGCCCACTACACACATTAACAAACAAATAAATAAATATGTGCACTTTTCTTTGCAAAAAATTTTCAAGTGTGACAGACAAAATAATGAAAGAGCAAGGAAGGCAAATTCCTAAAGAAGGTATCAAGAGATTTCATTATGGCTGACATGTCGTGCACTGAAAAACATTAGTACAAAAATGCCATAAAGGGGAGTACGCTGCTAAGTGATGCATTTTTAATATATGGAAATAATTCTGAAGGCAAGAATATGACCTCTGGGGAAAGGAAATGTTGGCTTTGGGGTGTTATTGTCCTTTAAGGAAGGGATGATAATCACTGAATGTGACTAGAATCCTGGAAAACAGAAGACTAGGGGTGGGCATTACAGGGTCACAGGAATATACAATACAGTGACTGTAATGCCAAAGTGCAAAAGTCACAGAGTTGAAAATTTATTTTTTTCAAGTGCAGAAAATTCCCCTTTCCCTCTTGTATAACAGTTTTAGAGCTGACATTTCCTCCTACATCTTCAAAACATGCTGGGTAAGTAGGTAAACATGTACTGTATTTACGTATGCTTTTATAGCTTCAAAGCAGAGGAGGACAGGTCGCTTACCTGATTTACATAAAAAAAAGCACAGGGCCCCTGCATGGAAGTGTGTATTTGTATTTGCAGAGGTGGAAGAGTTGTTGCTCATGTAAACAACTGTAATTTCAATTCCACTTTAAATCAAAGTGGAATTTGAACTCTTCTCTCATAATCACAACAAGCTTAAGAGTAAAATGGGATGGGATGGCAGTCTACATACAAGAAGATGTAGTAAGAAAGAAGCAATATTTTCTGTAAAGCAGTCTTTGTTTCATACAAAAATGTTTGAACTGTGTTACAATGGTAGTTATTTAAGTTACTGTCATGTCATCATCCACCGAAATACAAGTTAGATGGATGAGTGTTGCTAAAAGGAGAATTATACATACCATATAGTATTGGTTAGGAAAACCCAGCCACTGGGGATGCACAAGCCAGTGCATTTCTTTGTGCCGGTCCCAAGCCCGGATAAATGGGGAGGGTTGCGTCAGGAAGGGCATCCGGCGTAAAACTTCGCCAAAACATTTCATGCAGATACCAAGAAAAATTTTTATACCGGATCGGTCGAGGCCCGGGTTAACGACGACTGCCACCAGTACTGTTAGCGTACAGGGTGCTGGCGGAAATTGAGCTACTGTTGGCTGAAGGAGGAGAAGAGGTGGAAGACATGGCCAAAGGCAGGAAGAGAGGAGAAAGGCTAGGACTGTGGTAGTGAGGGTCGGAACTTTGAATGTTGGCAGTATGACTAGTATAGGGAGAGAGCTAGCTGATATGATGGACAGAAGGAAGGTTGGTATATTGTGTGTGCAAGAGACCAGATGGAAGGGGAGTAAGGCTAGGTGTATCGGAGGTGGATTCAAATTGTTTTATCATGGTGTGGATGGGAGGAGAAATGGCGTAGGAGTTATTCTGAAGGAACAGTATGTTAAGAGTGTTTTGGAGGTGAAAAGAGTGTCGGATAGAGTGATGTTTATGAACCTGGAAATTGATGGTGTAATGATGAATGTTGTTAGTGCGTATGCTCCACAAGCTGGGTGTACAATGGATGAGAAAGAAAAAATTTGGAGTGAATTGGATGAAATGGTGATGACTGTACCCAAGGGTGAGGGAGTGGTGATTGGAGCAGATTTCAATGGGCATGTTGGTGAAGGGAACAGAGGGGATGAGAAAGTGATGGGTAGGGTATGGTGTTAAACAAAGGAATGCAGAAGGTCAGATGGTAGTGGATTTTGCGAAAAGGATGGACATGGCTGTGGTAAATACGTATTTTAACAAGAGGGAGGAGCATAGGGTGACATACAAGAGTGGAGGAAGATGTACACAAGTGGATTATATCTTATGTAGGAGGGCCAATTTGAAGGAGATTGGAGACTGTAAAGTGGTGACTGGAGAAAGTGTAGTTAGGCAGCATAGGATAGTGGTTTGTAGGATGACGTTGGTTATCAAGAAGAGGAGGAGGAGTGTGAGGACAGCACCAAGGATCAAGTGGTGGAAATTGAAAAAGGGTAATTGTGAGGTGGAGGTCAGGGATGAGTTAAGGCAGGCACTGGGTGGCAGTGAAGAGTTACCAAATAGCTGAGTAACTACAGCAGAGCTAGTAAGGGAGATGGCTAGAAAGGTGCTTGGTATCACATCTGGACAGAGGAAGGACAACAAGGAGACATGGTGGTGGAATGAGGAAGTACAGGAGAGTATACAGAGAAAGAGGTTGGCAAAGAAGAAGTGGGATTGTCAGAGAGATGAAGACAGTTGACAGGAGTACAAGGAGATGAGGTGCATGGCAAAGAGAGGTGGCGAGGGCTAAGGATAAGGCATATGAAGAGTTGTATGAAAGGTTGGACACTAAGGAGGGAGAAAAGGACCTGTACCGATTGGCTAGACAGAGGGACAGAGCTAGGAAAGATGTGCAGCAGGTAAAGGTGATAAAGGATAATGAGGGAAACATACTCACAAGCGAGGAGAGTGTGTTGAGGAGATGGAAAGAGTACTTTGAGGGGTTGATGAATGAAGAGAATGAGAGGGAGAGAAGGTTGGATGATGTAGGGATAGTGAATCATGAAGTACAATGGATTAGCAAGGAGGAAGTAAGGATAGCTATGAAGAGAATGAAGAATGGAAAGGCTGTTGGCCCAGATGACATACCTGTGGAAGCATGGAGGTGTTTAGGTGAAATGGCAGTGGAGTTTTTAACCAGATTGTTTAATGAAATCTTGGAAAGTGGGAGGATGCCTGAGGAATGGAGAAAAAGTGTTTTGGTACCGATTTTTAAGAATAAGGGTGATGTGCAGAGCTGTAGTAACTACAGAGAGATTAAATTGATCAGTCACAGCATGAAGTTATGGGAAAGAGTAGTGGAAGCAAGGTTAAGAAGGGACGTGATGATCAGTGATCAGCAGTATGGTTTCATGCCAGGAAAGAGCACTACAGATGCAATCTTTGCACTGAGAGTGTTGATGGAGAAGTACAGAGAATGTCAGGAGGAGTTGCATTGTGTTTTTGTAGACTTAGAGAAAGCATATGACAGGATGCCTAGAGAGGAGTTGTGGTATTGTATGAGGAAGTCAGGAGTGTCAGAAAAGTATGTAAGAGTGGTACAGGATATGTACAAGGGTAGTGTGACAGCAGTGAGGTCTGTGGTGGGAGTGACGGATGCGTTTAAGGTGTAGGTGGGGTTACACCAAGGATCAGCTCTGAGCCCTTTCTTATTTGCAATGGTGATGGACAGGTTGACAGAAGAGATCAGACAGGAGTCCCCGTGGACTATGATGTTTGCAGATGACATTGTGATCTGTAGTGAGAGTAGGGAACAGGTGGAGGAGACCCTGGAGAGATGAAGATATGCTCTAAAGAGAAGAGGAACGAAGGTCAGCAGGACTAAGACAGAATATATGTGTGTGAATGAGAGGGAGGATAGAGGAATGGTGAGGATGCAAGGACTAGAGGTGGCGAAGGTGGATGAGTTTAAATACTTGAGTCAATAGTTCAGAGTAATGGTGAGTGTGGAAGAGAGGTGAAGAAGAGAGTACAGGCAGGATGGAGTGGGTGGAGAAGAGTGTCAGGAGTGATTTGTGACAGACGAGTACCTGTAAGAGTGAAAGGGAAGGTCTACAAGAGGGTAGTGAGACCAGCTATGTTATATGGGTTGGAGACAGTGGCATTGACAAAAAGGCAGGAGTTTGAGCTGGATGTGGCAGAATTAAAGATGTTAAAATTTGCACTGGGTGTGACAAGGGTGGACAGGATTAGGAATAAGTATATTAGAGGGTCAGCCCAGGTTGGAAGGTTTGGAGACAAAGCCAGAGAGGCACGATTACGTTGGTTTGGACATGTGCTGAGGAGGGATGCTGAGTATATTGGGAAAAAGATGCTAAGGATGAAGCTAGCAGGTAACAGGAAAAGAGGAAGGCCTAAGATAAGGTTTATGGATGTGGTGAGAGAGGACATGCAGGTGGTTGGTGTGACAGAGCAAGATGCAGAGGACAGGAAGAAATGGAAACAGGTGATCTGCTGTGGCGACCCCTAACGGGAACAGCCGAAAGACGATGATGATGACAGTATTGGTTAAGAAAATATACTGGATACTTCATGGAGTATTACAGGCTCCCATACAAAATGTGTAAATGTAATAGATTTGGTGCTCTGCGTTACAGACAAGAAATCTATGATTTTGGAAACCCTCCCCATTATAAATTGAACTGTTCATGCATTGTGTGTCTTTAAAGCATTTGTGCTAAAACACAAAGAAATTAAAGGCCTCCAAAACACACAGGCAGACCATAATAATTAGTTAATTAAAAAAATTCTCATAAAGCTGTAAATATTCTACAGAGAAGACACTAATATAAACATTTGTAAGAAAGTACTGATGACAAAGCTGTGAAAATATTTAAGACTGCATTAAGTTCAGTGAAGGACAAGTCTTAAAAAAACAGTCATGGAAAGCATACAAAGATAAGACTTGTTAGGGCTGCCAAGAATGTGATAAATAGAAACAAAATAAATTACATAAGCAAATCCAAAGCATTACTAATAGGAAGGCTATGTTTCATTACTAGTGAAGGGTATAAGAAATCAGTAGCCAAGTAAAAAGGGCAAAATGAAAGTATATGCCATGAAATAATATTAAAAACAATTTATGCAGAGGTCACTGAAGGGGTCATTTGAAACTCATTTTTACCACGGCTGAACTAAAACCATACAGAGACTTGGGGATAGAAACATTTAACAGCAACCAGTATACCTGCTTAAACTCATTACCAAAAAGTAAAAAAGGTTACACAGACAAACCAATTAGTAAAAACTACAAGAAAAACCTAGCTAAGCTAGAATTTTCACTGCGTGATACCTTAACCTCCTAGAATACAGGCCCATGGGATATATGCAAACACTTTGGCTTTGTTGGCCTGAATCTGTCCATAAAGACTTAACAAGGAAAAAGGAAAAAGTCATGGACATTCAGAAGCAATACAGCTGAAACACGATGTCCTTAAGGAGTCATTTGCATATTTATTTATTTATTTATTTATTTGACATTTGTTTACTGGGAAAGACTGACTGGGCATGTACCATTTTCAGCGGAGGTCCAGGGAGAAAACTCCAGAAGTATAATAGTAAACTTAAAAACGAAATACATAAATTACAAAGACTGTCACACCAACAAAGTACAATTTGTATACGTGAACAAAAAAAAAAACAAATAATAATGTTAGAACACACTATATACCCACAATAATGAGCACAAATGCTAGAACACAATATCTACAGACATTGACTGGTGCTGCGGTAACATTGTCGCCTCACAGTAAGACATTGTCCTGTTCGATTCTCAGCTAAAGCGTCTTCTGTCTGGAGACATGTGTGAATGGGCGTGCCTTCGTTGAAGGTTGTGCGTCAGGCCTGGCAAGTCGGTATGTAAAAATCTACTGCCAATCATTAGCGGACCGGAATTCCGCTGTGGCGACCCCTAACCGGGAGAAGCCGAAAGATACAACATTGACTCAAGAATTTTTATCAGTAGATACTAATGAGATTTCATAAAAGACAAAGGGTAGAGTATGATTGGAATGAAAGAATATTTCAGTGTTAATGTATACTGAAGAAAGGATAGAGAGGAGGGTATATCACAAGGGGTAGTACTAATAAATCCTGATACAAGAGAATAGTAATGAGCACTAAATCCTGACATAAGAGAATAGCAACAAGTACTAAGATGTTGAGAAGCATGGGCAGATCCATTTGTTGGGCAGATGTTCTTTCAGTCGAGACTTGAAGGAATAGTAATGAGGTATTAATCTGACTGATTCTGGAATACTATTCCCAGGATTTGGCAACACAGTCAGAGTACAGGCTAGCTCCATTTGATCTTTGAGGTTTGTAAATGGCTAGAAGTTGTTTGTGAGAAGAATGTAGGTCATGAGATGGGATATAATGATGAAGTAGCATTGAGGGTGTTTGTGCAAATGAAGAGTTGTACAGTATTTTGTGTGTTAAGATTAGCTGATTAAAAGTCAGCTGGTGGGGAGTTCTAAAAAATTAAGGGTTTTCAGAGCAGAGCAGTGGTGAGAATAGGAAGGCTGACCAGTGACAAATTTAGCTATCTTGTTACAGCACTGACTGAGTTTTACTATAAAGGAAGAGTGAAGGTTAGTTAGAATAAAAGAAGCATATAGAATGAATGGTAGGAGATAAGTGGCAGCTAGAGTTTCTTTAGTGGAATTAGTGATGAAATTTTTAACCCCGTACAGCATGTTCAGGTTTTGATTTGTCTTTATGTTGTTATTGATATGCAGGTCAAATTTAAGATAGTTGTCGACTGCAACACCTAACAGCTTAGTGTGTGAAACAACATCAGTTCTGGTATTGTTAAGAGAAGTGATTATAAAGTTAGAGTAATCATAGGAGAATTGTTTGGGTAAGAACAGCAGAAGCTTGGTTTTACTTGGATTGAGTAAGAGATGGTTGTTGGTGAGCAAAGACTCAACGGAATTAAAAACATCTTGGGTTATATTTTGCAGATGGGTAAGACTATTACAGGAGCAGATTAGAGTAGAGTCGTCAGTATATTGAGTAAGGAAGGGTTGCTTGTTTAGTGTATGTATGAAGATAATTAATAAAAATGATGAAGAGGAGTGGACCCAGTATTGAAACTTGAGGTACCCCAGTGCTAATTGGTAAATAAGGAGAGAAACTGGAATTCCATTTGACTGACTGATATCTGTTAGAGAGATAACTGGTGAATCACGGACTGGTAGTTTCAGCTAAGCCAAGAAAGGATAGTTCGGACAAGGGTTTGGCGTGGAAGACAGAGTCAAAAGCTTTAGAAAGATCTAGAAATAGAGATGAGACAAAGTTTCATATATCATGAGCTTTATTTACTGTGTTAGTGAAGGACTGTAGAGCAGTGGTAGTACTGTGTGCCAGTCTGAATCTGTGTTGGGTGGGAGAAAGAAGGCTAATGTTGAGTAGGTACTGAAGGAATTGTTTGCTGACACTGTTCTCTAGAATGGGCTAGCAATAAGCCTATAACTGGATAGTTCTATAGAGGTGCCACGTTTGTGGAGAGGAAGGATGAGAAACATTTCCCACATAGTGGGGATATAGGCATCCTTGACAGATCTATTAACGAGTATGGAAACTGGGTAAGCTATTGAGTCAGCTGTCATTTGTAGACAATCGTTAGGAAAATTATTAGCAGAGGGGGAACAAGGTTTGAGTCTGCTCAGCAGGGACTTAGTGAAGGAAACGGGTACTGGTTGCAGAGAGAATGTGGAGAGGCTGTTACAAGGAGGATGAGAGAAAGTATAGGGTGATGCTGGGAAGTTATTAGTAATGGATGCTATGCTATGCTATTGATGAAGTAAGAATTAAACTGATAAGCTATACCCAAAGAGGAATTGGCAGTGGTGATTAGAGGGGACGAATGATTTCCTGGATGTAAAATTTTTTTTAATTGTATGCCAGCAAGTTTTTGGGTTGGATTTATGCTGATCTTGTGGTTTGGCATACAATTTTTTTTTTTTAATCAAAGTTCACTTGTTTCTTTACTAGATTATGTAGTGCACTGACATGTTGTCAGGGACGGCCTTTGGTCAAATGGTGCCCTAGGCAAAAGGGCTCCACAGCGTCCCCCCTCAAACCACTCAGTGCCCCCATCCTGGTCTACCTACACCATCCAGATTAATGGAAAAGGTCCCCTGCTAGAATGGTGCCCTAAGCGGCTGCCTAGTTGGCCTATGCCTAAGGCCAGCTATGCATGTTGTAGATCATTGTGTGTCTTCTATTTAAGTAGCATGCCCAGGCCTTATCTGTTTTTTTTTGCATAAGGAATCTGGTACTCACAGAAATCCATGGAGAGTAATTAGTTGTGACTATTTTCTTTCTGGCAGGAGCTAGTCTTATTAAAGTGTTTAGTAATGTAGAGTTGAATTTTCCGACTGCTTCAACAAGGGGTAAGTATTTAAGGAAAGACCAGTTAATACTATTTAATGTATTAGTAAAGGTCTGCTGGTTAAAGTGTGTTAAGTTACGTACAGTCTTATAACTATGTTGTTCGCACAGGTGAGTGATAACTCTAGTTGTGCAGACAAGGTGGAGATCACTAATAGTGTCTGGTAGTATTTCCGATTGAATAAAATTACTAGGGAGGGAGACCAAAATCTAGGTGATAGTTGAGTTTTTTTCATAAGCTGAGTTAGTATAAGTTGGTTGAGTTACGAGTTGTGAAAAAACAAAAAAGGTTCATGCTGTCTGTCAAAACTGGAATACAATTATGTGTGAAAAGGACAGTGGGGAAAGATTGGGGGTACACCCCAATACTGTGTTTAGAAGAGCCTCTAATCTGAAAAAGATCTTAGAGACAAGATTCAAAAGTAAGTAAAGGAATGATGATGTCTTGTGGGATGTGCCATCAATGTAGACATGTATTAACTGGTTCAAGTTTTAAGGTCAGGAATAAAACTATCGATATAGTGGGTAAATATAGCAGTTATTCACAAGGTGTGGTCTATATTGCTATATGTATGCAATGTCCCGCATTTTATATAGGTAAGACCCAACGTAAATTAGCCCAAAGAATTTACAAGCACTACTATGACATTTCCCAGAAGAAAGAAACCAATGCATTACTTAGACATCTGAGATTAATTCCTGACCATTTGTTTAAGTTTGTGGTTGTACATCAAGTGAATAGGGATCCCCGGGGTGGTCCATGGAAATTATATCTGGAACAAAAGGAAACATGGTAGCAGATTTTTTAAAATGCCACCTTCCCACCTCGCCTTAATGATATGATTTCTATTACTAGTTTATTTAAAATTAAAAGCTTTTGATAAGTAGTTTTTAACTTTTTGGATTATTTTGTTCATATTCTGCAGGTTTGATATATATATATATATATATATATATATAGATATATATATATATATTTTTTTTTACAATATATGTATTTTCACAGCAATTTTATATATTTTTTTTCATTGGGTGGTATTTAATGGGCTAACAGAACTTCAGTGCCTGTTTCTAACTGAACAGTTTTTTCTACTGGCTGCTGGATTTTTACTTTCTGTGAATGTAATACAAAATGGCCAACATGGTATTGATTTATGTCTGATGAAGTCTGGTAAATACACTAAACTAAAGTGCTTACAATAAAGTACTTTATTTATCGGTGCATTTTGTGTTTGACTACACCTACTGCTGTGCTTTTTTATGGTGTTCTTTATGCTGTCTGTGGGGAATTGGGAGTTTAGTTTCTGCCAGTCAATGCTGACATCACCTAATATTATAGTTTCTAGAGAGATATTTGTTGACACCAAGGATAGAACATTTTCAAGAGTTGATATATTGTTGCCTGGGGAAATATACAATGCAATAATGCAGAGACTTTTCCTGCCATTTAAGTTAAGATAGGTGATCATAATTTTGGCTTTGTCAAAGGGAAGTACAGGATGGTTATGTGGACTTAAGGAAATAGAGTTAGGACAGAGTACAGCTACATCCCTTTCTTTTGAGTCTCTCAGCTCTAAGCATATTGAAACCAGGGGGGAGAACGTCAATATCTTTAATGTGTGGTGTAAAACAGGTTTTAGCGAGTACTAATAAGTCAGGGGATTGTATGGTAATTGAAGCATGTAACATATATCCCATTGGCCTCTTCTCCAGGACATCAAGGTATCACACAGTGAACACTCTAGCTTGGCTAGGTTTTTCTTGTAGTTTTTACTAATTGGTTTCTCTGAGTGACCTTTTTACTTTTGTTTGTTGGTTGGGATACTTTGCAGACACTTTAATGGTTATGAATATCAGCTGGGTTTAAAGACCCTGTGTTTCCAGAGGATACCAAGTAGAGATGCCAGTGAAATAAGACCAAAAACAGAAGAAACACTGGGAGCCCCAAGGAAGGAACGTGTCCAAAAATATACAAAACGTATCCAAAGTTTTAAGGAAAACAAACAAGCATAAGCATAAACGCTTTCAATGAATCGACTGCGTTTTCGTAATAACTTCATCAGATAAAACAAAACAGCGGGAAACCAGCTTAAATAGATGATTTAAACAGGATATCTAATTGCTCATTGGTTCATTCATTGATTAATAAATTAATTAACAAATTAATAGTCAAAAACATTTCTAAAAACATTTTGAGAAACATTTTAAAAACTGCTCAATAAATGCTTGCATAAATATGAATGATTAAAAATAAAAGAATAAAACCAATTTAACAAAATCCCTAGACCTATGTGTATTTTTAATATGTTTATATATATATATATATATATATATATATATATATATATATATATATATACTACATTAAACTTGAAAAATGTAAAAAAAGCAATAAAGTGCTCTGTTTTGTCCAATGGTTTACAAGTAATTTACAATTTAGCTTGCCTTAATTTTAACACTGGTTTAATAGAAACCATATCATTTAGTCCGGGGGGGGGGGGGGTTGTTGCCTCCAAAGTGATTTGCCAAAAGAGCTCTCGGTATTCTAACCGAGTCTCCCACATACCCCCCCGGATATCCTTGTCTACTACCTCCAAAACAAAAAATGTATATGTGGCCTCATGACAAGTTAGTTGGTGACGATATAGTGCATTTCTATGGTTTTCCTTGTTGATTTCATAATAATGTTCGTAAATACGTGATTTTAGTTTCCTTTCAGTCTTGCCGACGTAAAAGAAACAACACGATTTACATAAGGCGATGTACACTAAACCATAAGTGTGACAGTTGGCAAAGCAATTGCTTTGCAACGTTCTGTTTCTGCTAGTCAATTCCAACTTTGATCCGTTGTATAAAAAACAACATTGGGAACAAGTCCCACATTTGAAGGTCCCAGCCTGGTTCCATGTTTCTTCCTAGTTCCATGCTCAAAAATATTTTTAAAATTGGAGTCCCTTCTATATGTGAATACCAAAGGACTGTCTCGTAGGAGATCTAAATCTGTGAATTCTAGAAACCTCTTCCATTCCCTATTCACTACGTTCTTAATGACCCCTGAATCACCATTGTAGTCCAGAACGAAAGTGTCATATCTATTGTTCGTGGTATTCGGTAAAGTAACAGATGTAGTGGAAACATCCTGTCCTAATATAGGTGAAAATCTATCAACTCTACTTTTAATCACTTCCTGTTTGATTTCATTCGTCAGTTGTAATGGATAACCCCTGTCTTGAAACACCTTACATACATAATCGCATTCTATGAGAAATTCATGATCTTCCGATGTCATCGACTAATTCTGACAAGTTGCCTTTTAATTAAATTTTTCTTTTGAAAAAAAGGGTGACCACTTTGGAAATGCAGGTAAGAATTGGAAAATGTCGGTTTTCTATATACCTTGGAAGAAAATCTGCCATTTAATTTAGAAATACTAACATCCAAATAGTTGAATGTATAGTGGTCCACTTGATAAGTGAAATCTAAAAAACTGGTGGTATTTTTAATGTAAGCCAAAAATTCTAAAAATTCCTTCCTTGGGGCTCCCAGTGTTTCTAGAGGATAGCCAAACTTATGCTGTGCTGACACGGTCTTAAGAAAAAAAAAATGACATGGGTCCACTATGTAATTTTGAAATACTGAAATCCATAATTTCAGTATTTCGAAATTACATAGCTGAAAACTCAAAGTTCCGAAACCGGCAGAAGTGCGAAATTCAAAATCCCGAACCACAAAGATGTTGAATTTCCACTTCTGCTGGTGCAGTGTGTGCATGGATGGGTGGAAGTCTAGGTAAGTATGTATGTGTAAGTGTGTTGGTTAGGGGCTTTAGTGTGTGTAAGTGTGTGTTATGTGTGTGTGAGGGACTGTGAAATGTGTGGGTGTGAGTTTCGTTTGTGTGTCTGTTTGTGCGATCTTGGAGTTAGAATATATAAATAGGGTGTGTGTGGGGGGCACAGCCCCACACATAGGGGGGTGCAAGGGGGCTTGCCCCCCTGCTTATCTGTAGTGTAGAATCATTTACTTGATTGTGGAGGGGGGTTGTGTGTGTGTGTTTATGTGTGTGCTACATGTGTAGCGTACCTTCGGGATTTTGAATTTCGCCATTATGCGTTTTTGGAATTGTGTGTTGTGGTTGGGTTTTGGCTATGTAATTTCGAAATACTGAAATTCGGGATTTCAGTATTTCGAGATTACATAGTGGACCCATATATATATATATATATATATATATATATATATATATATCTATATGTATACATATATATATACATATATATATATATATATATATATATATATATATATATATATATATATATATATACACACATATATATATATATATATATACATATACACACACACATATATGTGTGTGTGTGTGTGTATATATATATATATATATATATATATATATAAACATCTAGGGTCTATATTATAACAACGAACGATCAGATGATCGAACGTTGTTATATTGACCCCTAAATCACAAATACTCAAAACAGCCCCACACCCTCCTACTCAAATATACCAACTCTTGAGATCGCACTACAGTGGAAGAAATGGCACAACCCGGCCATTCGCTATTTTGCCGGTTCGACACTTTGTGTTCCAACTAACAGCATTCGATCATCTGATCATTCGTTGAACTAAAGTAGACCCTATACATATACATACACACACACACATACATACATATACATGTGTGTATCTATGTATGTACATATATATATATATATATATATATATATATATATATATATACCCATACATACATACACACACACACACTTTATGTATATATATATATATATATATATATATATATATATATATATATATATATATATGGGTCTAGGACATTTCACTGAATGCACATTTCACTGAAAGTCAAATTAGTGTACACTTTTCACTGAAAGCTCAATTCACTGAAAACTCAATTCACTGAAACACATTTCAATGAAAGTTATATATGGCCTTTTCCCCACTGTAATGCGACCCTGGAGTTAGTATATATAGTAAGGGGGGTGTGGGGGGGCATAGCCCCCCCCTCATATTTTAAATATTTTGAACTATATACATGGATACTTGCAATTCCAATATATTATTCTTTTGCGAACATAACCCACACCCCTCCCTTACTATATATACCAACTCCAGGGTGGCACTACAATGGGGAAAGGCCATATATAACTTTCAGTGAAATGTGTTTTAGTGAACTGAGTTTTCAGTGAATTGTGCTTTCAGTGATTTGTGTTGTCATTTGAGATTCAGTGAAATGTCCTAGACCCATATATATATATATATATATATATATATATATATATATATATATATATATATATATATATATATATATATAGACAAACACACACATATATATATATATATATATATATACACACACACACACACACGTGTGTGTGTGTATGTGTATAGAGAGAGAAAGAAAGATACAAACAGCAGCAAAGATGCAATTTTTTTCAATGCTTCTACACTGCATTGCTGTACTATTCAAGCATGGGGACGCAAGTCCCACACTTATGCACAATACATCATCACATATAAGACAGTACAGAAGACATAAGTGCCATTATATGACATTATTTAAGAAAGGTAAGAATTTCTTTCTTAAATAATGTCACTGTATAATAGCAATAACTCACTCCTGATTCTGGGTATCACAGGATTTACTCATTATTGGATTCATTTAATCACTTGGGCTTCACCATGCCAACAGTGGGTAAATCCTGTGACATCCACACCCAGTCATGGGTTATTGCTAAAACAATACAAAATATAGTAGAGTCAATTATCCAAACTAATTGGGACCTAGGATAGTTCAGATCAAACATACATTGAACTAGATGAAAAAACTTCTAAAATCTTATTTTTTCTACACCCAGGGAATACACTTTTCAACCATTCAATGATTCCATTCGACAATAAAGAATATTTTTCACACATGAGCAGGCTACAAGCTAAAAAAAACATGTCAAGCGAATACATGTAATGTTTACATATTCAGACTTTATGATATTTTTCCTACTCAAAAACTTTGGAAGGCTGAGTTCAGATAATTGACATTTCAGATAATCGACTCTCTACTCTACATAATTCAGCTAATATACATAGTTTGTCCTAAGTGCAGTAACAAAAGAAATTATAGTATACAGTTCTATGAAACTTTCCAAAATAATTACTGTTACAAATTAGCAACAAGTTAAAAAGTACAGTTTTGTACCTACCATAAATGTAGATGTCCGAACTGGATAGCATCTGCAGTCATAACAAGTGGGTTGTCCTGTCGTCAGGCAGCCCTGCAGTCGGCCGGATTCCAAAGTCCGGGTCCGGCTTCGGCTGATGTCGCACTCCACCCGACGTCATCTCTGTTGGTCTTCGGGTATAAAAGCATCAGCCGACGCCATTTTCCTCAGTGTTTCTTGCCCCAGATGCCAGTAGCCCTCTTGCAGGCTAAAATTTGGATAGATGCCAATGTTTCCAAATAGATAGAGGTAAACACAACAATAAGCATATATGTACATATATACAAACAAATACACCATAAAAGACGCGGTCCCAACAGCTAGCTATTAGGAGGGTAAACACCCTAGGAGTACCACAGAGGGAAGGAGGGAGTGACTGCAGATGCTATCCAGTTCGGACATCTACATTTATGGTAGGTACAAAACTGTACTATGTCCTTCATGGATGCATCTGCAGTCATAACAAGTGGGTAGAATACCATAGCCAACTAGGGAGGAGGATAAAAGTAGATTATGGTGTGTTTAGGATCCCTTGCAGTACAGCAGTGGCAAACCCTGCTCGGGATCTGGAATATAGAGGCAAATTATAATGCTTGGCAAATGTATGCACGGAGGTCCAAGTAGCCGCCTCAATAATGTCTTTGGTTGCCACAAGAAGGCTGTGGTAGTGGCTGTTGCCCTTGTAGAATGAGGTCTTATGTTCTGTGGAATTGGTTTTCCATGGAAGGAGTAACAGTATCGTATGCAATTTCCTATCCATTTGGAGATTGTCTGTTTGGAAATAGCTTTTCCTTCCCTTCCTGTTGCATAGGCTACAAAAGTTGGTCAGTCTTTCTGCTATTTTTGTTCTGTCCAAGTAATAGCGTAGCTGTCTATGTACATCCAAGGTATGCAGTATTCTTTCCCTCTGTTTTGTGGGTTGGGAAAGAAGGTAGGTAGGTGGATTGCCTGGTTTAAAGATACTCTGGATACCACCTTGGGCATAAATGTAGGATTAGTTCTCATGGACACTATCTTGGTGGAAGATTAGGAAGGGTTGCACTGCCATTAAGGCCTGTAGTTCTGAAACCCTCCTTGCTGAAGTAATTGCCAGTAGGAAAGCAGTTTTCCATGACAGGTGTTGTAGGTCTGCTGTTGCTGCTGGTTCAAAGGGTGATAGTGTCAACTTTTCTAGCACAAAGTTTAAATCCCAGGCTGGTAATGGTGGTTTCCTTGGAGGTTTTACATTCTTGATTCCTCTGAGGAACTGCCTGAGCAAAGGGTGCGAAAAACAGGTGGATCAAAGCTGTATTCTGCTGAAATAGCTGATGCATGTATCTTGATGGAGGAGTAGGACAGGCCTGAATGAAGAAGTTCGCCAGATACTCCAGAATGTTAGGCATATCTATGTTTGACACATCTTTTCCTCTTCGGTACTCCAAATGACAAACCTTTTCCATTTTCCAGCATAGTTCCTTCTTGTTGAAGGTCTGCGTGCTTCAAGAATAATGTCTTTAACTCTTTGGGAAAGTTCTGGATTAGCTGCTGCTATGTGATGTTCCATGCAGTCAGTTGCAGCGTTTTAGGTTTGGATGTATGATGCTGTAGTTGTTCTGAGTTAACATCAAAGGCATCAGGGTATTGGCCACATATTGTTCGAGACATGCTCTTCAGTAGTGGGTACCAGTGTTGTCTTGGCCAGTTTGGGGCTATCAGGATTATCCTTGGACGTTCTTCCTTGATTTTTAGTAGTACCTTGTGTATCAAAGGAAGAGGTGGGAATGCATATGCTGTTAGGCCTTTCCAGTTGAAGGAGAGTGAGTCCACTTTCCATGCTAGTGGGTGGAATGTCCTTGTGCAGAATTTTTGAGCTGGTGATTGAGAGGTGATGCGAATAGGTCTATCTGTGGCATTCCCCATTTCTTTGAGATGGTCTTGAAGATGTCGGGTGCAGCTTCCATTCGTGGGCATCGAAGTGGTTCTGCTTAATATGTCTGCTAGAGTATTGTCTTTCCCGGTACAAACATTGCCTGTAACTGAATGTTGTAGCTGAGTGCCAGGGTCCACAGCTCCAAGGTCATTCTGCATAGGGGTATGAATGAGTGCCTCCCTGTTTGTTGATGTACCACATGACTGTGGTGTTGTCTGTCCTTATCATCAACTGGCCCTCTTTGAGGAATGGTTTGAACTTTTGGATTGCCAGTTTTACTGCCAGCATTTCTTTTAGATTGATGTGCAGGTGAAGTTGATCCTGTGTCCACAATCCTTGCACGCATTTGTCCAGCATGTGGGCCCCATCCTAGGTCTGAAGCGCCTGTTGTGATGGTCTGGCTTGGTTGACATCTGCGAAAGGGTAGGCCTGGGTTTGACTGGCATGCCTGAGCCCACCATAGGAACTCCTGTTTTAAGCATGGAATTAGTGGGATTTCTGTTTCTAGACTGTGTCTGTGTTGGGACCATAAATTCTTTAGGTACCACTGTAGTTTCCTCATATGTAGTCTGGCAAATGGGACCAAGATTATGCATGATGCCATGAAGCCCAAGGCCTGCAGAAATTTTCTTGCTGTTAACTCGTTCAGTTTTGTTAGTGCCAAGAAGTAAAGAGGAAGTTCTTTTGTTTTTCTGTAGTCAGGAATGCCATTTGTTGTACTGTGTCCAATTCAGCCCAAGAATGTCCTTGTTTGGGATGGTATCAGCCTTGACTTTTGTAAATTGACTGTGTATCCCAGTCCTTGTAGCAAGTAAATGACCCTTTGTAAATCTGTTGTCAGCTTGCTTTTGTTGTCCCCTTGTAGTAGGCAGTCGTCCAGGTATGGGTAAATCTGAATTCCTGTAGTCTGCAATGGGCGATTACTGATGCCAGGCATTTTGTGAATACTCTGGGCAGTAGATAAGCCAAAGGGCAATGCTGAGAATTGATAGTGCTCTGATCCTGCAAGAAATCTGAGGTATCTTCTGCAGATTGGTCGAATGGGGCGTGCAGGTATGCCTCCTTGAGATCTAGAGTTACCAGCCAAGACTCCTTGCCCAGCATGGGAAGAAGTTGCTGTAGGGTCAGCATTTTGAATTTTGGGACAATGATGTATGTATTTAAGGTGGACAGGTCGAGAATTGGTCTCCAACTTTTTCCTTTCTTGGAACTAGGAATAGTCTGGAATAGAACCCCTTTCCTTGTTCTGCTGTTGGCACTCTTTCCACAGCTCTCATGTTTGCTAACTCCATTATCTGGAGCCTCTGTTTTTGATTTGGAGGTAGATTTGGCATTCCTCTTTGACTGGTAAAGTGTGGAAGTGAAACCGTAACCTTGATCTATGGTTTGTAAAATCCACTTGTCTTTGTTATGTAGTGCCAGTTCTTTGAAAATAAGGTTAACTTTCCGCCTAGAGGAGCTGCTATTTGTTCCCTGGTAGGCGGAGTTAGGATTAAGTCACTGTGGTTGTGCTGATGTAGTGGCAGTGGCTGTGTGTGTGCCTCTGTTGTTACGTTGCCACTGCCGCCCCCTGTATGCACCTCCTCTGGAGTGGTGTCTGCCTCTGGAACGCCTATTCCTGCCCCTTTGAAATTTTGTGGAGTCAGGAAAGGACCAATTTTGGCAGGCCAGTTCCTGCTAAACCTTGGGGTTGAACCTGCAAGAAATCTTTAACAGTTTGAACAGATTTTGCCTTTTCTTCCATTTTCTTCATAACCTGCTGGGCAGGTGTACCAAACAAACTTGTCTTGTCCATAGGAGCATCTAGCAACTTAGCTTTAACATGATCCGGTAAAGCTTGTTCCTTTAGCCATGCATGCCTTCTTATCACTGTGCCTGTCATGGCTGATCTAAATGAAGCCTCCAGTGCATCATAGCCACATTTTAAGGAATGGTTGCTAACCTGTTGTATGTTATTTACCATCTCTAATACATATTTCTTATCAAGAGATTCATCAGTGGTTAGTTTTTTAGTTAACTGATCAAGCATAAACTGTTGGTATTGTATCATGTGAAACTGACAGTTTAAAGCTCTAGCTGAGAGAGTAGCTGAAGTGTAGACCTTTTACCCCATCTGTCTAATGACCTTGCTTCCCTTTCAGAAGGAATAGGGTTTTTAGCTGTGGTCGACTGCCTTGGGACCCTGGGATATAGTTTCTGGGTCTGCAAGTGGGGCCTTGTAAAGGTGGTGATGAGTATCTGGCACCCTGTAAAATCTGTCTGGTTTGGCAGGGGCTGGGGTAAAGAATCTGGAGCGGACCAAACATCATGGAAAGCATCATCCACCACAGAGAGAACAGGAGGTATAGCTAAGGGCCTGTGCTGTGGGAGGTGCAGAAAGGTCCTAAGTCTTTTTCTGGAGTCTGAAAACTCCTGTTGCTGCCATTGGAACTGTTCTCGCATGGCATGCAAGGTTTCAAAGGAGAATTCTTCTGGTGGGGAAGCAGCTGGAATGGATTCTTCAGCATCAGAATCTTCAAAATTGGAGAAGGAGCCTCTGGCTGGTCAGTAATGTCTGATTCATCAGCAGAATCATCAGAAGACACTGGCTCAGGGGCTCTGCCCTAGGTCTCTTCTCTGGGGCTGAGAGGCCCTGTCTGGGTGAGATTGAGATCCTCTAATTAAAGAAATTAAATCTTCTGCCAAAGAAAGCATTTGAGAACTAGAAGAGGGCCTGGATGTGGGGGGTTTAACAGGCACTGATTTAGTAGTCTTGGCTGCTTTAGCCCTGGCGAAGGCCTTAATGGACATGGCTGCTGGAGGCCTAGCAACACCACGTGCTGGGGTAGAGACATCCAAGGGATGGTGTCTGATAAGTCAACCACCGTAGTGGGTAAAATTTCTGAGGTCGATTCAAGAGTTGTAGCAGGGGCCTCAGTTGTAAGAATAGGTTCAGCTATACTTTGATAAGTTTTCTCGGTTTCGCCGAAACCGAGACACTTTGCTTTACCGTGGTTTCGCCGAAACCGCGGACCCAAAGTGTCGGTCTTATCTTGAAGATTGGGTAGTCGGAGGATCCGGCGGCATAATGTACGCAAAATCAGTACCGAAAAACTGTTCTGCAAACTCGGTTGAAGGAGGCACAGGCCGAACAGGCTGCTACGGCTGGGCCTAAACAAGGCAGACAGTAAGAGTGGAAATCTTTATGAGGTATTTGTTTCCCACAGGTTAAACAATTGTTAACTTTTTCTGACATCGGCTGAGGCAAGAAAGAGTCCCAACGGGTACTTAGCTTTAGAAGTCTTAAGTAGTATTCGGTAGAAGTAATCTCTGGATCCGACCGACCGGCACTTGCGAACAGCTTCTGCTTCGGGCGCCACGCGGCAAGAAAGACAGAGGAAAATGGCGTCGGCTGATGCTTTTATACAAGACCAACAGAGATGACATCAGCCGGACCCGGACCCGGACTTTGGAATCCGGCCGACTGCAGGGCTGCCTGACGACAGGACAACCCACTTGTTATGACTGCAGATGCATCCATGAAGGACATTGTATGATTAACTCAACTAATAGGTCCAACATTTGCATGGAACAAGGGGTTAAGCAGCAAAGGTTATATGCAGCAGGCTTCGTAAGAAAATAACGCACTCATTTGTTACCAGAGTTGCATATTCAACTGCTACTGAGCTTAGAAGCCATAAGGGAGTTAAAATGTTCAGTTCTTAACTTGGAAGAGAGCTTATTCCAAATTTTACCAATGGATGGGAAAAACAGTGAGCCTCTGAATGTATTGAAGGGAATGGGGCCATGGACCAACTGGTGACTGATCTGTCAAAGGCTCCATGGAGACATTCTCCAATTTTTAGACTTCGACAGAGACAGGCAGTTTGGGTAGTAGAGAAGTTTGTCAGTCAAGCATAGTTGCATACAAATGAAACCGTGGTCATCGTCAAACCAGATGAGATCATGGGCAGAGAGAATGAGAGAGAGAGTGTGGACACACGTATTGTGCCCCAAATCAAAATGGACAATGCTGTTTTATACTTCTTCATGAATGCTTGAAATTGGAAGGGATAAGTTATTAAACAGGTAAAACCACATAAGACAGAGTAGAACATAGGATCTAGATGTGGAGAATATAGTTTTTGACGAATGAAAGATTTAATCCTGTACAGTTTGCCTAAGGTGAGACTAGCTTTTAAGTTGTGTAGTGCACATGTAAATTAAAATTAAGTTGATTAATTGACAGTAATGCCAAGAATTATAACCATTTCACCTTCTGCAGTTAACATGAGATTGATTAAGGTGAGTTGGAGTGGACTACCCAACAGAAAATGCATAGTGTCAAGATGAGCTTGTGACTGGACAGATGGAGAGTTCTAGGAGAGAAAAAAAAGTTTTGTCTTTGAGGCACTTAGAAACAAACCCATTCAATTTAGCCATGCCTTGACTGTGTGATAAGATGACTGAAGAAAAGGATAGAGGGTATGCAGGTGAGAATCAGACATGTCAATTGTGAGGTGTCTACACAGTGGAAAAGTTTGGCTTCAACTATGTTGAGCACCACATTGTTTACAAAGGTGCTAAAGAGAAATCAGCCAAATACTGCCCTTTGTCAGATGCCAACAGCAACGGGACATTGTGCTGATGTAGCAGGGTTCCATTTAACTGCTTGCTGATATGTTCTCTTGGTAGCTGCTGAACCGTCTAACGTGGTAAGACATCCTTACTCTGAGGAATATAAATAAGTCTTCTATGTGAGACAGCACAGAAAGCTTTCAGAAAGACCAAGAGTATTGTGCCTATAAATGTCCTTTGTGAATTCACCACAAATATATTCACCAGGTCAGCAAAAGGGTGTACTGGTTTCATGACCGGGTTTAATACCCTGTTGTGTGTGTGACAGGTTGCTTTTAGAGGTACACTATATGTTGCTTGTGGAATCTTTTCATAAGTTTTGAAAATTCAGGAAGCAAGAGGATTGGATTGTAGTTTAACCATGGAAATGGAAGGGCATCCTTTATGTAGGGGGACCAAAACAGACTCTTTCCAAAAATGGTTTAAAATACCATTTAATGAGTAGTCATGGTTGGAGCAGTTGTCTATGGCTCGGAACCCTGGTTTGACTTCCACGAGATGTTTATGGCCTAGTGATGTAGGCAACTGTTAGGATGGAAAATAAATGATGCCTCTTAGGTATGGGCTGTATACTGCACACTGTAATGGAACTGATAAACGTTTATACAGATTCACAAAAGTACTTAAGGAAGCTTTTAGCCTAGCCATTAAGTTATCAATCAACTGCAATGCAAGAAGGTTGCAGGACTGAGTAATCAACTAGGGTGAAAGAGACAGGTAAATGAATTCCAGAAAATTTGGAGTTGCACACAAGTAGCTTTTGCTATTCAATGAAATATTTTTTTTTCAGTGAGGATGGCACCATTTAGGTTATTTTGTGCTGTGTAAAATTTACTAATATCACTGGAATTATGCTTTTTATGAAATGACAGCCCTCTACAGTCCCTGAAGTCAATCAGTTTGGGGTAATCAAGGTCAGTAATGCTACAGAAGTGTGCATGTTGGGAAAAACAACACACATATAAAAAATCCAAAGGTGTGTATCCTTTAGACTGTGACAATTATATCTAGTGTCAAGCACAGTGAGTCCATAATTTGTCTATACTTACAAAAGTTTGGTGTCATTTAGTCATACAGTAGCTACCTTTGTACTTTTGAGAACAACTTGCTTATTACTATTACTGAATGCCATAATACAAGAACAAATAAAAACATATAAGATGATATTGAAAACCATCATCATCAATCTCTTTTTTCCCATTTTCTACAAGGGGTCTGGGCATCACACCAACTGTCACCACCTCTCTCAATTCAAGGCCATTCTCCTTCCATCCTTTGACTGTCATACCTAACTGTCACAGGTCTTTTCTTATGCAATCCTTATGCAATCCATGCATTACTTTGCTGGAAATTCTTATTTCTTCTTGCCATCTTCCTGTTTCTCTTAAATTTTATTTTCCATATCATTTCTGTTTTCCAGTACATGTGACTGAACCACCATAATCTGTTCTCTTCGACTTCTCTGCAATTGGAGCATCTTTGTTTTCTACCCTAATGCCATCATTTCTTCATGTCCCACAGTATGCATTTAACTCCCCATCTCAGGCCCTTCATCTCCATCACCTCTAGCTTCCTCAGATATACTGCCTTCAATGCACATATTTCTGACCATACAGTAGTAGTGGTCAGACCACTGTTTTGTACACCTTACTTTTCAGCTTCTTTGACATCCTCTTTGGCACACTACCCCTGACACTCTGTGCCAGTTTGCTGCAGCCCATCTGATATTAGCTTTGACCTTCTCATTTAGACTTACCTTCTTCTAAACAATCCTTTCCCCGAGAACTGAAGTTGATAACCTGTACACTATTTTCCTTTGTATCTCAATTTTTAGCTTCTTCCCATTTCCCTCGCATGACAACCATCTTGTCTGTACTCAGTTTCATCCTGTGTGCCTTCAGTTTTGCATTCCATTCACCAGATTCCTATCATTTGCTAAAGCTCCTGTTCACAGTGTGCTTGCAATGCCGTACTGTCTGATGAAAATGTTCTCCAAAAAGCTCATGATTACAGTTTTGATCTGTCCATATTACAACAAGGCCTTAAGTCCACATTTAATTTTTCCACCTGATGTGCCTTGCTTTGCATATCCATGCATATAAACAAGCATATCATTCAACATACTGTAACCTGTACTGCCCATCAGGATGAGTATGCATTTCATAGCACAGTTTATTTTTAACCATGCCATCTTCTATGTTATGCTTTTTGTGTACCCAGCTGCACTGATCTTCTCTTCTATCCAGCTGTGAGTTATCCTCCAGGGAGCACCTCATCCTAAAATAAGTTGTGCCTCCCACAGCCCCCCCCCCCCATTAACCTGCCCTCATTCTTGTAGTTGTGTTCCATATATATATATATATATATATATATATATATATATATATATATATATATATATATATGTGTGTGTGTGTGTGTGTGCCATAATAAGACCATAAAGTACAGTTGTGTACACTTACCATAAATGTAGATGTTCGAGTGTATTCACTGTTGCAGTCATTATATTTGGGTTATCTGCTTGCAGTAGCCCTCAGTCGGCCTGATTAACAAAGTCTTGGGTCCTGCATCGGTTGCTGTCCCCTCATCCATGACGTCAGGTCATCAGGGGTATAAAACATGCAGCCAATGCCATTACATCCATTTTTCTTGCCCCAGATGTCAGGTGCCCCCTTAATGGGAAGCAATAAATCTATAATACAAGGATATACCTCCAACAAAAAAGCAAATACACTAAAAAGCTTTTTGAGCATAGTAAGTGAGAGTAGAGGTATAGCCAAAAGAAGAAAGCGGGCTAGAGGGAGTGTAACCAGGACTGCAACAGTGAACACACTCGAACATCTACATTTATGGTAAGTGTACACAACTGTACTATGTTCTTCGTATTTCACTGTTGCCATCATTACATTTGGGTAGATTCCCAAAGCTAAGGTTGGGAGGAGGAATTTAAATAGAATTAGGACCAGCTATAAGGCCTTGCAAGACTGCAGTGGCAAAACCAATTCTGGAGTTTGAGAAAATTGGCAAATGATAGTGCTTGGTAAAAGTATGTACGGAACTCCAGGTAGCAGCTTCTAAGATGTCCCTTGCAGGGACGCCCCTGAAAAAGGCTGTAGAGGTAGATGCAGCCCTGGTTGAATGGGGTCTGATGCCCTGTGTGATGGGTTTTCCATGGTGGTTACAGCAGAAATGAATGCTGTGGCCTATCCATTTTGAAATGGTTTGCTTTGAAATAGCTTTCCCCTCTGTCCCTGCAGCAAATGCCACCAGCAGTTGTTCAGATTTCCTTTGAGGTTTAGTCCAGTCCAAGTAGAATCTAAGTTGTCTGTGCACATCTAAGGAGTGTAATATCCGTTCCAGTTTGTTCTGTGGGTTAGAAAAGAAGGTAGGCAAATGTATGGACTGATTAAGAGCCACAATGGATACCACCTTGGGCATGAAGGAGGGATTGGTTCTGAGGGACACCCTGTCCGCATGAAAGATGATGAAAGGCTCCACTGGCATAAGGGCCTGTAATTCAGATACCCTTCTTGCAGAAGTGATTGCTAAAAGGAAAGCTGTTTTCCAGGAAAGAAATTTTAAATCTGCAGTAGCAGTTGGCTCGAAAGGAGGAAGTCTGAGTTTCTCCAAGACACAGTTAAAGTCCCAGGCTGGAGTTGGAGCTCTCCTGGGTGGCCTTAAATTTTTGGCCCCTCTGAGGAACTGCTTGAGCAGTGGGTGAGAGAAGAGGGGAGAATCTGTCTACAATGAGCTGAAATGACTGAGGCATGAATTTTGATGGAGGAAAAGGACAAGCCCTTATGAATCATCTCAGTCAAATATTTTAGAATCTGAGGTACATTGGGCACTGCTGGGATCATCCATTGAGACTGGTTCCAAGTACAAAATCTTTTCCATTTTGCAGCATAAGATTTTCTAGTGCTAGGCATCCTAGCCTCTAAAATGATATCCATCACTGATTTACTGAGGGGTGGTAAAGGAGAGATTAGGTAATTAGCCAGAATGCTAGGTTTAGGGTTTGCAGCTGAGGGTGCAGAATCTGGTTCTCATGCCGAGACAACAGGGAAGGAGTCTGAGGTAGGTGCTATGGGGCCAAGCATTACACACTGTGCAGGAGGGGGTACAAGTGTTGGCATGGCCAGTCTGGTGCAATTAAAATTGTCCTTGGCTTGTCTTGTTTGATCTTTAGTAGTACCTTGGAGAGCAGAGGCAGATGAGGAAAGGCATAAACTGATAGGTTTTTCCAGTTGAAGGATAGAGCACCCACTTCCCAGGGTTTTTCCAGCTGAAGGATAGAGCACCCACTTCCCAAGCTAGTTTGTGGGGAATCCTTGTACAAAATTTGTCCAATTGATGATTCTGGGGGGAGGCAAACAGGTCTATATCTGGGCTTCCCCATTTGCTTGTCAACATGTTGAAAATCCTTGGTTCCAGTTTCCACTCGTGTGAGTCCATGAGGTTTCTGTTTAGTCCATCTGCCAGTGTATTTAGTTTTCCTGGCAGGAATTGAGCTTGTAGATTCACTTAGTAGCTCAAGGCTGTGTTCCACAATGCCATGGCTAGTTTGCAGAGGGGGTAAGAGTGTGTACCCCCCTGCTTGTTTATGTACCACATGACCGTGGTGTTGTCTGTCTTTACCATTAATTGTCCTGGAAGAATGTGGTCCTCGAAGGCTCTCAGAGCATTCTGTACAGCTAACATTTCCTTTTGATTTATGTGTAGGTGCATTAGACTTGGGTTCCATTTGCCCTGAATGCACTTTCCTGACAGGTGGACCCCCCATGCATAGTCTGATGTGTCTGTTGTTAAGGTTTGGGCGGAAGGGGGTAGTGTGAAGGGTAGTCCCCTGTTTTGGTGGCAGGCCTCTGCCTACCAAAGGAACTCTAGGCGTAGGCAAGGTATGACAGGAATCATTGCTTCTAGATCCTGTGAGTGTTGACACTATAGGCTTTTGAGATACCATTGCAGTTTCCTCATATGCAGCCTTGGAATTAGAAGAATGCAGCAGGCCATGAACCCCGAGGCTTGCAGTATTTGCCTTGCAGATAACTGTGTTTTTGTGGCCACTTGTTTGAAGTAGGTTGGCAAATTAATCCGTTTCTCTGGTGTGAGGAAAGCCATCTGGGAAGTTGTATTCAAGCTTGCTCCCAGGAATATAATTTATTGACAGGGTACCAGGTGTGATTTCTTTTCGTTTATGGTGGACCCCAGACAAGTCAGTACCCTTTGAACAAAGGCCAGATGATTCAAAAGTATGTTCTGGTTTTCTGCCTGAATTAGACAATCGTTCAGGTATGGGTATATTTTAATATTTCTTTGCCTGCAGAATGCAGTGACTGGAGCTAGGCACTTTGTGAATACCCTGGGCACAGTAGATAAGCCAAAGGGCAGTGCAGAGAACTGATAGTGCATGTAGCCTGCTTTGAAGCGTAGGTGCCTTCTGCAAGACTCCCTGATAGGGATGTGCAGGTAGGCTTCTTTTAAGTCTAGTGTTGCCAAACATGCATCTTTGCCTAGCATAGGAAGCAGCTAGTGAAGAGTCAGCATCTTGAATTTTGGAATCACCAGAAAGGTGTTTAGAGTAGAAAGGTCCAGGATAGGACACCATGTATTGCCTTTTCTGGGTACCAGGAAAAGTCTCGAATAGAACCCTTGTCCCTTTTCCTCTTCTGGTACCAACTGAATAGCTCCCATGCTTAAGAGAGAGACTACTTGATTTTGGGCCTCCTCCCACTGATTTGGAGGAGGATCTGGCCACCCGCTTGGTGTTGGTAAGGTGTGGTAGTGAAATCTGTATCCTTGGGACACTATATTTAAAACCCATTTGTCCTGGGTAATGAGTTCCCAGTTTTTGGCCTGCAGACCAATCTTTCCGCCTAAAGGAGCATTCAGTTGGGAAGTGCTTGGAAATTTTAAAAACAAGTCATTGAGACAATTTTCCATAGGGGGGAGTCTTACAACTCCCTGATTTGGGTGCGGAAACTCCCCACTGCTTAGTCTTGTGTATCCCCTGGGACTGAAACCTGGGATTTCTGCTATGTCTGGGTTTGGCTTGAGAAGACCTGGAAGGGGCTGGAAAGGACCAATTCTTAAAGGGCCAGTGCCTACTAAATCTAGGCGGCTGAACTTGTAAGAAATCTTTTACAGTTTGCATAGATTTAGCTTGATCTTCCATCTTTTTAAAAACTTCCTCAGCCTTGTTGCCAAACAAGCTGTCCTGATTTAAGGGAGCATCCAACAATTTAGCTTTAACATGACCATGCAAAGATTGCTCCTTAAGCTAAGCATGCCTTCTGAGCACAGACCCAGTAACAGCAGCCCTGCAAGAGGCCTCTAAAGAATCAAATCCACATTGCAAAGTATGTTTTCCAACCTGTTTAGCAGAATGCAGTCAATCCTGTAATTCTTTATTTTCCACACAGTCAGGAATCAACATCATTTTCTGTTTAAGCAATGCAATAACGTGTTGCTGATACTTTAACATATGAAACTGGCAGTTTAAAGCCCTAATGGCCAGTGTTGCAGAAGTGTAAACTTTCTTACCCCATCTATCCAGCACCATGGAGTCTCTATCAGAAGGGGTAGGATTTTTAGCAGTAGAAGCCTTAATGCCCTTGGGTCCCTGTGAAATAGTCTCAGGATCTGCAATAGGATTCTTAAAAAGGAACTTGTGAGAGTCAGGAACACTATAATATCGGTCAGGTTTTCTGGGAGCAGAAGGCAAAGAATCAGGGGCCAAACTAGATTCCGATAAAGCATCATCAACAATATCTTGTACAGGAGGAATAGCTAAAGGCCTATGCTGAGGCAGGAGTAAGAAATCCCTAAGCCTCTTTTCTGAATCAGAAAAATCCTGGCTTTCCCAGTGGAAATGCTCCCTTAGAGTATGTAAGGTTTCACCAAAAGAAAAATCCTCTGGAGGGGAAGCAGGGGGAATAGAGTCCCCTGCATCAGAAACCTCATAAGTAGATAAGGGCAAATCCAGATCATCAGAAGAATCAGAAAAAAACAGAATCCTGTTCAGAAGAATCATAAACAACTTCAGTCCTAGGTCTCTTAGAAGGGGGGCTGGCTTCCTCTGATTAGAGTTATAAGATCTTCAGCCATTCTTATCATTTGTTTTTTAGGCATAGAGACCTGAACATGCGGCCTGGGCGTAGATTTTTTTAGGCATGGTTCGAGATTTAGGCCTAAAAGAAGAAGGAGGCGTTGGTTTAATATGCAAGTCTGTAGGCCTGAATACACCCTCAGAAGCCGGTGCCTGCACAGCGCTCCAGAACCATCCAAGGTAGAGACATCTGCAGGTTCCATAGCTGAAGCATCTTGCGGCATACCGGACTTCGAATGGGTCTCAGTAGAGGCCTGCGAATCAGAAGTAGCAGGTATCAGGGGCTGTAAAAGCACCTGAGTACTAGCGAACTGGCAACTGACTTAGGAGAAGTGTCGTCGGCAGTTTTGGACTTCGGCGGCCTGTCTCTGCCTTTATCCTTGCGTTTTTCCGGAATACCGGTAGTCGGATGGCTAACCAATGACATTTCTGGATAAATAAAACCGAGAACCGAAATATTTAGAGGAGAAAATATACCGATGACGGATAGTGCGCTGCTTAAATAAAGCACAAAACCGATATTAAGGTACGTCGTGGTCAGGGCCTAGGCAAGGAATACAGTACGAATGAAAATCTATATGAGGTGTTTGTTTTCCACAAGTAATGCAATTATTAACTTTTACTGACATCGGTATGGAGCAAGAAAAAGTTTCCCCAATGGGGTACTTAGCTTTAGTTGAAGACTTTTTTTTAATAATCTTAGCTATGATTTTCATATCAATAACACTATAAAAGCAGTTAATAAAAAGATTGGTTCACTGTACAGAATTAAACCCTTCCTTACACCAGAAGCACGGACCACCTTAGCACAATCACATCTTATCTCTACCCTACTATATGCCTCCTCTATTTACACTAATCTCTCTAAAAGCAATCTTAGGAAACTGACTACATCCTACCATAATATAGCTCGTTTTGCCACAGCATCCCAGTATAGAACTCACCATTGTCTAAACTTAAAACACTTACACTGGTTGGAACTTCCTAACAAACTTATCTATCAACAACTCTTAATAACCCATAACATTCTATATCAACCAGCAAAGACACCTGCTCTTAGTAACCTCCTGACCCCCTATAATAACTTGAAACAGCTGCGCTCCGCCGAAAAGCTACAAGTCAACACAACTAGAATTACAAATTCTGCAGGTAACTGCCTTTTCTCCAACTCAGTAGGCAAAATATGGAATAACCTCCCCTCACACATTACCTCTCTAGGCTCCTTTCATCTTTTTAAAAAACAACTTCTTTTACATCTGAACAACTTCTGGCTCTGCTCTTGTACCAATCCAGACTAATCTACTATCTTCATTCTACTATCATAATTCCTTATTTCAAAACTGCAACCTTTCTCTGTGATCACAAATGACTTAATGAATGTACTGTTACTACTGTTCTCATATAAAAAAAAAAAAAAAAGGGTAAAGAATTAATGCCTTTCTCAACACGTAGATAGCACTATGTGTTTTTTATTACTTGATCTAGACTAATATGTATGCATTGTTGCTCACTGTCTGTGTCACAGGCATTTATTGTAAATGTTTAATTTTCTGTAACCTTGCTTTAATCTGTGGAGCTTTTCTCCCCGGGCCTCCACTGAAAATGGAAATTATCCAGCTGGACTAGCCCGGTCAACAAATGTAAAATAAATAAATAAATAAAACTTTGGTTCGGAAACTCGAAAACGAAAATTTCAGGAGTTGGCCGACGGGCACTTGCGAACTGAACTGCTTCTGCTTCGGGCACCGCACGGCAAGAAAGACAGATGTAATGGCGTCGGCTGCATGTTTTATACCCCTGACGACCTGATGTCATGGAAGAAAGGACAGCAACCGACACAGGACCCAAGACTTTGTTAATCAGGCCGACTGAGGGCTACTGCAAGCAGATAACCCAAATGTAATGACTGCAACAGTGAAACACGAAGAACACCTGGCACCATGATCATTTTCATCTGAATGTCTAACTTTGCTGCCTGTAATACCTTACACATTATAGCAGCAGTATTCTCATTTGTTTATCTTAGCAGCAAAACTTCCAAGCTTCCAGCATAAGAAACATAATCTCTGCTAAATGAAAATTTTACCTTCTGTATCAGACAAATCTATGGAATTACAGCCACTTAAACTTGTGGAAAACATTCTTTATCATGACCAAATAATCAGTATATAAAAAAATTACTATTAAGAGGCTCTGGCTAAAGTTTTCTACTTTTGATTTGTCTGGTAGTTAAAACCATGCTTAAGCTAACCACGTGATGAGTGCTGAGTTTTCTGTTTGCAGTTAAAGACATGAATTTAGAATTCATGGTTTTGTATGTAAATGAATTGAATTTAAGTGGCCATGCAGAGAGATAGGCAGCGGCACATTCTAGACAAACTGTACACATGCAGCCAAATTAACTCAGACTATATTGAATCACATTTGCACATTTTTCTTTTTATCCTTTATAAACTGTATGCAATCACATATCAATGTAAATCATAGAGGTTTAGTGAAATAAGGATATTTTTGAACTCATAAAATAAAAAAAAAAAATAGCAAAGGACAGAGGAAAAACACTCTGTAGTCTCTGGCTTAGTGAGCTAATGTTTGTATCTCTTGAAGTGTGAAATGCGTGTGTGTGTGTGTGTGTGTGTGTGTGTGTGTGTGTGTGTGTGTGTGTGTGTGTGTGTGTGTGTGTGTACGCCTCAAGCACGTTTGTTATTTATCATAACATTTTATCTCTGTATGTGTTTAACCTTTCAGTCTATTCATACATACTGTCTGAGCTTTGTGGTCATTAAATAAGCATTTTAATGAACAGTTATGTGATGTACTGGCCATAAAAGTAAGTCAAAGAAAAAGAAACAGTGAGAGATAGTAGTGAAACAACTGGGTTTAACTTATATGATGTTATTTGATTTGGGCAGTACTTACAAATCCCTTAGGCTGTAGTAATGTCAGTCTTAAGCTGGACTGGACTCTTGATATTATGGCTCCCTTCACTGCCTTAAGAAAAATGTTTCCCTGTGTCATTTTCAGTTTTTCCAGTGGTAAAAATATAACAAACTATGCCTATGCCAAATTCCAAACATGACAACTATTTACACTATGTACAAGAGCAAGCCAGCCTGGATATCAATAAAAGGGGACAGTGAAATGGTACCTCTGTGGCAAAAAAGAATCCATAAGAAAGATCTGCTTTCATGCTGTGCGTCTTGCACAATGTACTGCCTGTCTATGGAAGACCCTTGCAGCATTAAAACACATGAAGAATCCTTAGCAGAGCACTTTTTCTTGAGAAAGATTAAAGTGGTGGACAATGACAAAATGCTTTTCAGGATCTCCGTTTCAGCTCTCATTCTGCAGTGAGACTGGAGGTACAGTTTGTAACACTTTATGAACAGGTTCGCAAAGGGACAGGCTGCAAGTTCACTAGAGTGTCCACCTGTCTGGTATTTTTCCTCACAGCCAGGGGTTTGGAGTCTCTGGAAATAAGTCTGTTAATGGTAAATTATCAAGTACTTTGTGTCATTCTGAGTTACCACATTTTACCATACTATGTATTGTTTCATCATGAATTTCTAAGCTGCAGTCGAATCTGGTTATAAAATGGATATAAAATGTGATCACATCACACAAGTAGCCTACATTAGTCAACTTAACTTTGCATCTCAGTTGATGTAGCCACAGCTGCAAAAACTCTGAAGATCTCTTTTCATAACAGTAAAATAATGCACTTCTCTTCTGATTGACTTCGTATAGATGGGTATGCGATTTTCCTGTGCAAGCATAACACCGCGTGTGTGTGTGTGTGTGTGCAGGAACAGCAACATGTTTCAGGAATGAATATAAGCCACTTATAAATGTTATTAATTCTTCTTCTTTTTTCGAAGCAGATCACATTCAAGTAAGCGATCGTTACTGGCTGAATAAAGCTTCTTACGCCCAGTGTTAGTTTTCCTGTTCTCTACATCAACATGTACCTTTCTGTTGGATCAGCAGGGAGTGTCCTGTACGAGGAAGTCACGGCAGGCTGCCTTGACATCCTACGTGTAGGACTAAAATCTCGGCCAGCCAAGTCTTGCAACCCTCCTTATGACAATTTTATACGTGATAATGGGTTTTTTTGCCTCCACTGGCTTGAACCATCTAGCTATGCTTAATCATGACCGATGAAGTCACCCCCCCTCTTTTCCCTACTCAGTGCAGCACCCCATATCACTCATTTGGAGGTCCCTCCTCCCAAAGAGAGATTGACCCTTTGGGTGACCATACTTGCTGACAGTCAAGCATCAGAAGAAAGTCAAACACAGATGTCGAAGAGTTTTACACTCATGCTTCTACGCTCCAGGCTGGTTTTGCATGATGAATGGACAAGTCATCCAAATGTCTGTCCTGCTGCTTAACTTTCAACTCTCCAGATCTTCAAATAATGCCAACAATTCTGTGTCACATTTTCGGTGTGCTCCTCATAAAATATGTTGTTTTCTGGCATGGCAAATCACTAAAGAGTGAAGTCACTAAATACTGACAGACATTTCAATTTAAGACTTTGTATTCTTCAGAAAATGCATGCTAATGCAAAACTTATTTTATCAATATTTAAAATCTGTCCCCAATTTTGTGCCTTTGTCTCCCATTATTTGGCTATGTGCAGAATTCTGGTGTTAAGAGATTGAACGGTATACCCCACTGGTTTGTCACTTCAATGCAGTCTTCATTGTGTTATCTTCTTGCAGGTACTGCTGACATTTATATGACCAGCACAAGTTTTTCGGTCTCTGAAAAAGAGTGTTCCTGCAAAAGAAAGTCCATTTCCATCCTCCAAGATAGGAGAGCTGCACGTTGGCCAGCGGCCACTGACTCCTTCCTTTCCTAAGCAAGTCCTTGAATCCTGGGTTTCCTACCTAAACCCAAATAAGCTGCACCATGAAGAAGGCAGCAATATTTACACCAACGAAGATGGGGCAATGTGCACCCTCAGATTGTCTGTTGTGAAAATTAACTTACCTTTTGGATGGACTCTGAAAGACGGTGCAAGATTTTCAAGCAGGCTGCCTTGTTGAGGGGAGTGGACAGGGCTATAGTATGCTTTTCTTAATTTTTGAGAGAGAAAGACCTGTTAATCCAGGATCAGCTTTTCGTTTTCTGTACAGATACTTTCTGCCTTGTGGAGGAGAGGGCTACACATTGTGTTAGCTGTATTTGGAGATGAAGCCTGTGAGTCAGGGTCTTCTGATATTAACGTGGACAGGTACTTGAATGGCTCAACAAGGGATCAGATTGCCCTTCACTGAGATTAGTGTTCCCTTAGCTGGCTCATCATGTCTTTACTTTGGGAAAGTAATTATTATCTTTTTTTTTATCCCAGCTAAATTCACGGTCTCTGAGAATGTAATATCCTGTTGAAAGAAAAGTACAGTTGTGTACACATATCATAAATGTAGATGTTCAAGTGTATTCACTGTTGCAGTCATTACATTTGGGTTATCTGCTTGCAGGCAGCTCTCAGTTGGCCTGATTATCAAAGTCTTGGGTCCTGTACAGTTGCTGTCTCATCTTCCATGACGTCAGGTAGTCAGGGGTAAAAATCATGCAGCCGACACCATTATATAGTTTTTCTTGCCCCAGACGTCAGGTGCCCCCATAATGGGAAGCAATTATATACAAGGTTACACCTCCAACAAAAAGCAAATGCACCAGAAAGCTTTAAGTATAGCAAGCAAGAATAGAGGTATAGTCAATAGAAGTCAGGGGGCTGAAGGGAGGGTAACCAGGACTGCAACAGTGAATACCAAACATCTACATTTATGGTAAAGTGTACACAACTGTACTACGTTCTTCGTGTTTCACTGCTGCAGTCATTACATTTGGGTAGATTCCCAAAGCTAAGGAAGGGAGGAGGCAGTTAGCATTAGGACCAGCTATAAGGACCTGTAAAGACTGCAGTGGCAAAACCAGCTCTGGATTTAGAAAAAAATGGCAAGTAGTAATGCTTGGTGAAGGTATGTACAGAACTCCAGGTAGCAGCTTCTAGGATGTCCCTGGTAGCGACACCTCTGAGAAAGGCTGTAGAGATAGATGCAGCCCTGGCTGAATATGGTCTTATCTCCTGTGGGGTAGGTTTTCCATGATGCTTATAGCAGAAATTAATGCAATGGCCTATCCACTTAGAAATGGTTTGCTTTGAAATGGCCTTCCCCTCTGCCCCTACAGCAAATGCAACCAGCAGCTGTTCAGATTTCCTGAGAGGCTTAGTCATGTCCAAGTAAAATCTAAGTTGTCTGTGCATGTCCAAGGAGTGCAGTATTCGTTCCCCTTTGTTCTGTGGATTAGAAAAGAAGGTTGGCAAATGAAGACTGATTAAGGGCCACACTGGATACCACCTTGGGCATTAAGGAGGGAGTGGTCCTGAGAGGCACCCTGTCCGCATGAATGATGATGAAAGGCTCCACTGCCATGAGGGCCTGTAATTCAGACACCCTTCTTGCTGAAGTGATGGCTAGGAGGAAGGCTGTTTTCCAAGAAAGTAATTTCAACTCTGCATTTGCAGCTGGCTCAAAGTGAGGTTGAGTGAGCTTTTCCAATACAAAGTTAAGGTCCCAGGCCGGAGTAGAGGCTCTCCTGGGTGGTCTTAAGCTTTTGGCCCCTCTGAGGAATTGTTTCAGCAGTGGATGAGAGAAGAGGGGTGGCTCTGTATTACAATGTGCTGAGATGGCGGAGGCATGAATTTTGATGGAAGAAAAGGAAAGGCCCCTTGTGAAGCATCTCAGTTAAGTATTGAAGAATGTGCGGTAAATTGGGCACAGCTGTGTCCATCCCCTGTGTTTGGCTCCAGGAACAGAATCTCTTCCATTTTTCAGCATAGGATTTTCTAGTACTAGGCCTCCTTGCTTCCAGAATGACATCCATTACTTGCTTACTGAGGGATGGTAAAGGAGATGTCATGTAATTAGCCATTCTGCAAGGTTCAAGGTTTGAAGCTGTGGTTGCAGAATCTGCCCTCCTGCTGGGACAGCAGGGCAGGGGTCTAAGGCAGGTGCCATGGTTCCAGAAGTGACACACTGCGTAAGAGGGGGTACCAGTGTTGGCGTGGCCAGTCTGGTGCAATAAGTATTATCCTTGGTTTGCCCTGTTTGATCTTTAGTATTACTTTGGAGAGGAGAGGCAGAGGGGGAAAGGCATAAACTGATTTCCAACTGAAGGACAGGGCATCCACTTTCCAAGCTTGTATGTGGGGAGTCCTTGTGCAGAATTTGTCCAATTGGTAGTTCTGAGGGGAGGCAAATAGGTCTCTCTCTGGGCTCCCCCATTTGATTCTCAAAATGTTGAATATCTTTGGTTCCAGTTTCCACTCGTGTGGGTCCATGAGATTTCTGCTTACGTCGTCTGCCAGTGTATTTAGCTTGCTTGGCAGGAACTGAACTTGTAGGTGCACTTGGTAGCTCAAGGCTGTGTTCTACAGAGCCATGGCTAGTCTGCAGAGGGGGTATGAATGGGTTCCCCCCTGCTTGTTTATGTACCACATAACAGTGGTCTTCTGTGTGGGAGACATGCGTGAGTGGGCGTACCTTCGTTGAAGGTTGTGCGTCAGGGCCGGCAACTCGGCAAGTAAAAATCTACTGCCAATCATTAGCGGACCGGAGTTCCACTGTGGCGACCCCTAACTGGGAAAAGCTGATAGACGCAAAACAAACAGTGGTGTTGTCCATCTTTACCAATAACTGTCCTGGAAGAATGTGGTCCTTGAAAGCTGTCAGAGCATTCTGTACAGCTAACATTTCCTTTTGACTTGACATGCAGGTGCATTTGAATTGGGTTCCATTTGCCCTAAATGCACTGCCCTGCCAAGTGAGCCCCCCCATGCATAGTCTGATGTGTCTGTTGTTAGGGTTTGGGTGGCAGGGGGTTGAGTGAATGGCAGTCCCTTGTTTTGGTGGCAGGCCTCTGCCCACCAAAGGAACTCTGTTTTTACACAAGGTATGATGGGAATCATTGATTCTAGGTCCTGAGAATGTTGGCACCATAGGCTTTTTAGATACCATTGTAGTTTCCTCATATGCAGTCTTGCGTATGGAATTAGTAGAATGCAGAAGGCCATGAACCCCAGGGCTTGGAGTATTTTCCTTGCAGACAGCTGGGTCTCTGTGGCCAGCAGTTTGAAGTAGGCTGTCAAATTAACTTGTTTCTCTGGTGTGAGGTATGCCATCTGGGAAGCTGTACTCAAGCTTGCTCCCAGGAATACAATTTGTTGGCAGGGTACTAGATGTGATTTCTTTTCATTTATGGTGTACCCCAGAGAAGTTAGTAATTTCTTTACAAATGCCAGATTATTTAATAGTATGTCCTGGCTTTCTGCCTGAATTAGACAATCGTCCAGGTATGGGTATATTTGAATATTTCTTTGCCTGCAAAATGCAATGACTGGAGCTAGGCACTTTGGGAATACCCTGGCTGCAGTAGATAAGACAAAGGACAGTGCAGAGAACTGATAGTGTATGTAGCCTGCTCTGAAGCGTAGGTATCTTCTGCAAGATTCCCTTATTGGGATGTGCAGATAGGCTTCCTTTAAATCCAGTGTTGCCAACCAGGCATTTTTGCCTAGCATAGGAAGCAGCTGATGAAGAGTTAGCATTTTGAATTTTGGGATTACCAAAAACGTGTTTAGGATAGACAGATCCAGGATAGGATGCCAGGAATTGTTTTTTTCTGGGTACCAGGAAAAGTCTTGAGTAGAAACCTTGTCCCCATTCTTCTTCTGGGACAGGCTGAATAGCCCTGATGCTTAGAAGAGAGACAACTTGCTTTTGAGCCTCTGCCCACTGATTTGGGGGTAGGTCTGGCCAACCGTTTGGAGCTGGTAAGGAGTGGAAGTGGAATCTGTATCCTTGGGAAACTATATTTAAAACCCATTTGTCTTGGGTAATGAGTTCCCAAGTTTTTTGCATGCAGGGCGATCTTTCCCCCTAAAGGAACAGTCCATTGAGCAGGGCTTGGAAGGTTTAAAGTTAAGTCATTGTGACAGTTTACCATAGGGGGTGTCTTACTACTTCCAGCTTTGGAAGTGGGAGCCCACCCACTGCTTAGACCTGTGAGTACCTTGGGATTGAAGCCTGGGTGCTCTGCTGGTTCTGGATTTGTACTGAGAAGGTCTGGAAGAGGCAGTAAAGGACCAATTCTTAGAAGGCCAGTGCCTACTAAACCTGACAGGTTGTACTTTGCAGGAAATCTTTAACAGTTTGCATAGATTTATCTTTTTCCTCCATCTTTTTAAGTACTTCTTCTGCTTTGTTGCCAAAGAGGTGGTCTTGGTTTAAGGGAGCATCCAGTAATTTAGCTTTAACATGATCTGGCAAAGATTGCTCCTTAAGCCAAGCATGCCTTCTAAGTACAGACCCAGTGATAGCAGCCCTGCAAGATGCATCTAATGAATCAAAACCACATTGCAAAGTCTGTTTTCCAACTTGTTCAGCAGAATGCATTAAATCCCGTAATTCTTTATTTTCAGCACAATCAGGAATCAACATAATTTTCTGTTTAAGCAATCCAATAATATGCTGCTGATACTTTAACATATGAAACTGGCAGTTTAAGGCCCTAATGGCCAAAGTTGCAGAAGTGTACATCTTCTTACCCCATCTGTCCAGGGCCCTGGAATCTCTATCAAAGGTGTAGGGTTTTTGGCAGTAGTAGCCTTAATGCCTTTGGGCTCCTGTGAAATGGTATCAGGATCCGCAGTAGGATTCTTAAAGAGGAACTTGTGAGAGTCAGGTACTCTGTAATACCTGTCAGGTTTTCTGGGAGCTGGAGGTAAAGTGTCAGTGGCTAGGCTAGATTCTGAGAAGGCATCATCTACAATGTCCAGTACAGGAGGGATAGCTACAGGCCTGTGTTGAGGTAGGAGTAAGAATTCCCTAAGCCTCTTTTTGGAGTCAGAGTAATCCTGGCTTTCTCAGTGGAAATGCTCCCTAAGAGTATGCAAAATTTCACCAAAAGAGAAATCCTCTGGAGGGGAAGCAGAGGGAATGGAGTCCTCTACATCAGAATCCTCATAGGTAGATAAGGGCAACTCCTGGTCATCAGAGAAAACAGAAATTTCAGAATCATGATCAGAAGAATCAGAAGGAAAATCTGTTCTAGGTCTCTTAGAGGGAGAAGGGTGGCTTCCCCTGATTAGAGTAATAAGGTCTTCAACCATTCTTATCATTTTTTTTTTGGCATAGGGGCCTGACCATGCAGTCTGGGCATCAGTTTTCTAGGCATGGATCGAGTTTTAGGCCTTGAAGAAGAAGATGGCATCAGTTTAATATGCAAGTTAGTAGGACTGAATACACCCTCAGAAGCCGGTGCCTGCACAGTGGCTCCAGTCCCATCCAAGATAGAGACATCCGCAGGTTCCACAGTCAAAGAAGCATCTAGCGGCATACCGGACTCCAAATGGGTCTCAATAGAAGCCTGTGAATCTGAAGTAGCGGGTATCAGGGGCTGTGAAAGCGCCTCACTGAGTACCAGCGAACTGGCGACTAGCTTAGGAGAAGCGTCGTCGGCAGGTTTGGACCTATGCGGTCTGTCTCTCTCTTTATCTTTGCGTATTTTTGGAATGTCGGTAGTCAGGTGGCTTACCCAAGTCATTTCTGGATAATTGAACAGAGTACCAAAATATTTAGATGCAAAAATGAACAGACGACAAATAGTTTGAGGTTTGAATAAGGCATAAAACTGACAGCAAGGTACATTGTGGTCTCGGCCTAAGCAAGGAATGCAGTACGAATGAAAATCTTTATGAGGTATTTGCTTTCCACAAGAAATACAATTGTTAACTTTTACTGACATCGGTTTAGAGCAAGAAAAAGGTTCCCCAATGGGGTACTTAGTTTACTTAAAGACTTCGGATTTGAAACTCGAAAACGAAAATTTCAGGAGTCGGCCAACTGGCACTTGCAAACTGCTTCTGCTTCAGGCACCGCATGGCAAGAAAGACTGATGTAATGGTGTCGGCTGCATGCTTTATACCCCTGACTACCTGACATCATGGAAGATGAGACAGCAACTGATGCAGGACCCAAGACTTTGATAATCAGGCTGACTGAGGGCTACCTGCAAGCAGATAATCCAAATGTAATGACTGCAACAGTGAAACATGAAGAACATCTGAAGTAAGAAAACTTGAATCCTATTATACTGCATCCCAACAAAAACACGAAAACAATCCTAAAAAATCTGCCAGGGACTCCCCTGAGGAATGCTGTAGAGGTAGAAGTTGCCTTAGTGGAATGTGTTATGACCCCCTGATGGGTTGGTTTCCCATGGTGCTTGTAGCAGAAATGGATGCAATGTGCTCTCCATTTGGAAACTGTTTGCTTTGAAATGGCCTTGCCCTCTTGGCCCCTGTTGCATAGCTGACTAGTAACTGCTCAGATTTTCTGAAGGGCTTGGTCCTATCAAGGTAGAATCTGAGCGGTCTGTGCATGTCCAAGGAGTGCAGGATCCTTTCCCCTTTAATTTTGAGGATTATGGAAGAAGGTAGGCAAGTGGATGGACTGACTGAAAGCCACACTGGACACCACTTTAGGCATAAAGGAAGGGTTAGTCCTGAGGGAAGCCCTGTCCGCATGGAAAATAATGAAGGGTTCTACAGCCATAAGTGCTTGTAGCTCAAACACTCTTCTAGCTGAAGTGATGGCCAGAAGCAAGGCTGTTTTCCAAGAGAGGAATTTTAGCTCTGCTGACACTGCAGGCTCAAAAGGGAGTGGCATGAGCTTTTCCAGTACAAAGTTAAGGTCCCAAGCAGGGGTGGGTGCTCTCCTTGGCAGCCTTAAGTTGTTTGCCCCTCTCAGGAACTGTTTGATAAGTGTGTGAGAGAACAGAGGTGGCTCAGTGTTGTAATGAGCCGAAATGGCAGAGGCATGGATCTTAATGGAGGAGAAGGATAGGCCTATGTGGAGTAGATCTGCTAAGTAATCCAGGATTAGAGGCAAAGAGGGCAGGGTTGTGTCCTCTTCTTTAGATTGAATCCAGGAGCAGTACCTTTTCCACTTATCAGCATAGGATTTCCTTGTACTAGGTCTTCTGGCTTCAAGGATGACATCCAGCACCTGCTTACTTAGGCTGGTTACTGGGGGAGAATTCAAGGAATAAGCCAGACTGCAAGATTTAGGATTTGCAGTTGCGGATGCAAGATCTGTCGCCTCTGCTGAGAGAGCAGGGTTGGGTTCTGGTGTAGGGGCCAGGGTGGTACCGGTGACAGGCTTCGCAGAAGTGGGTACCAGTGTTGGCGTGGCCAGTCCGAGACAATCAGAATTGTCCTTTGTCTGTCCTGTTTTATCTTGAGCAATACTCTTGAGAGGAGGGGCAGAGGGGGAAAGGTATAGATTGAGAGATTTACCTACTGGAAGGATAGGGCATCCACTTTCCAAGCCCTGCTGTGAGGTGTCCTGGTGCAGAATCTGCTGAGCTGGTGATTGTAGGGGGAGGCAAAGAGATCCACCTCTGGGGTCCCCCCATTTTTGAATCAGAAGGTTGAAGGTTCTGGGCTCTAGTTGCCACTCATGTGGGTCTAGGAGATTTCTGCTTAAATCGTCTGCCAATGAGTTTTGTCTGCCTGGCAGGAATTGAGCTTGCAGATGGACCTGTATGTCCAAGGCCGTGTTACACAGGGCCATGGCTAGCCCGCAGAGTGGGTAAGAGTGGGTTCCCCCCTGCTTGTTGATGTATCACATAACTGTGGTGTTGTCTGTTTTTATTAGCAGGTGTCCTGGAGACGGAAGGGATCTGAAAGCTGTCAGAGTGTGCTGCACAGCTAGCATCTCTTTCTGGTTGATGTGCAGATGCAACTGATTTGGGCTTCTGTGGCCCTGAATGCACTTGCTGTCCATATGTGCCCCCCAAGCATAGTCTGATGCGCCTGTGGTTAGGGACTGGGCAGCATGGGGTTGGGTAAAGGGCAGTCCCTTGTTATGGTTGCATGCTGCTGCCCACCAAAGGAACTCTGTCCTTAGACAGGGTATTATGGGAATGACAGTTTCCAGGTCCTGAGAATGTTGGCACTAAAGACTTTTTAAGTACCACTGAAGTTTCCTCATATGCAGTCTGGCATATGAAATTAGTAGGATGCATGAGGCCATGAACCCTAGGGCCTGCAGGATTTTCCTTGCGGATAGCTGGGTTCTGGTGGCCATTTGAGTAAAACAGCCTGTCAGATAGGCTTGTTTTTCTGGAGTGAGGAATGCCAGCTGGGATGCTGTGTCCAAGCTTGCTCCCAGGAATACAATCTTTTGACTCGGGACTAGTTTTGATTTCTTTTTGTTGATGGTGTACCCCAGGGAGGCTAGAAGGTTTTTTACAAATGTCAGGTGCTGTCTGCCTGAATCAAGCAGTCATCCAAGTATGGGTACATTTTTATATTTCTCTGTCTGCAGTACGCAATGGCTGGGGGCAGGCATTTTGTGAATACTCTGGGAGCCGTGGATAACCCAAAGGGAAGTGCAGAGAACTGATAATGCATAGATCCTGCCCTGAAGCGTAGATATTTTCTGCATGACTCCCTTACAGGGATATGCAGACAGGCTTCTTCTAGGGTGACTAACTAAGCATCCTTGGCTAGCATAGGTAGAAGCTGCTGCAGGGTGAGCATTTTGAATTTTGGTACCACCAGGAAGGTGTTAAGAATGGAAAGATCCAGGATTGGGCGCCAAGTACCCTCTTTTCTGGGTACCAGGAAAAGTCTGGAATAGAATCCTTGACCTATCTGTTCCACAGGAACAGGTTGAATTGCCCTTATAGAGATCAGGGATTGGACTTGGTTTTGAGCCTTTGCCCACTGGTTTAGAGGGAGATCTGGGAACCCTTTTGGGGTTGGCAGTGAGTGGAAGTAAAATTTGTACCCCTGGGATACAACGTTGAGGACCCATCGATCTTTGGTGATGGGAATCCATTTTTTTGCATGAAGGGCAAGTTTTTCCCCTAGGGGCACAAGCAGTTGTGCAGAGGAGGGGAGTGGAGTTGAGCAGTCATTGGGTTTCCGAAAGGGGGTGGTTTAGCACTCCCTGCTTTAGAAGTGGAGGCACTCTAGTGCTTAGATCTCTGCATACCCTCAGTCTAGTTTGAGATGGCCTTGTGGGGGGCTGGAAAGGACCAATGTTTTGCGGGACAATGCCTACGGAATCTAGGAGGCTGCACTTGCAGGAATTATTTGACTGTCTGGATAGATTTAGCTTTTTCTTCCATATTTTTAAGAATCACTTCTGCTTTAGTGCCAAACTGATTGTCCTTGTTCAAAGGAGCATCTAGTAAGTTGGATTTGACATGATCTGGCAAGGTCTGCTCCTTATGTCAAGCATGCCTTCTCAGTATAGAACCAGTGACTGCTACCCTGCAAGATGCTTCTAGGGCATCAAAGCCACACTGCAATGTATGCTTGCTGACTTGGTTTGCAGAATGCATAAGCTCTTGCAATTCTTTATTTTCTGCACAGTCTGTAAAGGTAGCCATTTTTTGCTTAACAAGTTCCATAATATGTTATTGGTACTTCAGCATGTGAAACTGACAATTCAAAGCCCTAATGGCAAGAGCTGCAGAGGTATACACTTTCTTACCTCATCTGTCCAAAGCTCTGGAATCCCTGTCAGAAGGGCTGGGATTCTTAGCTGCAGTTGCTTTGACACCCTTACACCCCTGGGAAATGATCTCTGGGTCAGCAGTAGGATTTTTGAAAAGAAATTTGTGAAAGTCAGGTACACTGTAGTACCTGTCTGGTTTCCTAGCGGCAGGGAGTAAAGTATCAGGAGTAAGACTGGATTCCATAAAGACATCCTCAACAACTTCCAGGACTGGTGGCATTGCTGAAGGCCTGTGTTGTGGCAAGTCTAGAAATTCTCTGAGTCTCTTTTTGGCCTGAGTATAATCGTGGCATTCCCAGTGGAAACGCTGACTTAAAGTATGTAAGGTTTCACCAAAAGAATAATCCTCTGGAAGAGAGGCAGAGGGAATGGATTCCTCTGTATCAGAAGCCTCATAAGCAGATAAGAGCATGTTTTCATAATCAGAAACCTCAGAGTCGTCGGACTCTTGGTCTGTTGAAGCTGCTGGGGACTGGTCTCTTTTTCTCTTAGCAGGGGAAGGCTGACTTCCCCTAATCAGCATAATAAGGTCCTTTGCCATTCTAAGCATTTTATTTTGTAGCAAGGGAGCTGCTTGCACTTTGGTCATTAGTTTTCTAGGCATAGCACATACACTTGGCCTTAGAAACTCGGTAGTTTTAGACAGAACTGAAGTAGTCAGTTTGTGTCGAGCATCGGTAGTGCAAAGAGCTTCCTCAGAAGCAGGTGCCTGCTCAGCGGCTCCAGACCCATCCAAGATAGAGACATCCACCGGTTCCACAGTCGAAGAACAGTCTCGCAGCATACCGGACCAATAGGGTACTTAGCTTTAGAAGACTTCAAGATGATTCAATTCATAAACGAAAACTCAGGTAGCAGCCGACCGGCACTTGCGAACTGCTTCTGCTTCGGGCTCCTCAGCAAGAAAGACTGATGTAATGGCGTCGGCTGCCTGTTTTTATACCCCTTACCACCTGACGTCAGTCCTGGAGCGACAGCAACCAACACAGAAATACTAAGTCTCTGATATTCGGGCCGACTGAGGGCTACCTGCAGGCAGATAACCCAAGTGTGATGACTACAACAGTGAAACACGAAGAACATTAGTATGTTCCTAAAATCTGGAAAATATCCTATATCATTCCATTACATAAAAGTGGAACCTCTACAGACCTCTCTAACTACAAGCCCATTGCTACTGTATCTTCCATATCAAACATTTTAGAAAATGTACATATTCCCAACTTATGGACTACCTGTTAACTAACAAAATTCTTTCTACTTCTCAACATGGCTTCTGTCCTAACCATAGTATAACTACACCCCTTTTAAGTCTCACAAATAAAATCAGCCAGTTTAGAAACAATGGACAGCTAGTTTCCTCCATCTTTCTAGACATGTCCAAAGCACTTGGTACAGCATCCCACCAAAAACTGCTCAATGAACTCTTAACTCTAAGCCTAAGCCTCTCTGCCCAAACTTGGTTTCATGACTACCTATCAGACAGATAAGCTTTTAAATGAAAACATGATTATTCCTGTCTGCTACCTGTCACATTAGGTGTTCCTCAGGACTGTATCCTAGGCTCACTTCTATTTACTATATTCACCAACAAGCTCAATACCACTACCTATCTTGCCACAAGTCATACTGTATGCAAATGACTCCATAGCACCCTCACTCTCACTACTCCAACATATTACTCAGGAATCCTGGCTCTCAGACTATCAATTAATTCTCAATGCCAATAAAACTAAGCTAATGTTATTTTCAAATAACAAAACCTCATTCCCTAGGTCCTCCTTTCAAATACATTCATCCAATAATATCACTACAGTCCCACTATCTCATACCAAGCTACTTAGTGTCACAATTCATAATAATGTGATATTCGTCTGTCCTTAATCATAAAAGAAAATGCATATAAAACTTGGCTCACTATATGGAATCAAACCTTTCCTCACCAACTGCATAAGACAATCTATTGCTAGGACTCACTTACTCTACCTTACTTTATGCTGCTCCTATCTTCACCAACTTAAAGAAAACAGACCTAGCAAGACTAGATGCTTGCTATAATAAAATTCCTAGATTTGCTACAAACTACCCATATAGATATATCACTGCTTTGCTCTGCGCCAACTAAATTGGCTAGAACTATCCAATCTCCTAATATATTCCCAACTTACAACAGCTCATGGCATAGTCTATCAACCAAAGTGCCCTGCCCTCCATGACCTAATACAACCTCAATCCAATAAAAGACACCTGAGATCCTCTGACAGATTTCTACTATAAGTCACAATTACCCCAATCAGATCTCTGAGATTTGGAACTTAGCCCCCCAGTACATCCTATTGAATCCCAAAAACCCTCACATTTCAGAACACTTCTCAAGGCTCACCTAGCTAAGTCTTGGCTCTGCTTTTGTCTACCTTCTGGCTAATCATCACCCTTCCTAAATTGCTCACCTCATCTTTGCCATTATTGCATTTCTCACGGTTTTCTTTAATTTTCAGCTGATGCAATCCATCTCATCTTACCTTTCCTCTCCCCAGAAGTCCTTTCCTTCTCTTTCCCTCTGAATCTTCTATCTATTCTATCTACTCTTATAATTATCCACCTGGATCTATGCCATATATAAAACCACCACTGTTATTACTACCACTATACCTTACTCACTATTAATTTTGTTATGTATTTTTATCTATTTCATAACTTTTCAATCTTATCCCGTTTTACTCTCTGTATGCAAATGCTTTTATAATACTATGTCATCTTTGGCTATTTTTTTAGGTGTAAGATAATGTCATTTGTACTTTTGACTATTTTATTCTGTACCAAATGTGTGAAATGTTACATTTTTGTAATGTTTGGATTTTATATCTAATGGCGCTTTTCTCCCAGGGCCTTTGCTGAAAATGGACTTCTGTCCAGTTGGACTTTTCCGGTAAACAAATGTCAAATAAATAAATCATTCTTCTTTAAACATATTTTTGCAGAATATCCAGATCTTAGCCTCCTAATTTTGATCTGGTCCTCAACAAATCACTGAGGATTGCAGCAATTGAATAATGGCAGACTTTTGACTTTCAGACTTTGTATCATTCAAAAAATACATGCTAACACAACTTTTACTTTAGCAACTTTCTAAGTTTATAGGAGTAATATTTAAAATTTGCCCCTATTTTTGGGCCTTTGTAGCCCCCTTATTTTTGGCTTTATCCGTATTTCTCATGCTAAGAGGTTGAGAGGTATGCCTTCCAGCACCTACCCAATGTGAGGGGCAATCCCTTCACATACCCCAAACTTTTATATTCCAACTTGTAGATCGCCATACCACAGAAAATTGGGGAACAATCTGAGAAATTGCAATCTCAGTCATAGTATATGAAAGTCTGGATTTTTGGTCAGTCTCCACATTACAGGACATGGCATTTTGAGACACTACCATTCAAATGGTTACCATATTTACAGGCATCAAAGGACATACTAACCATTCATTTGTTTAGAGCTGTGAAATCTAGGGGTTACAATACAGCATCTGCCTCATTTAACTGAGCACAGGAGAGCAGTGAAAAGATTTAGGTGCTTATTTTATTTGGAATGACTAACTAGCAGGCCAGCTACATAGCCAGAGTAGCAGTGAAAAGTAAGCCAAAGTGTTTCCTCAAGGGCAAGGCCTCGGTAAGGCAACAACTTGTGCATGTTATGGAGATTTGCAGGCCATAAGTAGAAATGGACATACAAGACCATGAGAAGGGTGTAAAGGGTCACAGGGGAACAATTTGACCAGAGATGATAGGGGACAGAGCTTTTCTCACTAGAGATCAAAAGGGATGGGGGAACATGGTTTGGTTGGACAACATCTTGTCAGGATCATCTAAAAAGGTCACCTTGATCAGGAAGGACAGGGGGGGCCCATTTACCAGATTATAAGGTCCCTCTGCTTCCTGGATCTGCAAAAGTATGCCTTTGTGGAGAGAGCTGTAGATACATGAAATGGACTACTATAGTGGGTGGTGGAGGGGGAGTCAAGAGAACATGAAGACTGGTAGAGAATGAAGGAAGGAGAAGAGAGGGAAAGAGGGGATGTACAGTTTAAAATGCACCTAAAGGACAGGCCAGACAGACTAAATGCCTCCTTCGGCCATGTCACAAATGTAACATAATGCAGGCTATTACTTCACAGTGTTCCCAGTCCCAATAGCATGCTCTTCACCTAATTAAAATGTGCTTGGCCTGGAAATATTTTGAGGCTGTCTACTTACTCCAGTGACAATTATGCATAATTTTTGGAGATGCCATCAGTCCTGCCATGTAACAATTTAGTTGAATTATCACTAACAACAACCCTATCGACAATTGCAAGAGGGAAATGTTTTAGATACTTATCTCATTCAAAGATAAAGGGGGGTGACACAGACAAATTGTACGTGAAATCTCTAGCTGAGAAAAAAAATGGAATGAAGCCATGAGGCAGGGTTTTTTTAAATAAATTATCAATAAATTCACTAAAGTTAAATTCACTACTCTGACAGAATGACATCACCCCCCCCCCCCAAAAAAAAAAAAAAAAAAAACAGACTGGCATTGGGTAGAAGTGGATGAAGGATAACAGCTCACATAATTGCTCCACTGTTTCAGGAGTATGTCTGAAAGACAGATAAAATAATTAACTGCTCATTAGAATAGCTCTTTCACACATTTTTCTTAGGATATTTTACTCAAAGAACAAATGTTTCAGTTGCTAATGAAGAAAAAATATCACAACATGGGGTAACATCATGGTGTAGGGTTTAATGAATTAATACTGTTCATAACTGCTTTTAAGGTAATATGTCTCAGTACAAGTTTAAGTTCTAAGCCATCTGAATGGTTTTTTTCCTCCATAAACCGAATGAAGGACATACAACATACTGTACATGTGACTGTGAACATTGTTTTATTACTTCAGAGGTCTCACTGACCTTAGCAAAGATATCCCTTTTCAGAAAAGTCTGGGTTGCTGAAAGGCAAACATCACAGCAGGCAGCACACATGCCTTTGGTGCTGAAAATCCAGACGAGTGTGGGTTCTACTCCCACTGCAGGTAATAGGATTGCTTGCACTGCAGTTCAGCATTAGTGGGTGCTGCATTTCTGAATGTGTCCTCCTTCAAATGAAACATTAAACTGAGGTCCCACCTGACTGAGTTGGTGGCAACTCAGATGGATGTGAAAGATTCCACAGTACCAAACAAAAAGATAGTCCGTGATGCCCTTTCCAAATTTCCTCTGATAGTGTACATACCACCTCAGGTCTTCCCTGAAAAGAGGCCACTTACCAGTGGGATTAACTCAGTCAACAAGGATAAATAATAATAATATTACTGATTATCAACATTAAAGCCAAAGTGACAGCAGGCTGACCTCACTGTCCAGGGCTAAACACAGCTGCCTAAAACCACAAGCAAGACTGCTGCACAATTTCTCTAGGAGTCCCTGAAGCACAGCTTGACAAGGACCCAATTTGCCAAGCTAAATTGCTAGAAAAAAGTCAACTCTATGCAAAAATATAAAATAAGCATTTTTTGTGAGGTGTCTGTATCCCAAAACTTATACCTACTAACCCCACAATTGCATAAAACACAAAAAAGGCAAACCCCAAAACAAAGATCCACTGCTACTGTACATTCACAGACTGCACAAAAAGTGATTTCTTATATAAAATAATGATCAAGGAGTTTCACATCAGGTCATCTAAGTCTGTGAGTTGTATCCTTGTTCATCAACACCTCAGGGATGTGTACATTAATCCTGCTATACATAAAAAAGCAATGTTAAACACCATTCACAGTTATGCATATGTTTATGCAAAACAACATGTAAAATAAATGCAACACAAACAGGCAGAACATACAATGTACACAAACTTAGCATAAGTGACTTCCATAATTAGATGTCCCTAGCCAGTGCCCATGACGTGGCAGTTGTATATGATCTTTCTTCGTCCGCAGGATGCTTAGGGAGGAGAGTAAAATGAAACCTTAAGAAAGCTGACTATGTAAAAAGGGCATTAAGTAACTGAAAGCTGTAGAGCTCATTCTCATTTTGGTTCTAGGTCCTTCATGGAGGGTGACTGCTGAGAACCTTTCTTGTTTGCCACTACTACTAGTTAAGGGTATGAAAGTTACTAAGTGACCGGCATCTATTTATTGCAATAAAAAAATGACAGACATGACTTTACAGGAATATGTACTCCATGAGAGGCCAGCACAAAGGAATTTAATAGGAATACACTGGCTTTTCCTCCATGGGATCCCAAAACAAATTTAACAATTTTGTGGCATTGGGTTTCAATTCAATCAAATTACACAATTTCAATTTGGAGTGCTAACAAGCAAAGTGGTGACAACATATAGAGGAATCTGTGCTTATGGACACTGGTGATGTCTGCATTAATATATTGTGCAAAGTTTATTTATTTAATTATTTGTCTTTTTGACTGGAAAAGATCTGCCTGGGTAAAACCCATTTTCAGCAGAGGCCTGGGGAGAAAAGCTCCACATATAACTTACACATGATGTACATTTATAATTGCAGGGTAAAAAGTACAGTTTTGTACCTACCATAAATGTAGATGTTCGAGTGCTAATACAGCTGCAGTCATAACAGATAGGTTCTCCTGCCGTCAGACGAGTCCTCGGTCGGCCGAATTCCAAAGTCTAGGTCCAGCGTTGGTTGTCGTCGCTTCTTCCTTGACATCAGTGCGACAGGGGTATAAAGGAACCAGCTGATGCCATTTTCTTCAGTTTTTCTTGCCCCAGATGTCAGGTGCCCCCAGAAGGAAGGCAATACATAAATTTGTGTAATAATGCAGTGCAATATAATCAAAATACAGTAGTTGCAAGCAAATACATCATAAATGAATACCCCAATCAGGTTGTATGAGGATGTGTTAGCCTATAGGCCTGTCCCAAGAGGGGAAGGAGGGAGGGAAACCTGGACTGCAGCTGTATTAGCACTCTAACATCTACATTTATGGTAGGTACAAAACTGTACTATGTTCATCGTGCATACAGCTGCAGTCATAACAGATGGGTAGAATCCCAAAGCTAAGAAAGGGGTGGTAGGCACTAGGTGGAACTAGGAGGAGCCAAAATGCCCTGCAAGACTGCAGTGGCAAAGCCTGCTCTAGATTTGGAGTATAATGGTAGGTTGTAGTGCTTGGAGAAGGTATGCACAGAACTCCAAGTGGCTGCTTCCAAAATATCCTTGGTAGGAACTCCTCTGAGGAAAGCTGCAGAGGTGGCTGTGGCCCTGGTGGAATGAGTTCTAATGCCTGTAGGTACAGTTTTGCCATGAAAGGAATAGCAAAAGCGTATGCAGTGGGCTATCTTTGAGATTGTCTGTTTGGAAATTGGCTTTCCTTGAGCTCCTACAGCATAGGACACAAAGAGCTGTTCTGATTTTCTGAAAGGCTTTGTTCTGTCCAAATAATAACGCAGTTGTCTATGGATGTCCAAGGAATATAGTAATCTCTCCCCTTTGTTTTGAGGATTAGGATAAAAGGTAGGTAAATGAATGGCCTGATTTAAATCTACCCTGGATACCACTTTAGGCATAAAGGACGGGTTGGTTCGTAAGGAAACTCTGTCCTGATAGAAGATGATAAAAGGCTGGACAGCCATGAAAGCCTGTAGTTCTGAAACTCTACGAGCTGAGGTGATAGCCAGAAGGAAAGCTGTTTTCCAGGACAAATATTGCAAATCTGATGAGGCAGCTGGCTCTAGTTTTTCCAGAATGAAATTAAGATCCAAGCAGGTATTGGTTGTTTCCTTGGAGGTCTTAGATTCTTAGCCCCTCTGAGGAACTGTCTTAAGAGAGGGTGAGAGAATAAAGTTGGATCAGTGTTGTATTCTGCAGAAATGGCTGAGGCATGGATTTTGATGGAGGAGAATGAAAGTCCACTGCTTAGCAGCTCAGCCAAATATTGTAGTATTTGAGGTAAATTCAGATGTTATGTGATCCTATCTCGCCTACATTCTGTACTGATGGGACAGCATCCCTAGCACCTGATTCCTGGGTGGCTCACAGCACAAATGTCCTCGGCTCCGACTCAGCACGCTATACTATAGAGCGAAGTCTCTAATTGGCTGAGCTATTCTACATCCCAGGATGCACCACCACTACTTCCCCAGATCTCGTTTGCCGCTTGACAGCAATAGAGACGTGGTCTCGACTTGGCTGGGCTAAGTACTCTTTACTGACAAGTTTTCTGTCAGAATTTCTCTAATTTTTCACCCAAAAGCTATTTTAACAGCTACTTATCACTTGAGTGTTTTGTTGTAAAAAAGTTGTGTGTTTTTTCTTGGCGTTAGGTTCCCGCTTTAACTGGTGGGGGTTCCCTCGCGCTCTTCTTCGGGCTTTGTTCAGGCCTTGCTGTTTTTTTAAAGAAATTGTTGTAAAATTGTTGTAAAATTGTTGTAGTTGTTTTGTGTGGTATTTGTTTCTCTGAGGTCCCGTTTTAGTTAGAGGGGCCTTGCCCTCGCGCTCTGTTAGAGCATAGTTATAGTTCCCTTGATCGATCCTGCTTAAGTTAGAGGGATTTGGCTTGTGTGTTTAATTTTTGTCCCTAGTTGGTTTTTGGTTGCTTGCTAGTGATGTCGAAGGAACACAGACCTTCGGGTTTTAAAAAATGTACCAAGTGTGGGTACAAAATGTCGATAACGGATGATCACTCTCTGTGTGTTTATTGCTTAGGGCCTAAGCACCTTCAAGAGTCGTGTAGTGTATGCCACGCTTTTTCCTCCCATGTCCTCCAAGAGAGGAAAAACAAATTGATACTGAAAGGGATGATCTCCCCTTCATTTGAGGAGGCTTGATCTTCTTCCCCCTCTCCCTCCAGGAAGAAGAAGTCTTCGGCTCCGACCAGTCCGTCGGAGCCGACAGCAAAGAAATCAAGGCAGGCTTCTCCGTCGGTTCCACGGGCTTCGGAGCCGAGGTGAACGGTCTGCCTCTGTGCCTCCAGCCTCGACTCCTCTGTCCTTGGAGCCGAGCTCGAGCATCGAGGTGGGTCACCTTCTTGGCTCCAATGGTTTGAGCCAAGAAGGTCGCACACTCAGACTCTTCTACCTCGGCCGAAGTCCCCGTCGGCTCCGAGGGAAATTGCTGTACTGGTGGAATTTCCCTCGGCGCCGATAATACTTGAGACTATTCGGAGCCAGTCTCCCAGTCTTTCGGAACCGGCGGAGAAGTCAACTCGGGCCCGATCGGTCTCTTCTCGGTCCTCGAGGATGTCCGATTCGGATATTGACAGGGTACTTCAAAGGCTGTCTCAGTCTCCAGTCTTTCAAAAGTTAGTATTAGCTCCAGCCCAGTCGGCTCCGGAGCCGATTGTCCACCCTGTTGTTTTGGTTCCTCCTCCAACAGCCTCGGCACCGTTGGAGTCGGTGCTGGTGGAGCCGGTGGAGGTTTTCGGGTCGGCTCCGACCCTTACTCCAACCCCGGCCTTCGGGTCGGAGTTCGGTACATGGACCTCCTCGGTCAGCCCCGGGGGTGACGTTTCGGGTCCGATGCTTTCGGTTCCGAGCCTCCCTCTCGGTGCTTTGGCTGCGGGCGTGCCTTCTACTGTTGTGGCCTCGGGGGTCGGACTGTCCCAGGACTCTGGGGGTCTGGCCTTCAGGGCCATGAGGAGTGCTTTAGCCAAATCTTCCTTGGCTACCTCCACCATCTCTCCGGCACCTTCCCTTGGCATGGAGACTTGTTCCTTTGTTGTCCCCCTGTCTCAGGACAGCGGAGACCTGGAGCCTGAGGTCCCCCCCATTGGGGATTCCTCTCTTCCTGGGGGTCCTTCCGAAGCTTCATCGGAGGAACCTCCCAGGAAGAGACAGTGTAAGAGGAAGCACGTCGACTCGCCTGATGAGTCTCTCACCTCAGACACCGACCTCGATGACGCGGAGGGGTCCCCCAAGTCGTCCTCGGACGATGTCTCCTTTGTGGACATCTTAGAAATCCTCAAACAACGAGGCGACTGGCAATCCAAACCCCCTTCCGCTGAGGAGTCGGTATTCCTCAAGGCCTTCGGGGCTCAGCCTTCCACCTCCTGGGTGTCTCCGCCCTTCGATGAGCTCCTGGATTTGATCTCTCGAAGGGCGTGGGAGTACCCGGATTCTGTGGAACCGGTGCCAGCTCGCCCAAATACATTTTTGTCAGCCCCCCCAGAAAAGGAATTCTTATCCAAAGGTGTGGCCGTAGATGCCCTGGTGGTGGCATCTGCTACCCAGCAAGATGTGGCAGAGGCTTTAACGTCCATCCACCCTCCTAATAAAGAGTCCAGGAGTATGGATCGGTATGGGAAGCGCACCCTTACTTCAGCGGCCTTTACTTTAAGGTCTCTGAATTACCTTACGCACTTCACCAGACTTCAGAGGGATCTGGTCAAGGAGCTGTCAGATACCCTCTCGGGTAACCTACCTGAGCAGTTGGCCCAGACGGTTAGCTCTCAGTTGGCTACCCTGTCATCTATATCGAACTCGTCCATGAGGCTCATTTCATATGCGGCCGAGGGGGCGAGTAAGCGGCAGTACAGGTGTTGCTCTACGGAGACAGGCCTGGCTCCGCCTGTATCATTTTGCGGAGGCCTTCAAGTCTTCCTTTTCCGACGCTCCCTTTGATGGGTCCTCCTTGTTCGGACCCAAGGTAAAGGACACCTTGACCCGCTGTGAACAAGAGGGTAAGACTTTGACTGCCGTAGGGGCACGGTTTTCCACTCCCTTCCAGCCTTATCCCAAGGCTAGAAGAGGGGGGAAATGTGGTTCCGCAAATCTCAGAAGACTTACCCCTCACAGCAGGATGATCCCCCTTCTAGAGGCAGAGGAGGGGTCTCTGAACGACAGAGTAGTAACTCAGATCTTCAGAAGATGGGGAACTCCTTGTTGCGACCTCTTTGCAACTCCTCACAACACAAAATTTCTACAGTTCTTCTCTCTCACCCCAGTTCTGGGGGGGGTGTTTCCCAAGGACGCCCTAGTCCATGCTTGGCCCACCGGCCTACTGTACGCCTTCCCACCGGTTCCCCTTCTTCCCAGGGTGATCCAGAAGGCAATTCACTTGCGGTGCAAGATGATATTAGTTGCCCCATACTGGCCTCATCAAGTCTGGCTGCCCTTTCTTTGGAAATACGCACTGGACGGTCCATGGTTCCTGGACCAGGCTCCAGATCTCTTGATTCACCAGTCAGGACAGCTTCATCAGTCCCTTCATTCGTTGAGGTTAACAGCTTGGCTCCTCCACTTCCGACCATAGTCAGGAACCAGGTTTTGGACTCAGACGTCATACATATCTTGTCCTCGGCCCACAAGAATTCGACTAAAAAAATGTATAACAGCAAATGGAAGAGATTCGCCATTTGGGCCCAACTCCGGGGATTAGATCCTATTACTGCCCCGGTGTCTGAAGTTTTTAAATTTTTAGCTTCCTTATTCAATCAAGGTTCTTCGGTCTCTACCATCAAGGTTCAATTGGCAGCTATTTCTAATTTTCAAGAAAGTATAGACCCACTTTTGATGAGCAATAAGTTGTGTAAAGCCTTCATGAAAGGTGCTGGGCTGCTACGACCTCCGATTTCTCATCCCGCTCCACCGTGGGACCTTAATTTCGTATTAGGTGCTTTGACCTCTTCCCCCTTCGAACCGGTAGCAACTTGTGACTTGAAATTTCTTTCTTGGAAGACTGCTGTTTTGGTGGCAATTACATCAGCCAGAAGAGTTTCGGAACTTCAAGCCCTGTGTGTCAAACCACCGTACCTGGTTTTTCACAAGGATAGAGTTTCCCTCAGGCCTAATCCATCCTTTGTTCCTAAAGTTTGTTCTTGTTTTTGTCTTCAACAGTCATTGGAACTCCCAGTTTTCTTCCCCAACTACTCAGACAGAGCGGAATATATCTTCCATTCATTGGATGTTCATAGGCAATTGCGTTTCTACTTAAATAGGATGCACCAAACACGGAAAACAGATCAGTTGTTTGTGTCCTTTTCGGACAACAAATTGGGCAAAGCCGTCACGAAGGTCACTATTGCTAAGTGGATCAGAGACTGTATCAGTCATACTTACTTTCTTTCTAATAGAGAGCTTACAACCACTGTGAAAGCTCATTCTACAAGGGCAATGGCTACTTCGACAGCCTTTCATTCCAAGCTTGCCATTAGTGACATTTGTGCTGCGGCTACCTGGTCTTCTCCTCACACCTTCATTTCTCATTACAAATTGGATGTGGCATCTCGGGGGCGAGCTTCCTTCGGTTCCACAGTTCTCAAGAGTGTTTTCCAGTGAGCCACCCAGGAATCAGGTGCTAGGGACGCTGTCCCATCAGTACAGAATGTAGGCGAGATAGGATCACATAACATCTTTTAGTTCTGCACTTACCATAACTTTAGATGTTTGGGATCCATCTCGCCTACATTCCTAATAACCCACCCTCCTTCCCCCTGCCTTGGAGATCAGAAGAGACCGAACGGTTCAGTTTAGCCGTTTCATCTTGAAACACCTGGCAATGTTATTTCAACTGTCTATGACTGTGTGCATGTGTGTGGACAAACAAGATCTGGGGAAGTAGTGGTGGTGCATCCTGGGATGTAGAACAGCTCAGCCAATTAGAGACTTCGCTCTATAGTATAGCGTGCCGAGTCGGAGCCGAGGATCGGCTCCGAACCCATCAGTACATAATGTAGGCGAGATGGATCCCAAACATCTAAAGTTATGGTAAGTACATAACTAAAAGTTTTCCAGGATCCTAGCCCTTTTTCTCATTCCAGACACAAAACCGTTTCCATTTTGCTGAGTAAGCTTTTCTAGTTGATGGCCTTCTGGCCTCCAAAATGACATCCTGCACCTCCTTGGAGAGTAGGGCCTGTTGTGATGCTAAGGAATCTTCCATGCGGCTAGATTGAGTGTTTTTAGCTGGCTGTGAAGGGTTTTGAAGCTGTGCTGAGTCAGAAGAAGAGGCATTAGAGGCAGGGTCCATGGTGGGGAATGCGTCAGGCTCCTCAGGAGTGGGTACCAGTGTTGCCTTGGCCAGTCCGGAGCAATGAGAATCATCTTTGGTCTGTCTGCTCTGGTTTTCAATAGAACTTTGGGCAGCAGAGGAAGAGGTGGGAAGGCATAAACTGTCATTGATGTCCAACTGAGAGAGCGTCCACTCTCCAGGCCTTTGGATGGAAAATCCTTGAGCAGAATTTTGTCAATTGGTGATTTTTGTGGGAGGCAAAGAGATCTATGTCTGGCCTTCCCCATTTTGGATTATTTCTGTAAAACTTTTGGATGCAATTTCCATTCGTGTGGATCTGTCATATTCCTGCTTAGGTTGTCTGCCAGCGTGTTTTCCTTGCCTGGCAAGTACTGTGCTTGTAGTTCCATTTGTAAGTCCATGACCATGTTCCAAAGTGACATGGCCAGTCTGCATAGGGAGTAAGAATGTGTTCCTCCCTGTTTGTTTATGTACCACATAACTGTGGTGTTGTCCGTTCTTATCAATAGTTGACCTGGTTGTAGAAGGTCCTTGAAAGCTATAATAGCATTTATTACTGCTAGCATTTCCTTTTGATTGATGTGAAGGTGCTTTTCTTTTTGGGACCATTTGCCCTGGATGCACCGATCTGTCATGTGCGCCCAGGCATAGTCCGAGGCGTCTGTTGTGATGACTTGATTTGCTTGAGGCTTGCTGAATGGAAGACCTGTGTTTGTTTGACATGCTTGAGCCCACCACAGAAATTCCTTTTGCAGACATGGAATTAGTGGTATTATTGTTTCCAAACTGTGGCTGTGTTGAGACCATATGTTTTTCAGCTACCATTGTAGTTTCCTCATATGCAGCTTTTCACATGGGATTAGTAAGATGCAAGATGCCATGAATCCCAGAGCCTGCAGGATTTTCCTTGCAGTCAGCCTGGTGCAATTTGCTAGTGCTCTGAAGTATTGAATTAGTTGCCCCTGCTTCTCTGGCGTGAGGTAGGCCGTCTGGGTGTTTGTGTCCAAGTTGGCACCCAGGAAAATTATCTTCCGAGAGGGTATTAGCCTTGATTTCTTTTTGTTGACTGTGTATCCCAGAGAGTTCAACAACATTATTACATAAGCCAGATGTTTCAGAAGAATGTGCTTGCTGTCCGCTTGGATCAGGCAGTCGTCCAAATAGGGGTATATTTGTATCCCTTGAAGTCTGCAGTAGGCAATTACTGATGCCAGGCATTTCGTGAATACTCTGGGCGCAGTAGATAAGCCAAAGGGCAATGCAGAGAATTGATAATGGGTTGAACCTGCAAGAAATCTGAGGTACCTTCTGCAATTTTGTCTGATTGGGAATGCAGGTATGCCTCCTTGAGGTCCAGTGTTACCAGCCAAGACTCCTTGCCCAGCATGGGAAGAAGTTGCTGTAGAGTGAGCATCTTGAATTTTGGTACGAGTAGAAATGTGTTTAGGATGGATAGGTCCAAAATAGGTCTCCAATCTTTTCCTTTCCTTGGCACCAGAAATAGCCTGGAATAAAAAAGTACAGTTTTGTACCTACCATAAATGTAGATGTTCGAGGATCCACATTGCTGCAGTCCTAACTATTGGGTAGTCCGCTGTCCCAGTCAAAGTATATGGCTGACGTCGGTCAAGGCGCATTAGACTGATGTCAGTACGTCAGGGTACTAATGCGCATGACTGACGTCATATCCTCAGTCTTTTCTTGCCCCAGATGTCAGAAGACCCTAAAAAGACAAGGCCAAAACCAAAAACTCCAAACATTCCTGCACCAAAAATATGTACAATATATACAAAATTACCAGAGTATAACCTCACCTACACAACCACCCCTAAACACAGAGGGGAAGGAGGGTGGGTAAATTGGACTGCAGCAATGTGGATCCTCGAACATCTACATTTATGGTAGGTGCAAAACTGTACTATGTTCTTCATTCCACATTGCTGCAGTCCTAACTATTGGGTAGAATCCCAAAGCAGAGGTAAGGGAGGCTGGCAAATCATAAGGAAACAGGAGCTGACAACATGCCTTGCAAAATAGCTGTGGCAAAACCAGCCCTAGATTTAGAGTAGAGAGGAAGGTGATAATGCTTAGAGAAAGTATGCACTGAACTCCAAGTAGCTGCCTCCAAAATATCCTTAGTTGCCACCCCTTAGAAATGCTGTTGAAGTGGCAGTAGCCCTAGTGGAATGAGGCCTAATCCCAGCTGGAATCTCCTTGCCATGATGGGAATAACAAAATGCAATGCAAAACCCAATCCACTTAGAAATAGTTTGTTTTGACACAGGCTTGCCCTGAGAACTCAAAGCAAAAGAAACAAACAACTGCTGAGACTGCCTAAAATCCTTAGTCCTGCTTAAATAATAACGCAATTGCCTGTGTACATCTAAAGTGTGCAAAATCTTTTCCCCTTTATTTTGGGGATCTGCATAAAAAGTAGGCAAATGAATAGTTTGGTTTAAAGCCACACTAGAAACCACCTTAGGCATAAAGGAAGGATTAGTACGTAATGATACCCTATCCTTATGAAAAATCAAAAGGCTCTACCATAAGGGCCTGCAATTCAGAAACCCTTCTTGCAGAAGTAATGGCCAACAAAAGCAGTCTTCCATGACAAGTATTTCAATTCAGCAGTAGCTCAAAAGGTTGTAGAGTAAGTTTCTCCAACACAAAATTGAGATCCCAAGCAGGAGTAGGAGCTCTACGTGGGGTCTTATATTCTTTGCCCCTCTAAGAAATTGGACAAAGATCTTGAAAACAATGGTGGGTCACAATCATAGTGAGCTGAAATTGCTGCAGCATGAATCTTAATGGAAGAGAAAGACAAACCTTTGTCCAATAACTCAGTAAGATATTGAAGAGCCACACTCAAATTAGGCTCAGAAATCTCCAAATTCTTTGCTGCACTCCAAAATAAAAATCTCTTCCATTTTACACTTTCCTTGTACTAGGTCTTCTGGCTTCCAAAATCACATTTAAAACTTGTTGAGGAAGTTGAGACCTGCTGTGTTTCAAAACAGAATATGCCAGGCTGTTAGATGAAGAGAGTGAAGCTTGACATTGAGCAGGTGACCGTCCCTCTGAGACAACAGGTGTGGAATCAAAGGTAAAGGCCATGGAGGCTTCCTTACCAGATTCCTCAGTAATGGGTACCAGTGTTGCGAGGCCAATCTGGAGCTATTAAAATCATCCTTGGCTTGTCTTGTCTGACCTTTAGGAGCACCTTTGGGAGAAGAGGCAGAGGTGGAAAGGCATACACATGAAGATTTTTCCAACTGAAAGAAAGAGCATCCACTTTCCAAGCTGTGTGATGAAACCTCTTTGTGCAAAACTTTGGCAGCTGGTGGTTTAGTGGAGAAGTGAACAGATCTATGTCTGGAGTTCTCCATGACACTGTCAATTTAAATACATGAAGATCCAGTTTCCACATCCATGATTTGTCTGCTTAACACATCTGCTAAGGAGTTCTGTGCTCGGCAGAAACCTTGCCTGAAGAGTTAGTTGCAAGCTGAGCGCAGTCTCCCATAAAATCATTGCTTGCCTGAATGTGTTCCCCTTGTTTGTTGATGTACCACATGACAGTTGTGTTGTCTGTTAGAATCAACACCTGCCCTGGAAGAAGTAACTCCTTGAAAGCCATTAATGCAAACTGGACTGCTAACATCTCTTTCATTTTGATATGTAGATGCTGTAGTCTGGCAGGCCACTTGTCTTGTATCCACTTTCCATTTAGATGAGCTCCCCAAGCAATGTCTGAGGCATCTGTCGTTAGAATCTGACTCGCCTCTGGCCGGGTCACAGAGAGTCCCTTGTTTAGGTGACATTCCTGAGCCCACCACAAAAATTCCTTTTGAATGCAAGGTATTATTTGAATGACAGTGTCCCAATCCTGGCAGTGCTGTGTCCATACATTTTTGAGATACCATTGCAGCTTCCTCATATGCAGTTTGGCATTGGGAAGCACCAGAATACAAGATGCCATGAACCCTAAGGCTTGAAGGACTGTCCTTGCAGTCAGCCCGGACTGAAGAGATAGGTGATGAAAGTAACTGGAAAGATTCTTTTGTTTGTCCGGGGTTAAATAGGCCATCTGGGCTGCTGTATTCAGTCTCACACCCAGAAAGCACATGTCTTGAGAGGGTACTAGACTGGACTTTATTTCGTTCACAGAATACCCTAGGCATCTTAGCACTGCTATCACATATTCCAAATGCTGTAAAGGTCTTCCTTTTCTTGAGCCAGAATCAGGCAGAAGTAAGGATAGATTTGTATTCCTTTTAGCCTGAAGTAAGCTATCACTGGAGCCAGAACAGTGGATAAGCCAAAGGGCAATGCAGAGAACTGATAATGAGAATCTCCTTCCTGCAACTTAGTCTGATAGGCACATGAAGGTAAGCTTCCTTGAGATCTAAAGTTACCATCCAGTGATCTTTGCCCAGCAGAGGTAAAAGCTGTTCAACATTTTGAACTTGGGAATGTCCAGATAAGTGTTGAGGATAGATAAATCCAAAATTGGTCTCCACGTGTTCCCCTTCTAAATCCTAGGCCCCTTTCTGGCACAGGAACTGGCTGAATGGCCCCTATTTGGAGCAACAGAGAAATTTGCTTGTGAGCCTCTTTTCTTTGTAGAGGAGGAATGTCTGGCATGCCTTTGAAAGGAGGCAAGGTATGGAAATAAAACCTGTAACCGTGGTGAATGATATCCAAAACCCATCTGTCTTGGGTAATTAAATCCCAGTTTTCTTTGAAAAGAGCCAGCCTTCCTCCCAAAGGTGCTGCCAGGCGAGAATGTACTGGCAGCTGAAAAGGTAGGTCATTGGGTCTGTTTCACCAGAAGTCTGAGCAGGTGAACTCCTGTTCTAGGCCTAACTAGACCTACCTCTAGACTGGGAATCATAAGCAGGATATGTCCATCCCTTAGAAGGCCAATTTCTACTAAACTTGGGCTGCACCTGCAAAAAATCCTTAACAGTTTGCATAGACTTAGCCTTGTCCTCCATTTTCTTTAAAACTGCTTCCCACAAGAAATACAGTTATTCACGTTTTCTGACATCCGGTTAAATACTGAGGCAAGAAAAAACCAAAATATTCCCCAACGGGGTACTTAGCCAACTTTGATTCGGTCTGAAACTCTGACTTCAGAAACTTTCAGAACGCCAACCTGCACTCGCAAAACTGCTTCTGCATCGGACCATGCGGCAAAAAAGACTGAGGATATGACGTCGGTCATGCGCATTAGTACCCTGACTTACTGACGTCAGTCTAATGCACCCGGCACGGTCAGCATCTCTTTTAGTATTCGGGCCGACTGGGACAGCGGACTACCCAATAGTTAGGACTGCAGCAATGTGGAATGAAGAACATCCTTGACCTTGTTCGTGCGTAGGTACCTCTTGAATAGCTTTCATGTTTATGAGATCTGTAATTTGCCTTTGTGTCTCTGCCCTTTGATTGTGTGGCAGGTTTGGCATGCCTCTCATTTTTGGAAGGGTGTGAAAATGGAATTTGTAGCCTCTGTTTATAATGACCAGGATCCATTTATCCTTTGTGACAATATGCCAATTTTTTGAAAATAATGCCAGCTTTCCTCCTAAGGGGGCTGCCATTTGAGACTTGCTTGGCATGCAAAGGGGAAAGTCATTGGGTTTGCTTTCTGAAAGATTGTGAGTTATCCTCACCACCTCTGTGTAGAAGCTTGCCATTGTCTGCCTCTAAACGATCCTTGGGATTGTCCTCTGCCCCTCTGGTGCCTGTATCTGCCTCTTTGGGGTCTGTCCGTGGCAGGAAAGGACCAATTTTTGGAAGGCCAATTTCTACTAAAACGTGGGGGTTGTACCTGTAGAAAATCTTTCACAGTTTGCATTGATTTAGCCTTTTCCTCCATTTTCCTTAATACCTCCTCAGCATAAGCACCAAATAGTACATCCTTTTGAAGAGGGGCGTCTAGTAATTTAGCTTTGACATGATCAGGTAAGGCTTGTTCCTTGAGCCAGGCATGTCTACGTATGACTGATCCTGTAACAGCAGCTCTACATGAGGCCTCTAGGGCATCAAAACCACATTGTAAGGTATGCTTACCCACTTGTTCTGCACTATGCATCAAATCCTGCAACTCCTTCAAGTCTGGTTTGTTCAGGTTGTGACATTTTACTTTTCAATTGTGATAACAAAAACTGTTGGTATTTTAGCATATGGAACTGACAGTTTAAGGCCCTCATGGATAAGGTAGCCGAGGTATATACCTTTTTTCCCCACCTTTCTAAGGATCTGGAATCTCTCTCGGAAGGTAATGGATTTTTAGCAGTGGAGGCCTTAACTCCCTTGGGGCCCTGTGAGATGATTTCTGGGTCAGCAGCATGGCTTTTGTATAGAAATTGGTGCGAGTCAGGAACCCTGTAGTACCTGTGAGGCTTAACTGGAGCTGGAGGTAGAGAGTCTGGGTTAAGACATGCCTCCGAGTAAACATCATCTAGGATGTCCAAGACAGGAGGTATAGTCAGAGGCCTGTGCTGAGGTAGCAAGAGAAATTCCCTAAACCTTTTCTTGGAATCTGAATAATCTTGGCCTTCTCAGTGGAAGTGTTCCCTTAAGGTATGCAAAGTTTCCCCAAATGAGTAATCCTCTGGGGGGGATACAGAAGGGATGGACTCCTCCACATCAGAGTCTTCAAAAGGGGAGTAAGAATGTTCCTGATCATCAGAGTGCTCTGAAATAATGGAGCCCTGATCAGAGGAGGGGGAATCTTCCTCCACTCTGGGCCTTTTGTCTGGTGGGAGCTGAGAACCTCTGATAAGAGTAGAGTAATTAAATCCTCAGCCATTTTAAGCATCTGTTTTTTAGGCATGGGGCCTGGAGATGGGCCCTGTGTAGCTTGTCTCTTAGAGTGCATGGTTGCTTTAGACTTAGTGAAAGCCTTGATGGAGAAAGAAGAGGAAGGTCTGAAGACACCTTGAGTGGAGGTGGACCTGTCCACATTTTGAGTTTCAAGGCCAAGAGTAGCTTCGGTATCTGTAGTCGGGGTGTGGGCCAAGGAACCTGCAACCTCGGGCACAGGAGACACCGCCAAAGAAGTGTAGTCGGTAGTCAGGGGCTGCGTAGGAGCCTCGCTGAGAACCGGACCACGTGGAGTCAGCTTTGGTGTGGTGTCGGTAGAGGCCACGGACCTCATGTGTCGGTCCTTATCTTTGTGTTTTTTAGACAAAACTGGAGTCTGAGTATCCGACGACATAATATAGTTAAATGCTTTCCCAAAATAATGCTGGGCGAACTCCACCCGACGCTTAATGGTGCGTTTGTTGAATGTAGCACAAAAGCGACAGACCGAGACGTTGTGGTCTGGGCCTAAACAAGGTATACAGAGGGAATGGAAATCCTTATGCGGTATTTGCTTCCCACAAGAAATACAATTATTAACTTTGTCTGACATCGGTCTGAGGCAAGAAAAGTTTCCCCAACGGGGTACTTAGCTTTCAAGAAGACTTCGGTTTCAAAATTTTCATAATCTCAGGAGCTGGCCGACCGAGGACCCGCCTGACGGCAGGAGAACCCATCTGTTATGACTGCAGTTGTATGCACAATGGACATCATCTACACGTGACCTTATTTATACGACTTTTAAATATTTCTTACATGAGCATAGCATTTTAACACAAAAAAAACGGGAGAGAAATTTACACAAACTGCATAATTACTGAATAGAGAAATAACATACAATAACAGTTGATATAGTCCTAGCATGATGGCTACAGGGAAAAGATCCAACTGGGGTGTTTTTGAGTTTAGTAATAATTTACAGACAAACAAATTGAATGTAGCGTAAAAATAAGAGAGAGATATGAAAGAAGAAGTAATGAAAATGAACAGAAAGATAGATGGACAGAGGAGGAATTATAGTTAGTGGTGGGGTGCGAGAGAAGGGGGAAAAGTAGTAGTTTAAGAAATTATTGCAGTATGAGGAGGGACGATAAGGTACAAAAAGATTGGGAAGCAAAGTGTCTGTAAGAGTTGGAGAAAAGTACAAATGTTACCAGTCATCTGACACAAATCCATAAGTAGTTCATCTGTTTGGCAACTTCAGTAAAGGAGCTTGCAAGGGTTGATAGACATACGAGCTTCTGCTCTGGATCTGGGTAATAAAACTGAATGGGGTCATCTTGGCATTGATGGAAACTAAGCTGGAGAAAAAGGAATTCTAACTAGCCAGGTTTTGCATCGGAGTAATTCTAATTTAATCTAAGTTTTCACTGCCGTTACTAAGGGAGCAGTGAATTGTTCATAGGGTCATAGGTTTATTAGGTTAGGCCAACAACCTCAGGAGGTCTTAGCCTAATTCACATATTGTAAGATTTAGCTATTGCACTGAGCTCAGACATCATTCACAAAAAGGGTAAACAGAACACAGCCTATAGTTAAAACGCTGTGGCTCACTTGTACTAGAGAGGTAGGGTGATGTTTGATAATACTACCATCGTACAAAGCAAAATCATCAAGAAGGCAGCCTTTGAAGTAAGCACATAAATGCTTATTAAGCTGTGATACAAGCATCTGAGGTACAGACTGTAAGTGAATGAACCATTACTCTTGGTCATGTAATATGTTATTTTCCTAATTTATACACTGGGAGGTTAATTCTAAGTGAAGCATTAATGTAATTTTTGCAACTATTTTCCTACTTGTTAAGAAAGCTTCCAGTATTTCTCCCCCCACTTTTGGCACTGTCAGGGTTACTGGCATTTACTTTAAAAATAACACAAGGCAGAAAACGTTCTACCTTATGCACCACAGAACCTACCAGAAATTGTGAAAATGTAATACAAAGGCTAATATATGGAAAGAGAGAGAGGATAGATACTAACATTCCCAGAGCATACAAGGTTGGTTGTGAGACACAAAGCCTCCTTGTTATATTTCTAATCACCCTTCCCATATAACTTGGATTACACCAGGTACACTCTCAGTCATAAGACTGACACAAGCAAAACACCGCTGCATTGATAAAGCATGGTATGGTAACCATAACATGACATTTTGATTACAATTAGAACAAGCACAGTGGACAAGGTAATTGCATATTCCCTAAAAATGTCAGCTCAAAGCCCCAGTCCTTTCCATGTCCAGCAGAGTTGCAATATGTTGTTGTTGTCTTTCGGCTTTTCCCGGTTAGGGATTGCCACAGCGGAACTCTAGTCCGCTAATGATTGGCAGTAGATTTTGACGAACACCGAGGTGCCAGCTCGACGTTCAACCTTCAGCGAAGGTAAGCCCATTTATGCATGTCTTTCGAACGCCCACCCAACCGCGGGGAGGACATGCAGACTCCACACATAAGGCACTCCCCGCACTCCAGCCGAGAATCGAACGGGAGAACCTCTTGCTGTGAGGCAACAACGCTACTGCTGTACCACCACGGCTTCTTCACTTCACTGATACCTTACTAAATTTTACAGTGAGGATAAGAAATGTGTTACTGTTAGGAATTCTCATTTATTCTCCAACAGTTGGGAGCTATTTCAAACTGCCAATGCAAACTAAAGTTTTCAAAAAATAAGACACATAATCCATTACTACAACTGCATTCCTTGGCTTCAAGCAGTCCAAAGAAAACTATTGCTTAACAGAAAACACTACAGATATTTGAACCGTGTATGCAATTTCTCTTAGTAACCAAAACAAGACACTGACCATTAAAATACACATTAAATTAATTTTACTACAAATACTGTTACATAAAAAGTGATGTCATAGTTGTAGGATATGACCCTCCACTGAAATTAATATACTTATTTAAAAATAATGACCACAGCTTTTGAGTCATCAGTGTTTTTCACACTGCTTCAGACAATGCCAGACAAAATGAGACTGCCATAAAGGAGGCACTTGGCAACATGGTTAATGTCTGCAAGAACAAATTTTCCATTCCAGCCAAAGTCATGTCAGCTTGTGCATACATACCTGACAGCTTACAATTCTACAACTTTCAGTCCAGTTAACAAAATTGATACGCAATGATTCTGAATAAGAGTATACATACTGTTTTAATTCCTCAGAAAGGTGCACAGTGCCAAACATTAGTGCAGCACATAGTTTTGGCCTAAACACGTAAGGGGCACATCCCAAAATGTTAGTGCACTGCTTCCTAGTTGTGTGCGTGTGTGTGTGTGTATATCTATATACAAATAAATCATCACAATGAATCTGTACAGCTTGGATCCAAAATGTGACTTATAAAAATGACCACAAAACAACATTAAGAAATGGAATTGCACAAATGCCATAACAGTTTGATCGAAGGGTCCCTAAAATAACTACCCAAAACATTTTGTTCCAAAATTCCATATAATTAAAATGTTATAACTCTGCACAATAATAAGTGAAAATGGGTTGAGGAGCTATTTACATTAAAATATACTTATATATAAACTAAAAGTCTTTCGGCTTTTCCCGGTTAGGGAATGCCACAGCAGAACTCTGGTCCGCTAATGACTGGCAGTGGATTACAGTGCCAAGTTGCCAGCCCGATGCCCAACCTTCAAAGAAGTCACACCCATTCATGCATGCACCTACCTGCATGTCTTTAAATGTCATTCCACCGCAGGGAGGACATGCAGACTCCACACAGAATGCGCTCCAGCCGAGAATCGAATGGGAGAACCTCTTGCTGTGAATTCAAAAATTCAAATTGAAAAAAAAAAATGCAGATACCCACTTTATAAATGCAGTAATGCACTTTGGGTGTGTGTTTTGCATATAATACCACATATTCAGGGATTGTTCTTGGTAATCAGGCATTTGCCTCATAACACCCCTAGGTGTGCAGCAATATCTGCACCATGCACAGCCCATTGTGCTTTATTACATGCGCATACACACACACACACACATACACACAAAATGAATCTTATGAACCATACTAAGCTCAGGTTACTGAGTTTTGTAATGATTACACCTTGCCACTTCCCATCCTAGACTGCACCTCCCTTCTTAAGGAGGACTACACTAGTAAGTTACACCTGGGGTGAACTTATGAATGCTCTCTCACTTCCTATTGCAACGTCTGCTTGTATTATGCTAACTTACTTTTAATTTCTCTATAAACTGACTAAAATTTCTCTAACTATTCAATCATTGTCATATAACTTGTATCTATTCTTTACCAATGTTTTCATGTTATGTCTAATTTGATTTAATTATTTAAACTGCAGTTGCTTTTTGTATTATTTTTAAAGACTGAAAAATTATTGTTCTTAAAATGTTTTGCGATACTTTGGAGCTTTTCTCACCAGGTCTGTACTAAAAATGGGTTCCTACCCAGTCAAATTTTCCCAGTAATCAAATGTCAATAAAAAAATCAATAAATAAACTATCCAGGTCTGTTTGAAGGAAGAGAGTGTATCACACTGTTTTATCTCCACAGGGGCCTGTTCCAGATGTGACACTTAGTAAACAAATCTGTCTTTGCACCTTATTTTATTGATCTGCTGAAGCAGGTTTAGATTTCTTGTTCTGGTATTTGTGGGAGTGTTTGATTTAAAAGGTATTACTACTGGGTCCCCGACTGCTTCAAAGCCAAGACATAGGTGTCCTCTGAGGAGACTGTATGACACAGAAAAGAGGGACAGTGCTTCTAGTCTTTTCTGGCAGTTTAGGGATTTTAAGGTTGTGATCCTCTTTGTTAGGAACTTATGGGGTCTTCCCATCCATTTGACAAGTACAATGAAATACGTCTCAAAAAGGACACTGTATTCTATAACTGGTCTGATCTGTATTGAATACAAGGGGACAATGACCACTTTGGATAGGGATGATATTCCCTTCGTGATCGACTGTACCAAATAGAAGAATTTCTTGACAACTGTAGCTACATGGTGCCAAACCAGAGAACACTCCTGCTGAAGGTCAGACACTTCAAAATAAGAAAATGTCGATTAAAGTCAAATCCACCAAACAAGAACTTTAAGTGAAAGTTCACATATTTTCATTTCTTTAAAACATTAAAATATATCTTCATAGGTAAGTACTAGGCTAGCTTACTATGTGGACCATTTTAAGCCTAGTCAGTTTCCCCTTAGTGAGAATCAAACCCTGTACCTCTGTCTGTTGGCATAATGCCAAACACCTTAACCAGTATACTAACCCACAACCCCTCTTCATCAGAAGTTTAAGCCCGCCCAAGGATGCTGTTATCTTCTTTGTTGTCTGGCAATTAGTGCAGAAGACAAAAGCACTGAGTTGTTAATAAGCTGCTTCCTGTTCCAGGGGTACAAAGTTTTAATTTTGTCATCTTGTTTGCTGTGTGATATTGAGCAAACCACTTGACGAGATAGTGCTTTGGGGCAACTGAGTATTTGAGCTTTGCCCCTTAATGGTCTCATGGATTGCATGCATAGTCACTACGTATGAACCTCTGTAACTCTCTCTACATCATTTTCTCTGCTTATCTTGTCTTACTTATTACACTTGCCTTCTAGCATTACTTTATACACTTTTTTTTGCATTCCATGAACAACCTCTACATTCCCCATCCAGCAAATGCTGCTCTGCTACAAGAGGAGTACACAGCTTCAAGCTTTCACAAGACACTGCAAGGCCTTTCTCATTCTGTAATTCTTTTCTAAGTCTAATTCCCTATGTTTCCTATGTATTCCCTTTGCCTGTTATGTTCTAGCTGTGATTTTCACTCTGTCCACATTCATTCACAACCTCAATCACACTATGCTATATTTAGTGCTCACTTTCAGGTGATCTGACTTTACTATTACCACCTTGTACAGTATACCTATTTCCAACTCTCCAATGATTTCTCTGCTTTCGAGGAGCTGTCTCTGTATATTTTTCTTCACTACTTGTTCAGACATCCTATCAGTGTACTAACCACCTTCCTGTCATGTAACCATTCTCATTTTATTTTTCCTTTACTTAAGTACTGCTTTCTTTGAAACAGGACTTACACTCTAGATGTGTCTAAGTTGCAGCATATCCTTTGGAGACAGAGTTGATGTAGCTCTATAGATTCTTACTGGCAGGTACAGGATCACAATCAATCACTTTTGCTTTGCCAACTTACCATCCCCTTGATGCATCCACCCAAAAGGCAGCTACAAGTTTTTACTCTACCAGTGACACAAAAAACAGCAGCTGAACAGTTTGTACCTCTCCGACCCCAGCATCTATATTATGTTCCCTCCTGTTGGGGCTACTTCTTTAACATATCTAAAAGTCAGACACATCGAATAACTGAGAGAGTTGTTAGCTGGCAGTAATTCCAGAAACAATGGTCAGCAGGAAGTGAAACAATCACTCATCTAAGAGTGCTCAAACTTTAATTATAAATCCACTGTTTTATGTCACACACAGACACATGCTCATACAGTTCCATTCTATTGTGCCAATGGCATCAACCAGCATGTGACCTGTTTTTAGATCTCGTACACCAGCCTCAACATGATGTTTCCCTGTTGCCGTTTCTTCTTTTTACTTTCCTTTTCACAGTGTGATTACCTCAGTTTTCACCTTTATTCCCATTCGAACTCTACTTTCACATCCGTATTCTACAACCATCCTAGAAAATCTCTCTGTCCCCCAAAATTGATGTATCAACTCACCTTTGTAATGGTTATTGCTATCTCTCTCTCTCAGTAATAGCACAATGTAGCTCTACCTGCCTTGGATGCCTAGATTCAATAAATACAGACTTATAGTACATTATTCTGCTTTCATCCTGTGTTTTATCTTACTAGGCAGAAACACTAAGAATGTCTTTGTCCAGACTATACTTTTAGCATCTACGGGTTCTAAACTATAATCACATAGTTCACTAACAACTTGGGCTTACAATTTTCTCACATCAACCTCATCTGCCATCAACCATAAAAATGCTATCTTGCGTACCTCTCAGCTTCTTATCACAAGAAATCTGGACAAAGCCTAAAATAATCCGGGGTCAAAGCCTCCAAAATAGGGAAAACTTAATTATTGCTCTAATAAACTTAAGATGCTGGAATAACATGATTTGTGTTAGAATGCATTTTCTGAAGGATATAAAGTTAGAAACTCAAATGTGTATACTTATTTAGTGGCTTCAATTCTCAGTGGTTTCCCAGAGAACCACAAATTTTATGAGGAACAGACCAAAAATATGAGGCAAAAATCTGGACATTCTATGAAAATCTAGCCAGTTGAGAGCTATGCATCTTTGAGTCTTAGATCACAGGGTATAGTTCTGATATCACAAGTGTGCTTCTGTAGTTCTGATATCACAAGCGTGCTTCTGTAAGTTCTGATATCATACGCGTGCTTCTGTAGTTCTGATATCATAAGCGTGCTTCTGTAGTTCTGATATCATAAGCGTGCTTCTGTAGTTCTGATATCATAAGCGTGCTTCTGTAGTTCTGATATCATAAGCATGCTTCTGTAGTTCTGATATCATAAGCATGCTTCTGTAGTTCTGATATTATAAGCATGCTTCTATAGTTCTGATAGGGTCTATATTACATGAATGAGCGATCAAAATGTTTGCTCGATCATGTAATTGAAACCCAAAAATACTGAAAAAAACAAAATCGAAAGATCTTGTTTGTCCAACTCCAAACATACAACACACACACATACAGCCAAATTCATACAAACCCCTACACACTCACATCACTCAAACAGCTACACAAACACACATACTTTTAAAACAAAGTGGGGGGGCTTCGCCCCCCACACCTCCCCTAACTAAATATACCAATTCCAAGATCGCCGTACATTGGGGAAAGGGCAATTTCTCGGTAATTGTTCAAGTGGTTACCGGGAAATTGCCCTTTCCCCAATGTACGGCGATCTCAGAGTTGGTATATTAAATAAAGCAGCTTCTTGCGAAGCCATTCCTGACAGTGTAGTGTGTTTGTCACATGCCACACTCACCAGGAAGGCCGACCAAAATATTTCGGAACTCCAAATTTCAACATTTGGAGGTTCTGATTACATGAATGGTCGATCAAAGTATGTTGAGTATCTTGTACTCGACATTTTGATAGCTCGTTCATGTAATATAGACCCTTCTGATATCATAAGCATGCTTCTGTAGTTCTGATAACATATGCATGCTTCTATAGTTCTGATATTATAAGCATGCTTCTAATCAGACAAAGAAAGACAGCATCATCATACAGTTTCTCCCCTTATAGTTCCAAGCCTTCAAAAGAATGACAGACCTTAAGACTGGGAAGGTGTCCTACTCCTTACATCTAAGGCAATGCAAAACACTTTTACCACTTCTTCTTTCATCTCTTTCGATAGCAGTCCTATGTATGGTCATAAAATGCCTCTCTCTCTCTTTCTCTCGTGCTTGAGCATGTGTATGTGTGCATGTATATGTGTGTGTGTCTGTGCATGCATATATATGTGTGTGTGTGTGTGTGTGCTTGTGTAGTTACACAAGCAGACAGATATGTTGTACCACACATCATCCTTCACTGAATGCATATGTAGCATCACTTGGGCAGTTCACATACTAGCTCTACATCCCTTGTCAACAACAATCCTAGCAAATCTCTGCCTCTCAACTCACCTTTGTCTCACTAAGAGACTTAAACCAGCACTAGTGCCCCAAAATATTCCCTGCCCTTTGGCCCATCTTTACTAACTTGACTTTTACTCAACTAGTTCTCACCATAACCAAGCCTAACATTTCATCAGGTAAAGACATGTTTTTAGACTGGTCTCATACAAATTACAAGATAACATCACACATTTAACATCGGACATTTTACATCGCTCAAACCAACCTCCAACTGTCACTGCCCCATTCTATTAATCTCTGACAAAAGATTTAAGGTTCCCCTCGCGTGAAATAATCCATTTGTTAAATCATTCATAACTCATTTCAGTCCAATTAAAGTTGACATCACATATTCCCAGTGGTTTACTATCATTTAACCAGATTGCACAACGGTGAATCCCGGTTATGTTGAGGGAAAACCTCGAAACTAAAAACGAACAACAATAAAATTGAAGTGTGGTGACTGTAAATGTCGACTTCGACATTTTCAAACAGGCACCACACTTCTGGGGAAACCATTACTGTGCGTTGCACAGTAAATAACATGTTTGCAGGGGGACAAGGGCCCCTGCACCCCCTGCTACTTAAATATATTAACTTCAGGATCACACTATAGTGAGGAAAAGGGTACATTTTCCTGATCCCTACTTCAGTGCGAGGTGCTTTGAAATGTCGGAAGTGACAACAGCGAATGCTGTATTGCATTTGCAGTTGTCAGTTCCGACATGTTCTTTTTCAAGTTAACGAGTCAGTGACAGCCAGATTCGAGATTTTGTCAATTGCACGAACTGCAATCGACAAAATGATAGTAAACCATTCCCAGTGATTATTTCTAAATTAATGAACTGACAAAGTATTTATTAAATCTGACTTATTTACTTAATACACTAACACTGCTTTGAATTTTTTTTAAACTTTTCCAGTTTTTGCTCACTTTGCCCCTGTTGCCTGTCACTCATCAGGCCCCTCCTGGCCAGCTGAACCATTTATTCCTCATCACCAGGGTGAGGCTCTACAAGGAAGAGCTATCATTTAAATATCCATCAGCAGTGGTTTAACATTTTTCTACTTTTTTTTTTACCCTTACTTCCCAGCATGCACTCGGCATAGCTCATGGGTGGAGATGTGCAATGAGCCATCTGGGAAGGACATCCCCTCACTTTCTCAAGTGGTATCCCTTCCCCACCTCTCAAAGCATGGAAGGTGGGCTCTTCAGCTACTAGGGACATTATACTTTAGAATGTGCCCCTGAGTACACACACTGTCCATTCCCACAGTGACAGGTAAGCTGTCCACTTCCCTTCATCCCCCCACCTGGCTTCCCTAGTATCTGGACTGCTAACTCAACCCTGAGCTCCATCCCTCTGTGCCATGGAAGCAAACTAACATCTTCACTTCTGATCTACTGGCTTCTATATCCTAACTTGCTGAGAATCGGAATCTCCGAACTGCATTCCCCGACAAACCTGGCCATTAAACACTCAATGTAGGGGCAAAACCTCCATACACCCCTATATTTATACTTACCAACTCCACGGTTGTTCCAACTCAAAGAAGGGGGAAATTAAAACACAACTCCCTAACAGTGATTTCCTATGGAGGAGTTCCAATTCTTGGTGGGTTGAAATTCAGGAAAACGACATTTGAGAGTTCAGTCTTTGTCCTTCTGTAGGTCTATGGGTGTGATGCACTTCAAGGAAATGGATCACATCCATTCCTGACACAAGACTGCTTATACTGCTCTGCAATACACAGCTGACATATACAATAAAACTATTTTAGGTTTAGACAATTCTTTTGTGATATGATAATGAAATACATGTAAAAGCACTTCTAAAACACAAAATACAAGACTCGAAGGCAAGTAAACATACAAGTATTTGTGCATATAACTGAAAAGAATAAATAAATACATTTGACATACCTTCTAATGTTAGCAAAAAATACTTACTTTTCTTAATTACAAAGATTATGGTTAGTAAGTAAATGTTTAACAGCAGGTATTCATATGGGAAACAGACAACCGTGAAAAGTAAGCTGGATTCTGAAACTATTCACAGTAACAGACATACATCATGAATGCAGGAAAGTATAATCCACTGTTTCCACTTTAGGAACATAATTTTTTTCAGTTGTGCGGTATGTATTCTAGAGAAAAATTCCAGTCCACTGTAATTAAGCTTACTGGTAAGGAACTAATATAATTTTTGATTTGAAAAATATTGTTTATTTGATCTGTCCCTGTTATGCATAAAGCATGTCACAATGACTTCTAGTAAGTTCCATTTCCAGCACCATATAGCAGTTGCAAATTTCAAGCTTAAAAACACAGAATCCTCCCAAAGGAATAATGGGTAACAGTGGACTGGCCATGCACTCCCCAAAGGAAACATCTGCACATTCCAGACACATTCTGTAACTGGCGTGAAACTCATCCTTAAAGTGAAATTCTACATTCACTGGCAAACGGGGATGGAAAGTAATGTCTAACGCATTACTGCAGAAGACTGCCTGCCAGACCATAAAATTAATCATAGGATATCTTTAGAACACTTTATTTTGTTATATAACAATCCTTAGATATAAATTAAGAGTTGGTTTTGCTGCAATTTTCTTAAACTTTATTTTCATTTGTGTGATTCTTTCTTCAGAAGTTGTCAGATGAAATAATTTTAAAGTTCTCAAGTGACACAACTTCATTTTCAGCTTCTGAAAAATGTTAACTCTTTGCTTTGCTTATTCTGCCCTCCCAAACATGTGCTTAAAGACTTATAAAAAAAGTCACTGTTATGTAAAAAAAAATAATAATTCATTAGCGTCCTCATTTTAAAAGACACAGTTTGGTCTTACCGGGCAAAAAAAATACAAAGTGATATCTTCAATGAGGCAGCCATTATTTGCTTTGCCACACTGTGTTAGCTACACACATCTGTCCTCAATGTTTTCTAGGTCACCGAGTTATAATTAACATTTGGCTTTATCCTGTACAGAAACATTGACTTTAATCGCATATAAAGACCACTTGGCCCACCATATCAAACCGTTTCCCTGCTTACTGGATAAATTGAACATAATACTTGAAAACAGCTTATTACTTTTTCCCCCTCAACCAGCATGAAAATTGCTATATGTATGCCCCAAACATTCCCGAACACTTATCAACTTTTGATACGGCCATAGGAAGACTATTCAAAACATCCATAATTCACCCTCCTTTGAGCCTTACACCACAAAGCTTTAAACAGAACTGGTTTGTTATCCACTTATTTCTTGCATCAATTACACAAGCGTGTGCACACACACACACACACACACAAGCGTGTGCGCACACACACACACACACACACACACACACACACACACACACACACACACACACACACACACAAGCGTGTGCACACACACAAACAAACACACACACACAAGCGTGTGCACACACACACACACACACACACACACACACACACACACACACACACACACACACACATGCTCACACGCACATACCAAGCTTTTTGTTTTTTCACATTAATAATCACTACTTTACTGTACAATTCACTATGTTCGAGACAATTTGCAGTACAAATAATTGATTTGCACGCATCAGTTACTTAGATCAATGCAATGAGGTGACAATGACATAATCCAATTTTAGAACTAAAGTCTTCTATCTGGAATGCTAAACCTTCTGGCCAGAAGAGGTCATTAAAACAGAAATTGTTCTCCTTTTGTCTTTTCTATACACATAAGCACTGACTGCAACTATTTAACAATTCAGATATACAAGACAATAGCGCAACTTCCTGTCTTATTTCACACATTTATTCATGGCTGTAGATAGCTGAATTGGTGCCCTTGGCAGTCCCCAAAATGATGCTTCCCCGTCAAACCTGTTGAGAATCCAAAAAAAAAAAAAAAACATTCTCCAAAGTTGAGGAAGGTCCTCCTTCAATACCCCAAACTCTAACAAAGAGCTTAAGCTATCTTTTTGATACAGTTACTGCCACTAACACATGCACACACACATTCATTTAGACAACTATGATATCATCTGACACGGTGATGATAGCTACTTAAATTAATGCTGGTATGGCACTCAACATAATTTGCAACTTGCTTGGAATGCCAGTTGAACTCCTAATACCTTGCACCAGGGGCAGCCATCCTTTCTTCCTGCCCTAGCTATTGTCCTACACGCTATTCTACACTTTCCTTTTGTTAAAGTCTTTAAGTCAGGATACTTTCTTTCCCACCTACCGCTCGTGTCATTCGTCACAGGTCAAGCTGTGCTGTTTATACTAAGCAGCAGCTGACTGCAAACAATGTTACCTGGGATTCAGTCAACTGACTTATGGACAATTACTTAGGTGCGGATTCGTTAAATCTAAATCATTGAATACCACTTTCAGTGATTAATAAAACATTTTTTGAAGCGTGGCAAGCTTCCCTGCTTCCCATCACATGAAGGAGACCACCTACACCTCTAGTTTATATATACTAACTCCAGAGTTGGTCAACAGTGGAGAAAAGGGCTAAGGTTCAGACCACTGAAAGCAGTTATCACTTACAAGGATTCAATTAAGTGGCCCTTGCAGAATGATTTGATAAACATTTGACAGGCTCCTGTTATTTGGCAGTGATCCAAGTGCATGAGAAACAGTGGAACTGGAGTATTTATGTGTACTTAACCTGAGAACGCACCCTGTGATCATTCAGCACCATTTCTATTAAATGTTATTCATGCCAGACTATCAAGGACTATGTCCTACTATGATTTCCAGATTAGGTACAGCAGAAAACTGAAGTGGTATATTCCAAACATGTAGCCAGCTGGTACATTATGTCATTATGTGCATATTCTCAAACCAGATCAAACCATTACAATCCTGTTCTTGCTTTCTGAAACTGCTCTGTTTTACTGAGTAGTTTGATTTTATGTCCAAAGTATGACATGTGGGGTTTAGCAATAACGTGGGTCGCAAGGTTTCCAAGCATCTCAAGAACTTTGAAGTGAAAGAAATAAGATATAAAAAGAACATGGGAATTGTATATAATCTGATCTCTGTTAACATTAAAGTCCAGGTACTGGAACCTTGTAAAAATGTGGGAAGGTTTTTGATTGTAATGACACTGATAGTGAAACCTAGAAACAGCCATCTCTATCCCAACATGTGGATCTCTGATCTATAGTGTAATGAGAAGTCTTTTCACCCTTGAAAATACCTATGGGCAATTTGTAAGCTTTGTTTTCTTTTTTTTTTTTTTAATCATTTTAATCCTAAACATTGTGACATACTTCAAACATTCAAGTTTGAGCTTTGTAGATGAAAGTTTACTGAATCTATTGCTATGTGGTTGAGATGTGGAAAATAGCAGTATTACAATGGAGAAAGATTATAATAAATGACAGAATGCAGGATTGTGTATGGAATAAGTGATGATGATCACATACAAAGAAAGGTGTTGTCAGCAAAAAAAAAAAATCACACTTGAAAATGCCTTAAACATTGATGGTCATCATACTGCCTCAGTGTCATTTTGGTTTATCTGCCAAGGTAACCCTGTACTTGTCAGCTTTCAAAAGCACAGACTCCCTTTCCTCTCTCTTCCTGTGACAGATGATTGGTTGGACCACATCCGGAGAGGGAATCCTTCAGTTGTCACAAGAAGTGAGTGTTCATTCTTTTTCTGCCATCCAAAGAGGACGTCCTCAAGGATGTAGTGCTGATTTTTCTAGCTTACTGTTCAGCTAAGCCCCATTTGGGGAACCCCCTCCCTCTCATTTTATTATTCTTTTTCCATTTTTATGTTTATTGAATATATATATATATATATATTATTGAATATATATATATATATATATATATATATATATATATATATATATATATATATTTATATATATATATATATATATATATTATTGAATATATATATATTATTGAATATATATATATATATATATATATATATATATATATATATATGTATATGTATCTATACATATACACACACAATTTTTTATTCCTGTCAGCATTTACAGTAATTCCTGTGGAAATTTCTGCTTGCAGTAGTGTTTATTTGGCTTCAGTTTTTGACAAATGCTTTTTTTACTGTTTTTGAAGAAACCTTCAGTTTTCAGAAGTGTAGTTTGTGTATTTGCTGTTAAACACTACAGCAGTCAAAACCAAACATTAATTGTGCTGGTTTTTACCATCATTACTCTGCTTTAATTTTCACCTTTTGACAGGAAAATATTGCAGAACTTGGACTTTTCAGTAGGTATACATTATTTATTGTATACATGACTCTGCTGTGTATGCGTTTAACATCTGATTACGATTTTATAGTAAATTAAGTTATTTGAATGTACTGTGGAGATTTTTCTTTTTCTGACAAGAAAATATAGTTTAAATTACTACTAAATGTTATTTTATGGCAGTTTAATGTGGCTTAAGTGTGTGGAGATAATTTTTAACACTGGTTTGGCACACTAATTGCCATTTGGTGTTTGGACTTTGTGTAATAGAAATTCTTTAACCTCTGTCAGTTGTAAAATAATTCTGAACACATTTAAAAATGTTTTTTTCTTCTGATAATAGCACCGTTTGGCAGAGTTTAGTTGTATAGGAACATGCTTGTTATTATAAACTTCAAGTGCTTACTATGATACATTATCCTGTTCTGTTAGTTTATTATTCTGGCTTGGTATTTTCTGCGTGACTTGCTGGATCCTGCTCTGGTACCCCCATCAAACCTTGGCCAAGAGTGTTCTGCAGACAATTAATTCTGGTGGCTGTGTTCCTACACATACTGGCAGTGCTAGTGCGGCTAGACACATTTCTGTTTCAGAGAAAGATGAGGAATCTGATGAGGACAGGGATGACTTCCTAGCTGACACTAAGTCTCATCACTCTGAATCTTTGGAAGGTGAACCTGAGCTCAATTCTAAACAAGTGTTCCCTAAAAAGTGATGTTTTTGTTGGGAGCAAATGGGAACTACCCTGCAGCTAGGCAGGGTATATGACCTTATAGAGGACTAGATGCCCAGCTCTGTGGCTGCCCCCTCCTTACTGGCAATGGAAGATGTTTATAGGGCTGCCTGCAGGACACCAGTATCTATTCCAGCAGTCCCTAAAAAGACTCTGAGGAAATATATGGTGTTCTTGGATATGAGAGGGTCTTTTCTCATTTGCCTGTTGACCCAGCTGCCTGCTCAAATAAAATGTCCTTGGCGTCATCTAATCCAACGCTCCCTGACAATGAGGGGAAATGGTTAAACCTTCAGTGCAAAAAAGATGTCTCATTCTAGTAATCTAACCTTTATAATGCTAAATTATCAAGGCTATATGTGGACATTTACTTTACATTTTGTATGATTTTGCTGCATCCTTACCTGCAGAGCAAAAATTTTACATGAAATTGTTTCTACTTTGAATCAGGTTTCAAAATATGCTTTGAGCAGTATGCTTGAACGTACAGATACAGTCTCAAGAAAGGCTGCTTCTTCTGTTGTATAAAGATGGCATGCTTGGTTACGTACTCAGAACTTCTCGGATGATTTAAAAGTTGACTTTCTGAACGCACGTTTAAGTTCTGAATTGGTGTTTGGGGCCTCTTGTTACACAGATTCTCAGACAGTGGGATGACAGGAGTAAATTAATGTACGGGGTATCAAGGATATTTAATGTACCCAAGCTCTCTCCAAACAGGGCATCTTTCTTCAGGAGGCAGAACAAACAAAAATCCCAGCCAAAAAAAGTCATGGATCCAAAAGGAAATGCAGGGGGAGAATTCCTCAAAACCAAATAAGAGGGGTACCCCTCCCAAAAAGTATCAACCCCCCCACAAAGGAATGACTATGTGGAGCCTGTCCCTTCTCCTCATTTCCCAGGCTCTCTCGCAACCCTAAAGACTGGTCACACACAGACAAATGGGTTCAGACAGCAATTTGGAGGGGATATGCTTGGCAGTGGATAGAAAATCCTCCCCATTTCAAGGAAAAATCCACCAGACCAGCCAGAGCTGCTTCCTCCAGTGCTCCATCACACGGAGAAGCATTGGTCACACATCCAGTGCCTGCAAATACACAAAGGCAAAAGATATTACTCCAGAATCTCTTTTTGGTACCACAAAAAGGAGCATTCCTGGAGGCTCGTTCTAGATATGAACTTTCTAAAAACCTTTGCAAAAATTATGAAATTCAAAATGTTCACCTTACAGTCAGTTCTAATATTGTTTTGGACCACTGTTTCATGATGACTTTAGATCTCAAGGATATTTATCATCATATTCCTATTGCTCCCAATTTTGGGACATTTTTGAGATTTGCTGTGTCTGGCTTACATTTTCTGCAATCCATTTTGCAGACCCTACACATCCACATTTTTCCTTATTTAGACAACTTAATGATCTGTGCAGATTCTGTATCCAGGTACATCAGTCCTCAGACAAGGTTGTGTCCCTCCTTTCCCACCTGGGCTTCAAACTGAAACTTCAAATGCCCTTCTTCACATCCTGTCAACAAACTGTTTTCCTGTGGTGTTGGACAGACTGAGTTAAAAGGATGGCTTTCCTGTCCGAAGACACATTTCTGACTTATCAGGGCATTTTCTTGGATTTCTCTCTTCTAGGCATGACCTAAGCAATACAGTTCCTTAAAATTCTAGGCCTCATGGCATCAATGATCCTCATGATAGCACTATTTAGACTACACATGAGAAAAATTCAATAGTACTGTAAGAACTGTAGGACCCAGCGCCTTCATCCCTTGGATTTGCAGGTACTGACACTGGGATTTATGAAACAGGAACTGCAGTGGTAGAACAATCAAATCTCTCTGAATTTAGGACTCCATTTCTCTCTTCAGACCCCAGTCCAATCTGTCCTAACAGACTCTTTCCATTTTGCATGGGGAGCAATGTCCATGCGAGTTCAAGTGCAATGTTTGTGGGGTCCTCAGGATATTCCAACACACAAACTTAAAAGAGATGTTGGCAGTGATTCATGCCTTAAAAAGTCTTCACCACTTATGGACTTCTGGTCCCCTTCTAGTTGTCACAGGCACACTACCATGATGTGGTACTTGAACAAGCAAGGGGGGTACAAGATCACACTCTTGCCACTGGTTGGCAATGATAGCCTAGAAACTAACTCAACAGCATTCTCAGACTATTCAAGTCTCACACATGTCAGAGCAAAATACAGTGGCAGACAGACTAAACAGATGCTGGACAGATCCTCACAAGTGGAAGTTCCATGTCGAGGTCTTCCAGGGCTTGATCCCGATATGGGGAACACCTCAAGTAGATCTAATCGCTTTTTTTCAAACAGACAACTGAAAAAACTCTTTAACCTTCCTTGCAGCCGTGCTTGGAAGATAGATGCTGTATCATTCCCAATGGTCAGAATGTTCTTGTATGCATTTCTACCCTTTCCAATGATTTCCAAGGTACTTCTAAACATTCAGAAAGTATTACCAAAGATCATGGTGGTAATCTCAATTTGGCCAAGGCAAAGTTGGTTTTCCTTTTTAATGGAATTGGCCAAAGGCATTTACCACAAGCTTCCTCGGGGAATGGATCTGCTCCACAGCATTAGGAGCAAACAGTACACCCAAACCTAGATAGATTATATAAAAAATTGGTTCCTTTTAGACACTTGTTTCGTGTGGATGTACAGCAGGAATCTAAGAAGGTAAGAAAACTAACAACTAGAAAATCTTACATTTACAAGTGGAAGAGGTTTTCTACATGGTGCCTATCCAATAAAGATATTTCAAAAGGGTTTTGACCCCTCTGTTTTTTAAATATTTGTATGAGCTACTTAGAGACTGATTATCATAGGATTCTATTGAAGTGCACCTTGCAGTTATCTCAGCTCCTTTTTATGATCAAACAATCTATGAAAGTAGTGTTGCACATGAGACCCCATCAAAAGTAAACTTTTCCTCCCTGGGATCTCAACTTTGTTCTTGAAAAACTGACCTCACCTCCTTTTGAACCTGCCTGTCAGGCTGATTACTTCATCACTTGGCAGACTGTTTTACTCATTGCTCTGACATCTGCAAGGAGAGTCTCAGAGCTGCAAGCTCTCATGGTGGGCCAACCCTATCTGATTTTTCACAAGAAAGGGGTTGTGTTACACACTAATCCATTTGTGCCTAAAGTCTTGTTATGCACTAATCCATCATTTGTGAACTTACTTTGAAAGAAGCCATCAATCTCCCAGTGTTCTCTCCTGATTCAAAATAAGGAAGAAAATATTTATACCTTGGATGTGCACAGACAGCTTAGGTACTGTACTATCTTGACAGAACAAAGCCCTAAGAATGCAGAACTGCTGTTTGTCTCCTATACAAGTGCTAAGAATGGTCATCTTTTCTCGAAGTAAATTAGTGCATGATGGTTGTCCTCTGCTATTATTTTCTGTTACTTCCACTATGGTAAATCTCTTCCAGACAAGGTCAAGGCTCACTCAACTAGGGCTTTATCCTCTTTGATGGCATATTGGTAAAGGGTGGACTCTAGAAACATTCTAGTAGCAGCAACTTGGTCCTCTGTTCATACTTTTCCAAAGAGCTATAAACTGGATTCTTTTTCAAGGTCCAGAGCAGGCTTTACTATGACCATTCTCCAGAGGGTCCTGGATAGTTATCCTTCCACCTTCTAGGTAAGTAAGTTAAGCTACCCAAAATGCCACTGAGGCAGTGGGAATGATGAACACAGTACAGTTGCATAGGTCATTCTTATCTGTAACAGTAGATGACCAACTTCTTCACTGCCTCAGTGGCAGCATCCACCTGATATCCCTCCAAACTGTGCTCGGCAGAGGTAGGTTTCAACCTTTTTGATTCGCTTGTTGCTGGCTTTGGTATTTATATGGTATTGTGATTGGCTGAAAATTCACTCTTGCTAGATTCTGGCTTCAGGTACTTTCCTCCACTTCTTTGTGGAAGTGAAAAAGCCTAACACTCACTGCCAGTATTGGGTTACCTTGGCAGATTACCCAAAATGCAACTGAGGCAGTGAGAAGTTTGAACATCTACAGGTAAGTAGGCTTTATGCAACCATACTTTTTAGCAACTGGCAAACCAAACTAAAACAGTTACAAGTAACTAAATCAGTAGCAGAAGGTGTTAGTGTTGGAACCAAGAACCAGAGAGATACAGTTTGAGACCACAAGCAGGACTCAGAGTTATATTCAACAGTTCTGCACTTTTGTCCTGGTAAAGGACCTCCTCAGAACAAAGTACAACTTGAAAACTTGGTACTACTAGTACCACGAAAAGTACTGATACCTCTCACAATGGAATTTTAAACACCTTCAATAATTTTAATATTTAAGAAGAGTCAATTAAACATAGGAGTCATTTCAACTTATTTGAAAAGGGATTCAACCTTTGTTCCCTCTACTAGGTTAAATCTAACAGATGTCATTATTGCTGTAAAACTATATATTAAAAAATTCAATTTCAGCATTATGATCAAGGATGGTACCAAAATCAAAGCTAGGAAACAAGAGGAGTTCATCAGAAATAATATACAACCCACCACTTCTCCCTGTGGTTAGCTTGTATGAAAAAATGTGTGAAATAGATGTGTGAATACCACAAAGCACACAAAACCCATGGATGCTATAACCTCATCAAGGATGAAAGGTAACTATGAAATGAACTGACAAACGATCGATCCCTTTGACTGATGAAACCAATAAAGGCGGTAGACTGGCAAGTATGGACGCTATGGACTACAACAGTCAGATGTTCAATGTACTTAACAACTAAGACCAACTCTCTCCAGTCTCCTGCAATGAGATTAACATTACCTACAACAATACAGACCTAAGCTTACTTAACTCACTATATTAGGGAACAATAGCAACACCTACATAGGACTTTTTGAAGGTAGAATATCCCAAATTTAGACCAATTTTGGAATACCAAAGACACAGAGCACCACTGACCCCTCTCTTAGAAAGCTTTAGCAGAAGGCTCCAAGACTTACCCATTGGCTGCTTATGAAGACAGAAAACTCCTTGGCAAACATGGAAATAATTTATTTACACGGGACTTAACATCCATAACCATCTGTGTTATCAATTTGTTTTCTGCCATACCCACACTTATAGATTAGAATGGTTTGAAAAGGCTGTGGATAGAACTGAGTTTATTTCCACTAATGAAGCTAGATTATTAGTGGAATTTGTGGAGATTACCATTAAGAGCAATTTTCTCCACTTTGAAGGGGAATTCTATCAGCAAAACCAGAGTGTGGCTATTGGGGGCAGCTTGTACCTCCCTATAAACTAACTTGGTTCTACGGGTCTGGGAGCAGAAAAATATCCAACTCCACATATGTCAACTGTTGGACTTACTACAACAGATTCTCGGACGACATTTGCATCTTATGGAATAGGACCAAGCAGAAGCTAAAATAATTTATAGACTACATTGATACAGTACTACTACACCCTATTTGAAATTTAGCCATTATTTTTCCAACAAAGAATACACTTTCTAGATTTGACTATTATGCAGAATAAAACAACTAAAACTTTTACTTAAACCATATATAGGAAACTGACATTTTCTAATTCCTATTTTCATTACACAAGTAATCATCTATGCATACAAAACAATAACCTAGTAAAAGGGCAATGTTTAATATTGACTCATGAGAGGTTTTTAAAAGAATGTGAAGTTTTAACTTATGTGTTTCTGGATAGAGGTTAACACCAAAAAATGTTAATTTAATAAGGGATGACATTATTCTAGGATGGAGCTCAAAGTTTTTGCCATTACTTGGGCAAGCAAAAATAGGTGAAATTAGTAAAATCATGGGTTCTTTTACCAACAGGAACTTTGAAAAAGCAATGCTGATGAATTACAACCAAGACTCCTGTGCAAATAAATATTGTCTACAAGAACATTGACCTATTCTTATTTCCTACTATATCCCCTCCCTGCAGAAAAAAATTGTTCATCCTTCCCCTTCACAATGGTGGAACCTCCACAGAAATTTCTAACTTTAGGCCAATTGCTACTCTTACACAACTATCAAAACTTCTTGAAAAATGTATTCATAAACAAATGCAATACCTACTTGGCAATAATCTTCTCTCTCTCCCACCCAGCATGGATTCAGACCAGCAAACAACACTATCACTGCTCTACTACCCTTGACTGACATGGTCAACAAAGCTCGTGACTCAGGAAAACTTTGTCTCTCTTCTGTTTTTAGATCTATCTAAAGCCTTGTTATGGTCTCCCACCCCAAAGTCTTATCCCAACTATCTCTTCTGGGTTGACTGAAACATCCTTACAACGGTTCACTAGGTAGCACTCTAACAGATATCAATCTGTCAAATGGAACTCTAACTTCCCTCCTTACTTATCTGTTAGCACTGGGGTACCCCAAGGCTCAATACTAAGTCTACTCCTCTTCAACATTTTTATTAACTATCTTAATACTGCCATCAAACAAGCCACCCTAACTCAATATGTCGATGATGCTGCATTAATCTGCTCCACGAGGAAGCATTCTCATCTACAGAGTTTAACTCAAGAACCATTCAATTCCATTGAGTCTTGGCTCACCAACAACCATCTACTACTTAACCCCCCAAAAAACAAAATGTGTACTATTTTTGCCACAACAATTTTCTCCCGATACTTCTAACTTTGCTCTTACTTCTCTGAACAATATTTTAATCGATATGGTTTCACAGACAAAACTGCACCTATCAACAATCTTAAGTTTGACCTGCATATCAGCAACAACATAGAAAAAAAAAACTAATCAAAAATTGGGCATGATGTATAGGGCTAAGAAATTCATCTCCAGCTCTGCATGAGTAACCTTTGCCACCACCTATCTCTTACCCTCCCCTTCTATATGCTTCACCTATTCTAACCCATCTTCACTCTTCCCTCAAAGCAAAAACTTAGCCAAGGTTATAATAAAATACCTAAATTTGCCACAGGCCAAGCCCACTACTCTCACCATTGCTCTGCTCTTAAGTCCCTAAATTGGCTCAAACTACTCCACCTTCTCACCTTTAATTAACTAACACTAACACACAAAATACTGTACAAGTCCTCATTTTCACAAGCTACATCAACTCTGCTTCAACACTATATTCCATATTGTGACCTACGCTCTTCTCACAAGTATCAACTACCTATTTACAAACCTCAAAGATCTAGCTGTGTTAGTCTGTACTCTCAACTGTGTTGACAAATCATGGAATAGCATTCCAGAATCAATCAGACTTATACCACACTACTATTCCTTCAAGTCTAGGCTGAAAGAACATCTAACTAATATTTGGATCTGCCCATGCTCCATGCCATCTTAGTATTCTTTTCCATTCCCTTCTCCCCAGTCTTAATGGACTTTTTCTTGATCTATCCTACTTCCCTTCCTGAATTACTTACTTTCTAGCTTAGCCTTTCTATAATTCCTTAACCTTCTAATGTTCCTTCTCGCTATTCTTACACTAACCTTTATCTATCCCAGAAATTAAGACTGAAATTTACTACCCAAGTCTCTTGCCAGAAAGTGCATGCAGTTTTTATAACTACTTATTCTGTAATGTATTTTTCATGCATTACTATCTAACATACATATTAGGAACTCTCTTCTGTCTTCTATATAACGTATGCCCAACTTTATTGCTTGCTTTATATTTGCTTATTTTCTTCTTTTATTGTATCCACAAATTGTACTCCTGTGTTTGTTTGTGTCTTTCGGCTTTTCCTGGTTAGGGGTTGCCACAGCGGAACTCCGGTCCGCTAATGATTGGTAGTTGATTTTTACGTGCCGAGTTGCCAGCCCTGACACACAATCTTCAACGAAGGTACACCCATTCACGCATGTCTCTACGCAGAAGACGCTCTAGCTGAGAATCGAACTGGACAGCGTCTTACGTGAGGCGACAACGCTACCGCAGCACCACCACCGCGGGTTATTGTCTTAATCTTTGTAACCAAAGTTGATTTGTAATTCCGTTTAAATTGCACTGTGGAGCTTTTCTCCCTGGGTCTCCTCTAAAAGTGAGCTTGTACCCAGTCAGACTTTCCCGGTAAACAAATGTCAAATAAACAAAATGTCTTGAACACCAGCTGAAAGATTTTTTTCTCACTTTCCCGAGATAAGAAATAGATTAGGTGAGAAACTTGTTTTTGTATAAAAAATAGCAAAGTCAAAGAGAAGTTGGGGAAAAAAAAGCAAGGAAGTACTGAAAATGCAGAAACTTATAAAATGCGGCTACTGCAATCAATGTAAATATGTAGCTGAAGGTGAATCCACTGATATATAAGCGAGAGGATAAACAATAAAAGACACAAAATATTACAACTGTGGCAGTAAAGGGGTGATCTACCTGGCTAAATGCAAAACCTGTACTTCCTTGTATGTCAGAAAAACCAAAGGAAGTTTCAGAAAAAAATTATATGAACATGTTAATGACAGGCTGATATTTTTAACTATAGCTTTATACCACTGAGAAATGTCTAAAAGGAGCTTTTATTACTAATTTAACTTTGACTGTTTCCAGTCTACAGAATCGTTTTGACTACTAGTATTTCTCCGCTTAATATTTTAAATGATTTCTAACCTGGTGCCTTCAAATTTCATTTACTATGAATGTCACATGACTGTTTCACTGTAGAAATGTGTGTGTGTTTCCAAGTTTTGTTTTGAAGAAGTCCTTTACCTGGACAAAATTGCGGAATAAAAAAAAGAGTTATGCACTTACCATAACTTGCCATCTCAGTTATCTTATGTCATTATTCCTCACAGAAGGGTCTTGAATCTGACATCAGATCTGAGTCGGCAACTTTAGCATAGACAGATCCAAGGCTCAGGTTCCTCCATCTGCCATAATCCCCTGCTGCCCTCTAACCCTCAGATCAAGTTTGCTGACATAGTTACTATCACTGCAACCAGAACATAGAAAGAAAGAGTCCTAGACCCCGCAACACTCCGGCTTCCACAGATGAACCAACAAGGGAGGGGGATGGTGGGAGGGGAATGTGAGGAATAATGACACAGGATAACACAGAGGCCAAGTTATGGTAAGCATATAACTCTTTACCTGATGTTATTCATGTCATTATTCCTCACCGTAGGGTTAGTGTCCCCAGCTACCATACACCCTGGGAAGCCTCAAGGAAGGGCATGTCGAAGCACTATGGAACCAAAGGAAGCCCTGTTCCTGGAAACCAAATCTAGCTTATAATGGGAAATAAAGGTGTGAGGATTAGACCAAGTGGTGGCAGCACAAATATCATCAATGCAGAGTTTGGCCAAGAAGGCTGAGGGAGTAGCCACAGACCTAGTAGAATGAGCTCTTACCTTTCCCGGAACCTGAAGATGCTTGTTAGCATAGACTGTGGAGATACAGCTGGAGATCCATTTAGAGACGGTTACCTTAGAAATGGGAAGCCCATATCTATTTGGGGAAAAAGCCACAAAACTCCTTAGTCCTATGCAAATAAAATAATAATTGTCTGAATACAGCCAAAGTATGCAGAATGTACTCTCCTTTATTGGAATAATTGGGAAAGTAAACTGGTAACTGGACAGATTGATTCAGGTTAGATTCAGTGGAAACCTTAGGCAAAAAGGATGGATTAAATCTAAGAGACACTCTTATCTTTGAGCTACAACCCCTTTCAATTGCTTCTCCTTATATGATCTTTCACAGACACCCTCTTGCCTGTGGTTATGGCCACTAGGAAGGCCAGTTTCCATGACAAGAATCTGAAATCACACAAACTTGCAGGTTCAAATGGTCACTGAGTCAAAGACTGCAGCACTAAGGTTAGATCCCAAGGCTGCGAGGAATCCTTAACAGGTGGTCTTGGAAGGAAAATGCCTTTTATGAAGGCTTTACAGAGTCTGCGTGAGAATGTAGGTTTGCTACTGTCAAGAAAATTGGAAATTGCAGCTAAATGAAGCTTTACAGTAGAAAAACTTTCCCCTTCCTGAAAGAGTGAGGACAAGAACAAGAGAATATCTGACATAGAAACAGAAAAGGGGTCCATATTCCTGCTCTTAGCCCAGATAGAAAACCTTTTCCATTTGCTCCTATAAACTTTTCTGGTGGAAGGTTTCGGGGAGGCTAGGATAATATTCTTGATGGGGAGAAGCTAGCCTGGACTGCTTCAAAATCACTGGAATAGGATAAACCATGTGGTAAGACAAAAGGGTCCAAAGATTGGGAAGAGGTAGCCCCAAAGGATGGGAGATAAGATCCTGAAGAAGATTCAGTATTCAAGGGGGATACTTCAGATGAGACCTTAGTAAGGGAAACCACGCGTGACAAGGCCAGAAGGGGGCAAGGAGGATCAGGGATGCCCTCAGGTGTCTCGCTTTCTGCAAAACTTTGGGGATAAGAATAATAGGAACATAAGCATAGAAGAGACCCAGAGGTCAATCATGGACTAGAACATCCCTCAGTGACTCCCTGAGTGGGGGGAGCAGGGCGAAGTGCATGCTGCATTTGTTGCTGGTAGGGGAGGCAAAGAGATCACAGCATGTTGACCCCAACGATTTTAGATCTGCTTTGCCACCATCAGATTGAGGGACCACTAGTGAGGTCTCAATATGGTTCTGCTGAGCTTGTCGGCCAACACTTTGGAGTCCAAGGGTATATGTGTTGCAAGAATAAAGTCCTGGAGGACATTGCCCATCCCCACACTCTCATGCCCTTTCAGCACAATGGGTAAGATCATGTTCCCTCTTGTTTGTTGATATACCAGACCACTGCCATGTTGTCTGTCTGAAATGCAACTGTCCCCAGAGGGAGGAAATCCTGAAAGGCTTGCAACGTTAGTAGGACTGCTCTCATCTCAAAGACGTTTATGTGCAATTTGGGGGACCACGAGCATTGAATTGTTCTCCTCTGGAAATGCCCCTCCAACATGGAAGCATCTTTGGTCATTGTGGACTTAGGTGGAGGGAGTGAAAAGGGCCTTCCTGGAATGAGATCCTGAGACTGAAGCCACCAAAGGAGGTGCTATCTGTACACTAGCGTCAATTTTATGGATATGGACATAGGTTGCGACAGAATGGACCTCTGAACCGCCAAGGTCCACTGTATAACTTGCATATGGTACCTTGCCAGTGGCACAAGCTGTATGACCATGGCCATGGATGCTACGGTCCAAAGAATCAAGTGGACCGGAGGATTCAAAAGATTTAAGACTTGCATGACCTGCTCCTGGATCAACTGTACTCTGCAAGGAGGTAATGCTGCAATCTCTGAGATGGAGTCTAGGTGGACTCTTATGAACTCTAATCTTTGTGTCAGAACCAGATTTGACTTCAAGAGGTTCACTGTTATTCTCAACTGGCTGAACAGGAGTAGGACATATTGGATAGCTTGTGACAGTTGATGCCTCGTGGGAGCCATTAGAAGCCAATCGTTGATGTACAGAAACACCTGGAATCCCTGCAGCCTCAGGTGAGCCAGCACCACTACCATACATTTGGTAAATACCTAGTGGTCTGTGGTGAGTCCAAAGGGCAGGGTTCTTAACTGTTAATGGTTGGCCCCTAATCAGAAGCGAAAGTGTCTCCTTGACCGCCTGTGTATCTGGATGTGATAGTTGGCATCCTGGAGATCCACTGAGCACATCCAGTCATCCTTGTGTAATAGAGACAGAATGGGTTGAACAGTGAGCATCCAGAACTTGGACTTCTTGACAGATATATTCAACTTGCTTAGGTTCCCTGTCTTCTGTGGCACTAAAAAGAAGTGAGAGTAAGTTCCGGATTCACTTTATCCTGCTGGGACCTCCTAGATGGCTCTTTTTTGAAGTTGTTGGACCTCCTTGAAGGCTAACTCCCTCTGACGGGGTGGTACGTTATAGGGATACCTTTGTATTAAAGGGGGTTCTAAAACGGGAATGAAATAACCCGAGGAAATGATATCTAACACCCAGTGATTGGAGGTAATGCTTTGTCCAGGCTAGTGGTTGACGGAAAAGACAACTCCCCAACTGCCACCAGGGCAGGGCAGTTGGGCAACACTTCTGTAGCACTGAAAACGCTGCTCAGAGAAAGGTTCCCTGGAGCCCTGATTCTGCGGACCCTCCTGAGTCTAGGGCAGTGTCTACCATTGAATCCTTTCCCCCTGCCTCTGGAAGAGGAATTATCAGGCGCGTCCTGGAAGGAAGACTATGACCTCTGGAATCACATCTTAGCTCCTCAATGGGTCTTGGACGGTGATGGCGAATGTTTTGGTCTCGGCATGTCAAAAATTCACAAAATGCCTATCTTGACTCTGCTGGGGTATCACCCCCCCCCCCAAACAAGAAAGAAACAATTCTTTGCATATTAATTTATTTAAAAAATACAGTCCAATCATGTGTGCTGCTATATATTATAAAAGTAAAAGAAAAATCAGTGACTTACAAAAGAGAAAACAATATGTGCACTGATAATTGCGCTTAAACAGTGCACCAAAAAATTACTCTACTTTTAATAGTAATTTTGAATTGAACTGTAAAAATATGGAACACGTTGCATTTGATTTGATTAACATCAATTAATGACTTTTTTTGTTGCTGAGTTTGGGTGCTGGGTCACATATTTCTTGTATTTTTGTCCATTCAGTTTATTTGGTAATTCAGGTGTTGGTGAACACTGGTGTCACCCAAAATGTTGTGGCGTGTCACCTTTGACACGTGTCATAGGTTCACCATCACTGGTCTTGGAAAATGACATCTGAGGAGTAGAAAACTTGATCCCAACCACGGACAAGGTTTTCCCTTCCTGCTCACTACAGGTTAGTGTCTTTCACAGGAGGCCCAAAGAGGATGGACCCGTCAAAGGCAGCATTGGTAAAAGACACTTTGAAGGCCTCCACAAACTTGCATAGTCATAACCAAGCATGCTGCCTTACAGCTATGCCTGCCCTGCGAGAGGTAGCTTCTGCTGCATTGGAAATTAACCTCATTGAGGAATTAGTGAGGGATGTCAGAGTAGAGAGCTTGGGAGACACCTTCTTGGGGTTCTCCTCCTGCAGCAACTCTGTAAGAGAAGTAGTAAGTTCTTTGACCAAGTCCCTTTGAAGTCGGGTGAAGTGTGCCAGGTAATTAATTGCCCTCAGTCCAAACATAGCTGAGGCAAACTCATGCTTCCCATGCTGGTAAATTGCCTGAGACTCCCTGTTCAGAGGGTGGACCATGGAGCTGTGCTCTGCCAGCTCATGTTTGGTGGCAGTGCCAACCACAATGGATTTGACCGGGACTCCTTTGCTCCAAAAAGATCGGTCCACTGGAGGACTATGGAACTTGTCGGCTCGGTTAGGTACTGGTTCCACAATGTTTGGTTCCTTCAAAGCCCTGTTGGCGATAAGATCGACCAACTCCTCAGCAGTGGGGACACCCAGGAAGTAGATGGGCCCACCCCAAAAGCCTTCAGGAACATAGACTCCTCAGAAGACGGGGGTTGGAAAGACCATCTACCCTTTTACCTAAGGATCTCCAGGATGTCCGCAAAGGAGACATGGTCAGCAGAGATCTGGGGACCCGTCTCCTTCATCGAGGTCCATGTCCTCTGTGAGGGACTCTATGTCTGAGTCCAAGTGCTTCCTCTTGCTCCATTTCTGGAGTTCAGCTCTGAGGTCTAGGAACCAATGGTAACAAATGCTTGGAGGATCCAGGCGAAGCTGAATCCTCTAACTATAGGGGACCCGATATGCCTATCAGATCTGAAGGCTGAGAGGAAGAAGCAGTCGCATCCAACGAACTAGTCAGATCTGAGGCTGTTCTGGTCTTGACTTGATTTGAGACCCTCAGATCCAAGGAGGGCCTGGATCTGGTAGAAGGATTTAAAGGCCTAGGATCTGAAAATCTCAGATCCAATATGTTTGGGCTGGAGTCGGATCTGGAGATCTAGGATCAGACAGCCTAGGTTTCTTGGAAGAAGAAGCTCTTGAAGAAATAGGAGGGGCCTTCCATTTGGGATCAGAAGAGGAGGCTTTGGGGGGGGGCATATACCCCCCCTGCACCATACCTTTTAGCAATAATTTGTTGCAGTGCTCCTCTAAGACCCTGGGATTGAATGTGGCACAAACATTACATTCAACCAGGTAAGGAGTATCTAAATAATACAAGCACTCCTCATGCAAGTCGGAATTGGGCATCTTCTGACAGCATGAGGAGCACTTCTTAAACCCGGAGAGTTTCTCAGACATAATGAAGTACTAAAAAACACAAAAACACTACTCTAAAAGAACCTCACACTAAAAAATAAGCTTAAGAAGAAAAATACGCCAAATGTCTACTATACAAGAGAGGAAAAAACTAACTACACTAGCCAAATAGCTAGGTTGTCTAAAGGAGGGGAGGTAAGAAACAACTGCTACAGTTAAAGCTAAGGTTAAATCAAGTTGAAAGCAAGTTGTAAAAAGCACTCATCTGTCACCACTTGAGTGATAGTTAAGGATCACATCTGTAGCAGAACATGGCAAATAGGATCTGAGGGTTAGAGGGCAGCATGGGATTATGGGAGTGGGAGGAGCTTGAGCCTTGGATCTGTCTAAGCTAAAGTTGCCGGCTTGTTTCCGATGTCAGATACAAGACCCTACTGTGAGGAATAATAACATGAATAACATCAGATCTGAAATTTTTCTACGAAGTCCTGCTTTTGGTCCCAGCATAACATTAAACTTAAATATTAACAAGTAAGACAGTCTGCAGTGACACACAACTATACAAGAACAGAACAAAAATTGCATTTGACCATGAGTGAGTAAGATAGCTAGGCTAGCACATGGTACCAGTGCCTTAGGAAACAACACACATTGCTAATTATAAATTCAGAAAAGAAGCATGGCTGTGATACTGCTGTGTGCAAAGCAAGAGTCTACACACACACACACACACACACACATGCACGTGCACACACACACACGCACGTGCACACACACACACACACACACACACACACACACACACACACGCACGTGCACACACACACACACACACACACAATAAATAAAGCATGTTGAAATGGTGGCAAGGAAAATAAGTATCTACTGTAATGCTTTCTTAATGCTGAAGAATGTGGTTCTGACAAATGAAGCAAACATTTTCTTTGCTGAGTGTACATGGCATGACTGTATTTGTGAGAACACTGGAGCCTTCCCTAGTAAAGGTGAAGTATGTAATTAATATGTTTATGATAAGTGAACTGAAATTCTGAGAAGTCACTAACACAATTTTGCCCCCTACTGATACTGTACTGAAAACATACATAGGAGAAATTTAAAAATACTGCAAATTGATGCTGAAAAAGTTATTTATAAAAAAAAAAAGAGAGAGAGAAACAATGTATTTGGTAATACTGCAAGATACTGGTTAGGCTTGCTTGGAAGAAGTAGAACAAATTTCATGGAGAAATAAAGCACATAAATCCTAAAACTGATGCCTTAGGAAAAGTAGTTATTAATCAGAGTGCTCGTTTAAAACAAAACAACGAGGATGCTGAAGGTGAGTATGTTCTAGCAGATGCCAAAGCTAGGTTCTTCACACCTTTAAGAGTTTCATATGTAGTAAATGCTGAAGATGAGAGAGTAAAAAGAACGTAGAAAGAAATAAAATAAAAAAAAAATGTAACTCCTGTGAAACATTCAGAATGGGATACTCCCCCATAGTATATGTGCTGAAATCTAATAGAACTATTACGCTATGTGAAGAATAAAATTTTTTTTTTTGGTGAACAGAGCAGGGAGATAGAAGTTCTCAAAGGTAGACTTGACCTACATTTATGAACAAACAGTTTGAGAAAAATCAGAGAAAAACTTGAGGATAACTGCTCAATAAGGGATGTTTACATATCACTTTCCAACTTTTGTGTGTTGCTTGCTACATTTCAGAGGATTAGAGAAAGTGTCACAGGGTACTGAATATGTTGCATCTTATCTGGAATATATTCTACTTACTGGAGCTACACCAATGGATCATTGCAGAACTTTGAGAAAGTGTTGAGGAGAATGGAGGATGTAGATCCGTATTTTACAATAACAAATGCGTCTTCTGCAACTCAAGTGCAATACCTCTAACATGTAGTAAAGGCCCATGTTTGTATTCTGTATAAACTAAGCTAAAAACATCATGGGGCTTCTGTCTTCTACCTGATGTTACCGGGATGAAAGTAGCTTTAGGTTTACTTGACCATTATAAACAGCTCTTAACAAATCTAGCAATCTTATTAATCCTTTACATTTCTTATTAAGTAAAGGGAAATTAGGGGCATGGTAGAAAGAACACGGAATGGCATTTCAAAAACTGAAAACTTTGGCATACTTTGATAACGTACTTGTTCATTATGTACCTGATGCAGAGATGTTTTTTTTTCTAGTAATGCTTTATGATGTTTCACCTTATGGCATAAAAGATGTGCATTCACACAGAATACCTGTTGGCTGTGCCTTGTGTATTAATGTTTGCTAATAAAAAAATAACCACAACTGGATACGCAAAGATTAACCAAAATGTTTCATAACTGAAAGAATTTATAAATATTTGTACAGTCATTACCATTTACACAGTTCACAAAGCCCTTAAAATACTACTGTAGCTAACCAACAATTTACTTTGCAATGGAACCTGGGCCCCATTACTGATGCTACCTTTGTTATTTTGTGTAATGCCTTTGACTCTGTTTCACATTCTCTACTGTTAAGAGGAATGTGAGACTTATAGGATTGACATTAACTGGTCATATTTGCTAAAATAAGCATCAGTGGAGAGCTGCCGTCCATCCTTAGTCTGGATAAAGTGGAACCTCGTGGAGAAGACCTTGGCAGCATTGCTGTTCTCCCTAAACAGAAATAAAAGGTATGCCAAATTGCTCATGGAAGAGCATAACCTCTTGTGCAGGTGACTTCATCATCTCCTTATCTCACACAATTACATGTTCATAGGTAGATACTCAGCTTATAGCCTCAGTGTCAAAAGTTTAGCCATGTATCCCAATAGTAATGAGTCTTTTAGCTCCCCCTAGTAAACAGAATGGTCACATATGCCTTGTCTCCTTACTCTTCATCGTGTCTGGTTTTGAAGTTTGCTATGGAATTAATCTGTTTGCTATGCAAAGGGAGCATGTTCCAGTGGTAGGGAATGTCCCAGAAGGCATCATTAAGTTGATGGTAAAGTTTAGATCTCTAGACCAAGTGCTAGTTATACAGCTAGTTCTATCAAGGCTTTATTTTTTGTAATAGAGATCTACCTGCAGGAGCCTATATGATCAGGCAGGATAACTTAGGTTGTCTAGTCCTATGACTGGTTTCATAAAGTATCTCGGGGGTCTTTTGGGTTGATTTAGATATTTTGAAAGAAACACAGAAGTGGACATTATGGTCAATGATAGGTTAAATAAGGGCTGAGTAAAGTGGACCTTTGACCTCTTTGGAACTACAGGAAATATCCCCAACCTAGAGGAAGTAGCTTCAGAAAGATTGTATTATTCTATGGTCTTTATTGGATGACAAAAAATATACTACAAACATGAACATGACCAGGGAGATCATTTTCTGCACAAATGGCCAAATCTTCCAGGTAACTAATATTGGAGGCCCCTCAGTAATTCACTTGAGACAGTATAATAAATAAAATAGATTAAAAAAAAAATTCTTGATTCCTTGCTTTCTAAAAATTTAAATACAGACGTATCCAAGAAAGTAATACCTGGTATGACAATAGGATGCTATAGGGCAAAAAAATTCCTCACTAAACTGGGCTACTTCAGACTATGGAAAGACAATCTAAGCCTGGATTAGACAACAGTCTATGTCTTCCAACCCAGTCCAAAACTGCAAAAATCCAAATCTCTCTGAACAAAATTTGGAAATTGAAATAACATTTTTCCAGTAAATAATCCCAGTTCATTACAGACTTTCATTCATCCTTGCAACTCTTGACTACAAAACACTGTGCCTAGGTTACTGGCTCTTCTTAAATTTACTTTACCCATATGTCACCCCACTCTAACATTCTAAGTCAGAACTAACTCACACACACCATTCCCAATTTCTTCTAAACATCTGCATATATTGGAAAAAAAAAAGAATGGCTTACTTCTGAGAATTTGTGGCTTTACAGCTATATCTGACTTTAAATCTGTCTTTGTTATCTTACCCAGAAATGTTTCAGTAGCCATAATAATTGTGAGTTACATAAATAACAGGCTCTTGAGAAAGAAATCCTCATAATGGTCTTCTCCCTTCCATGCCAACTCCTGCTACTTTTAGCCTTCTTTTTCTCCCCTATAATTGAGCAGCACACCAGTGGTACCTACAGGACCAAAACTAACTTTTTAATACTCTTTATCTCACCTTTTACCTTCTAACCATCTGTTATATCTCCTCTCACCTTACCAATGTGCACATTTCTTAATGTGGACACTCTATCCTTGTCTAGAACCCCTTTCTTTTATCTCCTTGTCTAGAACCCCTTTCTTTTATCTCCTCTGAAATTTTAACAATGTGTGATATCTTGAGTAGCTTGACTATTCTCTTCCATGTTTAACACAATGAACAAGGGGATATATGGCAGGGATTCATTCTGACTGTACAACTACATCTGCCTGTATTAATTTTACAGTTTGTACAATTTTTCACAATCATCGTGAACCCCATTTTACATTTTGTGTTGTGTCAAGCTGCTGCCATCTCTCCCTATTCAGTGTGACTCTTCTACCTTCGTTGACATTCACACCTGACTATTACAGGTCTTCTGTCACACAATCCTTTGGTGGATGCTCTCATTTCCTCTTACCTTCTTCCGGTCTGTCCCAAACCTCCTTCACCAGATTGTCTTCTGCTTTTCTGCACATGTGCCCAAACCACTGAAACCTGTTCTCTTTGACCTTTACTGCAACTGGAGCCACATTGGCTTCTGCTCTTATGTCCTCATTTTTTCGTCTGTCCCACCAACCATCTCAGGCACTTCATCTCCATCATCTATAGCTTCCTCACCTGCTCTGCCTTTACTGCCCAGGTTTCTGTACCATACAGTATTACTGGTTACATCACTATTTTGTACACCTTACTTTTCAGCTTTTTCAGTATTTTTCTGTCATACACTATACCTGAAACCTCTATGCCAGTTGGCTGCAGCCCCTGATTCTAGCCTTGACCTCCTCGTTCAGACTTGCCTGTTCCACTATTTTCCCTTCTATCACAATTCTCAGCTTCTTCCGATTTCCCATTTGCTGCCATTACAACCATCTTATCTGTACTCCGTTTCATCCCATGTGTCTTCAGTTTTGAATTCTATAACCTTAACCTTTGTTGAAGTTCTTGCTTAGAGTTTTCACATAAGAATGTAGCCACTCACAATACTTGATAGTATGCTGACTGTCTGCATTGTGATGTGTCAGCATTATGAACTAACCCCACATTAAATTGATAAAAAAGGTAAACTGAACAGTTTACACTCAAATGAATCAAACAAAAACTAAACCATACTAATACCACAGAAAGTGGTGAGTCTGAACAGTGATAGAGTAAAGGTTAGGGTTTTTCTTAGGTAATGTGCAGGGTTAGTGCTTGCACGCATTAGCGAGGTGGGCAGGGGAGCTTCTGTAACACTATTACTACGTAAGACAGGCTCAGACACAGAAACATGCACTAGCAAACATGCATAAGGTATCCCCTTACCTGACTTTTAACAACCCTAAGTGTTCACTACAGACATTTGAGTCTCAAGTACTTGAAAAACACAGGCTCAAAGCCAGAGACTCAAGCTCCTTGTGGCACAGCTGGCTACTGTTTGCACTTGGACTCCAATATGAGTTGAGGCAAGCAGCTGTGGAGAGGGAGAGTGGCTGACGAACTGAAATAAGAGTTCATGTAAGCTGTTGTAGTGAGGGAATGTGGCTCACTCGGACTAGAATAAGAGTTTGGGCAAGTTGCTGAGGTGAGGGAATGGGAGGGAGGTTTTAGGATTAGGGAGTGGTAATGGGATTTTTGAGTTAGGGAGTAGGAAGGAAGTTTTTGTGTTAAGAGAGCAACTGGAGAATTTAGGCTTAGGGAGCGAGGTTGGAGTTTTAGGTATAGGGATCAGTCAGGGACTTTAGGATTAGGGAAGGGAAGTAGAAGGTTAGGGAAATGAGGAGTTGAGATCGGGGTGGAAGTTTAAGGCTTTGGGTTTAGGTTCTAGTAGGGCTATGTAGTTTATGGGATCGGGTATTGGGAGGACTATGTAGAAATTTGAGATTGGGCTAGCAGGAGTTATGCTTTTTGAGCATGTGGCAGCAAGTAGGTGTACCACTACCAACTAGCATGCGATCACCGGTAGTACACCATAACCCAGGGTTGCCAGACGTCCCTATTTGGGCGGGACTGTCCCAAGATCTGCAGCCTGATCCCGAGTCCCGCTCTGCCGGTTTAAATCCCGGGCAGCCCCCGCTTTGGTTTTTGATTGGCCGAAATCACTAAACACAGAACTTCGCATTAAACAGAAGTAGCTCCATGTTTAGTGATTTTTGATTGGCCCGTATACCAGCCAATCAAAAAATCGCAAAACAGAGCTACTTCTGTTTAATGCGGAACTGCGATGTTCTGCATTAAATAGAAGTAGCTCCGTGTTTAGCGATTTCTGATTGGCCCGTATACTGGTATACGGGCCAATCAAAAAATCTCAAAACAGAACTAATTCTGTTTAATGCGGAACTGCGATGTTTCACATTAAACAGAAGCAGCTCCGTGCTTATTTATCAATCAAATAAAAAATAAACACAGAGCTACTTTTGTTTACTGCGGAACTCTGATGTTCCGCATTAAAGACCCTAGCGTGGAAGACCTTTGTTTTAGCCTTCACTTTTGTTTGTCCCAGTCGGAAATCTGGCAACCCTGCAGCCCTAATATCCACCCCACTTATCTCTGTCTACATTCTAAACTGTTAACATTTTGACCTGTCAGCATTCTGAAAGTACAGTTGTGTACACTTACCATAAATGTAGATGTTTGAGTGTATTCACTGTTGCAGTCATTACATTTGGGTTATCTGCTTGCACTAGCCCTCAATTGGCCTGATTATCAAAGGCTTGGGTCCTGCGTTGGTTGCGGTCTCATCTTCCATGACGTCAAGTAGTCAGGGGTATAAAGCATGCAGCCGACGCCATTACATCAGTTTTTCTTGCCCTAGATGTGAGGTGCCCCCATAATGGGAAGCAATTATATACAGGGTTACACCTCCAACAAAAAAGCAAACACACCAAAAAGCTTTAAGCATAGTAAACAAGAATAGAGGTGTAGTCAATTGAAGTCAGAGGGCTGGAGGGAGGGTAACTAGGACTGCAACAGTGAATACACTCAAACATCTACATTTATGGTCTCAGGATCCGCAGTAGGATTTTTAAAGAGGAACTTGTGGGAGTCAGGTACCCTGTAATACCTATCAGGTTTTCTGGGAGCAGGAGGTAAAGAGTCAGGGGCCAGGCTATATTCCGAGAAGGCATCATCTACAATGTCCAGTACAGGAGGGATAGCTAAAGGCCTGTGTTGAGGCAGGAGTAAGAATTCCCTAAGCCTCTTTTTGGAGTCACGAGTAATACTGGCTTTCCCGGCGGAAATGCTCCCTAAGAGTATGCAAGGTTTCACCAAAAGAGAAATCCTCTGGAGGGGAAGCAGAGGGAATGGAGTCCTCTGCATCAGAATCCTCATAGGTAGATAAAGGCAAATCCTGGTCATCAGAGAAAACAGAAATTTCAGAATTCTTATCAGAAGAATCAGAAGGAAAATCAGTCTTAGGTCTCTTAGAGGGGAAGGGTGGCTTCCACTGAGTAGAGTAATAAGGTCCTCAGCCATTCTTATCATTTGTTTTTTAGGCATGGGGCCTGACCATGCAGTCTGGGCATTGTTTTTTTAGGCATAGATCAAGTTTTAGGCCTAGAAAAAGAAGATGGCATTGGTTTAATATGCAAGTCAGTAGGCCTGAATACACTCTCAGAAGCCAGTGCCTGCACAGTGGCTCCAGACCCATCCAAGGTAGAGACATCCACATGTTTCACAGTAGAAGAAGCATCTCGCAGCATACTGGACTCCGAAAGGATCTCAGTAGAGGCCTGCAAATCTGAAGTAGTGGGTATCAGGGGCTGCGAAAGCGCCTCACTGAGTACCGGCGAACTGGCAAGTAGCTTAGGAGAAGTGTCGTTGGCAGCTTTGGACCTAAGTGGTCTGTCTCTGTCTTTATCTTTGCGTTTTTTTGGAATGTTAGTAGTCGGGTGGCTTACCGAAGCCATTTCTGGATAAATGAACAGAGTACCAAAATATTTAGAAGCGTAAATGAACCGATGACGAATAGTTTGTTGTTTAAATAGGGCACAAAACTGACAGCAAGGTACGTCATGGTCAGGGCCTAGGCAAGGAATGCAGTACAAATGGAAATCTTTATGAGGTATTTGCTTTCCACAAGAAATACAATTATTAACTTTTACTGACATCGGTTTAGAGAAATAAAAAGTTTCCCCAACGGAGTACTTAGCTTAGTTGAAGATTTCGGTTCTGAAACTCGAAAACGAAAATTTCAGTAGTCCGACTGGCACTTGCGAACTGCTTCTGCTTCAGGCACCGCACGGCAAGAAAGACTGATGTAAGGGCGTTGGCTGCATTCTTTATACCCCTGACTACCTGACGTCATGGAAGATGAGACAGCAACTGATGCAGGACCCAAGACTTTGATAATGTATGTGTGTCTGTTACATACAAATATATCTATGCATAAGTGTGTATGTTTGTGTGTATATAGATATACATTCACATTTTATACAAACACACACACACATATATATATATATATATATATATATATATATATAAAAACATAAAAGTGTATGCACACACGCACACACACACACACACACACACACACACACACACACACACACACACACACACACATAGACAGATGGGTCTACTTTGTTTCGTTGAATCTCATTTCACCGAATTTCATTTCACCCCAACCACATCGCTGAAAACACAAATAACTGAAAACTCATTTCACCGAACTGCACTTAGTATATATAGCATTGTGTAATGTAAGGCACGTAAAAGGTATATGCCCTTTTCCCCACTGTAGTGCGATCCTGGAGTTAGCATATATAGTATAGCCCCAACCCCCCACTTATTTTGAGTACATATTGTCTTCTGGAGAGAAAGTTAGTCACTGGTGTTGTAACTATGCATGTGTATCGTTTAAAATGTATTGTTTTGAAGTTTTTGGTAAAATACAATATAAAACAAAAAAGGTGAGGGGCCCCCCACACCCACCAATGTGGGGGGCTGTGCCCCCACCCCATTTAACTATATATACTAACTCCAGGATCGCACTATAGTGGGGAAAAGGGCATATACCTTTTACTTGCCTTACAGTACTCTACACAGTGCCATATATACTAACTGCAGTTCAGTGAAATGAGTTTTCAGTAATTTGAGTTTTCAGGAAACTGGTCGGGGTGAAATGAAATTCAGTGAAATGAGATTCAACAAAACAAAGTAGATATACGAATATAGTTATACATAATATATATATATATATATATATATATATATATATATATATATATATATATATATATATATACACACACACACACAGTATTCTTTGGGAAAATATGTTTTCCTATTTTGCCTGATTCTCATCTGAAGTGGACAGATAAATATGCCAAGAATTCTAGTTCTCAAACATTTCAGAACTAAAAATGTTACAATGCATGGTATGCAGGAAATGGTCATTTCACTTACAAAGAATTTGAACTTTATAAAGGAAAATTAATCCATTATGCGTCTTCCATTCCATTTCATGGTTCATCTACTGGCGTATAAGAAAGGGCTGCATAGACTATAAAAGAAGGGATGAAGAAAATGAAAGGTAAGACTAGTTCACAAAACTGCCATGGTTCTTGTTTAACTAAAGAGCTACTCTGCAGGTGAGGACAGTTTTGTCTCTACATGAAATATCACATCAAAAACGTAAATATACTTTTAAGTCAACCCTCACCTAAAAAACTTCCTGCTGTCTTGCAACTGTGCCAAGTGCTTGGTGTGTCGCAGAAGCCTCAACATATAAGAGGTATCTATCATCAGACTTCATGTTTACAAGTACAGCAGTCATCCTTGAAAGATGGAGTATCTTCTGCCATTTCTTGTTTGTTTCTGTTCTACATTTTAGTCAAGAATAGCACAAACTATTTCAATTAGATCATTGCTGGTTTCATCACTGGCTTGCCCTGAGGTTATACATTTTGTTTGTTTTTGAACAGAGTTTATACCTTTAAATTGTAGCCAGCTGTTAGCAGTGTTTTCAGGCATGGTTGTTTCACTATACTCTCTCATCTCTTTTCTTAATCTCCTCTAGAGTTTTTCTATAATATAATATTAAATATCATACGGTATATTGCAAAGTTTATGTCTTGACTAAATTTCCATTGAAAAAAGACTTTGGAATAGCCCAGCTCAAGAGGTGTGCTAATTTGGGTGCTGGAACAGAGGGGAAGTATAAACAGACACAGTGACAGCAGCATTGGTTCAGTGTTTTGTATCAAACAAGAAATTCCAGACAAAAAGTTGAAAAAGGAGTTGCTTTTGCAAAATACAAGACAACCTGAACAAAAGCAAAGGCAAGAGAGCAGGGAGTTGTGGACAGGAGAAATGAACTGCATGCAAGTGAGGCAAGAAATACAGTAACAAAAGATGGCAATATATTTTACGTATGTACGGTAGAAACACTGCCAAGAAGAAACCATAAATTCAGAGGGAAATACTACACCAAGCAGATAACTAAATAAAGAAGGAATGTAGGTACATACTGCTTTACCAGTGAGTGCTTCCATGTACACAAAGGGCAGTGTGATGGGAAATAAATTACAAGGTAATGCTTACCTGTAAATTAAGTGTGGAAAGTACAGTTTTGTACCTACCATAAATGTAGATGTCCGATAGGTATGCATCTGCAGTCCTCACATATGGGTTGTCCTGCCTCAGGCAGCCCTTCGGTCGGCCGGATTCCAAAGTCTGGGTCTGGTGTCGGCTGATGTCGCCCTTTCCCCGACGTCAGAGCGCCTGGGGTATAAAAGTATCAGCCGACGCCATCTTCCTCAGTTTTTCTTGCCCCAGATGCCAGGTGCCCTCTAAGGAAGGCTAAATTTGGAGAAATGCAAATAATTTCAAACATGCACAGTAATATAAAACAAATACACCATAATAGATAACCCCAGCTAGCTATAAGAGGGATAAGTACCCAAGAAATACCACAGAGGGGAAGGAGGGAGGGTAAACCTGACTGCAGATGCATACCTATCGGACATCTACATTTATGGTAGGTACAAAACTGTACTATGTCCTTCAAGGATGCATCTGCAGTCCTCACATATGGGTAGAATACCATAGCCAAGCTGGGGGTGGAAGGATCTAAGAAAATGATGGTGTAGCTAAAATGCCCTGCAGGACTGCCATAGCAAAGCCTGCTCTGGATCTGGAATATAAGGGCAAATTGTAATGCTTGGAAAATGTATGCACGGAGCTCCATGTAGCAGCTTCTAAAATGTCCTTGGTAGCCACCTCTCTTAAAAAGGCTGTGGAGGTGGCTGTGGCTCTGGTGGAATGAGGTCTGATGTTAGCTGGCACAGTCTTTCCATGATAAGAGTAGCAGAATCAAATGCAATTCCCTATCCATTTTGAAATAGTCTGTTTGGAAATTGCTTTTCCTTGAATACCTGCAGCATATGCTACCAACAGCTGGTCAGTTTTTCTGTAAGTCTTAGTTCTGTCCAAGTAGTAGCGCAACTGTCTGTGAATGTCCAGGGTATGCAGAAGTTTCTCCCCCTTGTTTTGTGGATTTGGAAAGAAGGTAGGCAGGTGAATAGCTTGGTTCAATGAGACCCTGGATACCACCTTTGGCATGAATGAAGGATTGGTTCTCAAAGAGACTCTGTCCTGATGAAAAATAAGAAATGGTTGTACTGCCATGAGTGCCTGCAATTCAGATACTCTTCTCGCTGAGGTTATGGCCAGAAGGAAGGCAGTCTTCCAAGACAGGAACTGTAGCTCTGAAGATGCTGCTGGTTCAAATTGAGGAAGAGTCAACTTTTCCAACATGAAGTTAAGGTCCCAAGTAGGCACTGGTGGTTTTCTTGGGGGACTGATGTTTTTAATTCCTCTTAGAAACTGCCTTAGGAGAGGATGAGAGAAGACAGGTGGATCAGTATTGTATTCTGCTGAAATTGCTGAAGCATGAATTTTAATGGAAGAGTAAGAAAGGCCATTGTGGAGCATTTCTGCCAAGTATTTCAGGATATGTACCATGCTCATCACTGTCGCATCTAGGCCCTTTGCGGTGCTCCAAGTGTGGAATCTTTTCCATTTTGCTGAGTATGCTTTTCTCGTGGAAGGTCTGCGAACTTCCATGATGATATCCTTCACTCTCTTGGATAGCTTTTCCTGGTGAGGAGTCAAGGTATTCTCCAGGCTGTCAGCTGCAGGGTTTTCAGGCTGGAGTGCAGAGTTTTGTAATTGTGTTGTGTCAAAAGAAGTGACCATTGTGGTAGAGGCCACGGTTTTGTGTGTGACATGCTCCGTAACAGTGGGTACCAGTGCTGCCTTGGCCAGTCCGGGGCTATTAGAATCACTTTTGGCTGCTCTGTCCTGATTTTCATTAAGACCTTGGTCATTAGTGGAAGAGGTGGAAATGCATACACTGTTAGAGTATTCCAGCTGAAAGAGAGGGTGTCCACTTTCCATGCTTGTGGGTGATATGTCCTTGAGCAGAATTTCTTCAGCTGATGATTGAGGTGGGAGGCAAAAAGATCTATGTCCGGTCTCCCCCATGATTGTGTTATCTGAAGGAAGATGTCTGGGTGCAGCATCCATTCGTGTGGATCCATGGTGTTTCTGCTTAGGCTGTCCGCCAGTATATTGTCTTTTCCTGGCACAAACTGGGATTGCAGCTCTATATTGAGTTTTAGGGAAAGTTCCCAAAGATTCATTGCTAGCCTGTAAAGAGGGTAGGAATGGGTACCTCCTTGCTTGTTTATGTACCACATGACTGTGGTATTGTCTGTCCTTATTAGCAGGTGGCCTTGATGTAGAAAGTGTTTGAAGGCCTCGATTGCCTGCATCACTGCCAGCATTTCCTTTTTGGTTTATGTGCATGCGCAATTCTTTCTGAGACCATAGCCCTTGGATGCATCTGTCCTCCATATGTGCTCCCTATCCATGGTCTGAAGCGTCCGAGGTAATGGTTTGGTGGTTACTGGTTTGCTGAAAGGCAGACCCCTGTTTGACTGGCTTGCTTGGGCCCACCACAGAAATTCCTTTTGAAGGCATGGAATGAGTGGTATCAAAGCTTCTAAGCTGTGATTGTGCTGAGACCATAAACTCCTTAGGTACCATTGCAGTTCTCATATGCAGCCTTGCTTGTGGAATCAGAAGAATGCATGATGCCATGTAACCCAGGGCCTGCAGGATTTTCCTTGCAGTCATCTGAGTTTGTCAGATTTTTGAAGTAATCCGGTAGTTGTCTTTGTTTTTCTTCTGTGAGAAAAGCCATTTGGGTGGTTGTATCTAGTTCCGCACCCAGAAAAGTTATTCTTTGGGATGGCACAAGTCTTGATTTGTGAATGTTGACTGTGTATCCCAAGGCCTGCAGCAGGTGGATGGCATAATTCAAATGTTTTACTAAAGTTTGTTGGCTGTCTGCTTGTATAAGGCAGTCGTCCAGATACGGGTATATTTGAATCCCCTGAAGTCTGCAGTGTGCAATTACTGATGCCAGGCATTTCGTGAATACTCTGGGTGCAGTAGATAAGCCAAAGGGCAATGCTGAGAATTGATAATGCTCTGAACCTGCAAGAAATCTGAGGTGTCTTCTGCAACTTTGTCTGATAGGGACATGCAGGTATGCCTCCTTGAGGTCTAGAGTTACCAGCCAAGACCCCTTGCCCAGCATGGGAAGGAGTTGCTGTAAGGTCAGCATTTTGAATTTTGGCACAATGAGATAAGTGTTCATTGCGGACAAGTCGAGAATAGGCCTCCATTGTTTTTCTTTTCTTGGGACAAGGAATAGTCTGGAATAAAATCCTTGGCCTTGTTCTGCGAGAGGAACCTTTTCTATAGCTTTCATTTGCAATAGGTTGGCAATTTGTTCTAAAGCCTCTGCCCTTTGATTTGGTGGCAGATTTGGCATTCCTTTTCTTTCTGGTAATGTATGGAAATGGAACCTGTATCCTTTGTCTATTATTTGCAATGTCCATTTGTCCCTTGTAATACTGTGCCAATTTCTTGAGAATAAAGATAGCTTTCTGCCCAAAGGTGCTTCTAATTGAGCCCTGGTCGGCGGGGTCAAGGTGAAGTCATTGAGTCTGTCCTTGTGCAGCAGCTGTTGGTCCTGCACTACCTCTCTGGTTAGGAGGCTGCCATTGACATCCTCTGTAGGAGCCTCTAGCTTGCCCTCTACCTCTGGCACGCCTGTTCTTGCCTCTTTGAAATCTCTCTTCTGGAAAGGACCAATTCTTAGAAGGCCAATTTCTGCTGAATCTTGGTGGTTGGACCTGGAGGAAATCTTTGACTGTTTGTACAGATTTAGCCTTTTCCTCAAATTTCTTTAACACCTCCTGAGCAGTGGAGCCAAATAACTTTTGCTTTTCCAGTGGAGCATCCAGAAGCTTAGCCTTAACATGATCTGGCAGAGATTGTTCCTTCAGCTAAGCATGTCTACGTATGACTGCACCTGTCATTGTGACCTACATGAAGCTTCCAATGCATCATAACCACACTGCAAGAAATGGTTGCTAAACTGTTGTGAGTTATATACCAGATCCTGAAGTGACTTACGGTCTAGGGGTTCAGGTGAAAACAGTTTTTTCTGCAATTCATCCAACAAATACTCTTGGTACTGTATCATATGAAATTGACAATTTAAAGCCCTCATAGACAGAGTGGAAGAAGTATACACTTTTTTCCCCCATCTCTCTAAAGCCCTGGACTCCCTTTCAGAGGGGAGTGGATTTTTAGTAGTGGCAGCTGCAACCCCTTTAGGACCCTGGGAAATAGTTTCTGGGTCAGCAGAGTGGGCCTTGTAAAGGAAATGATGCGAGTCCGGGACCCTGTAGTACCTATCGGGTTTAACAGGAGCCGGAGGAAGGGTGTCAGGGGTAATGCTAGACTCCGAATACACATCATCAATGACACTTAAAACAGGAGGAATAGCCAAGGGTCTATGCTGAGGTAAATGAAGAAAAGTCCTTAATCTCTTCCTGGAATTGGAGAATTCCTGGCCCTGCCATTGGAAATGCTCTCTCATGGAGTGAAGGGTCTCCCCAAAGGACAGCTCTTCAGGAGGGGAGGCAGAGGGAATAGATTCCTCTGCATCAGAATCCTCATAGGCCGTAAAGGCCTCCTCCTGGTAGTCCGATCATCAGAGGCCTCATCGGAGGACTGTGGATCAGCGGGCTCAACCTTGGGCCTTTTGTCTAGAGGAGGTTGAGAGCCCCTGTCCGGGTGAGGCTGAGAGCCCCTAATTAAGGAAATAAGGTCCTCAGCCAAACTTAATATCTGTGAACCTGTAGTGGATCCCTGAGGAATAGTCTTGGGAGGCAGAGATTTTTGTTGTTTAGCAGCTTTAGCCCTAGTGAATGCTTTTATGGACATGGATGCAGGGGGCCTGGCTGCTCCACGTGCTGGTGTAGTTTTGTCTAGGGGAATGGTGTCGGTAGTTTCCTGAACACGGGGTACTTAGCTTTTTGAAGTCTTCGGTAGCTGAAGTTACAGGAGCTGGCTGACCGGCACTTGCGAACTGCTTCTGCTTCAGGCACCACGCGGCAAGAAAGACTGAGGAAGATGGCGTCGGCTGATACTTTTATACCCCAGGCGCTCTGACGTCGGGGAAAGGGCGACATCAGCCGACGCCGGACCCAGACTTTGGAATCCGGCCGACTGAAGGGCTGCCTGAGGCAGGACAACCCATATGTGAGGACTGCAGATGCATCCTTGAAGGACATCTAGGGGATGCTAAGGGAGAATGGAATGTTTTGACACATCTATTACATCAAAATATAAGGGTGGTCAGCCTTATGCAGGGCTTCTACAAAACAAAATGCACATTTAGTTAATCTGTCTTTAAACTGCCTTTCATAAAGTTGCATTTGACACGTCTAATCAGATCAAATTTTAAATCTTATGAACTAATGTAGCCATTTTGAAAATTCTGTGGGACACATGGTCCAATCAGTCTGACTAATCTCAGTCACAGGTGATTTTCAAGACTTGGCAAATGTCTAACTTCACCACTCTAGAAGCCCTGAGGATGTATAGTTTAAATCAATCTGTGCAACTACTCTGACATCTAGAATATTTTGGTTTGGCAACTTACATGGCTTACATTTTATGGAAGAAAATCTGAAATAATTTTACAAATGAACCCATTAATACAACAAACACCAGTCTTGGATTATACTTGAAAAGCCAATCAAAATACATACCTACTGTAGCAGTTAACTTCATTATAAAAACAGGATTACAGAAAAAGAAGACTGCTGTCACACTGAACACATAATTCCAGGTCAGTCTGGGAGAACTGTGGTGTCTCGTCTTCTTCAACATCAACAGCAGAAGCCAAGTATGCTGTGCATAAGTGAACCTATGGGATAAACAATGTTTCTGGCTGCCTTTGCACTTTACAATTAACCTGGGTCTGGTCTTGCAATTCCTGGTTCAGTAGTGTAAATTGCAACAAATAAGGGTAGGTAGGGTAGTTCTGGTGCACCATCAGCTGTGTCATGTCCAGACAGCCTAAACCAGACAGGCAAGTGGAAATAAACTGATGGCAAGCAGAAGTCACTGGTGCATGGTCTTTGGTTGATCAGTAGTCTAGAAAACACCTTGAGACATTTGATATAGGATTCCTTCTGAATATATTCAAATGCCACATGTGTCCTTTATTTTGCAAAGTCGTGTATTAGCATAACTCAGGTATGGTATGAGGTTTACCTTCATATCGGCGATCCCAATATGGGCGAAACGGCTTCCGCGAATACCGAAGTGCGAACGTCTCCAATGTCGAAATCCACATAACTGAACGGCAAAACCTCGCACCTTTTTGTCCAATGGTAGCACTGGTGTGGAGGTGTGGTGCGGCCGGAAATGTTGAAATTTGACATTATTTGCTCTTTGGTTTCGCTTAAATGGTTTGATTAAGTTACCACCTGTCCCACTTTGCGAGGGACAGTCCCTCTTTGGGCAGTTGTGTCCTGACCAAAAAATATTAAAAATGGCAAATTTCCTGAGATAGTAGGACATAATTATGTCCCATATTTCATGTAATAGTTGCATAAAATAGTTATTTCTTTATGTAAAATACCTAAATGTTACAAGCAACAGAATAAGCAACTAAACTGCTACAAGAATAAGCTTTCACTTAGGCAAACAAGTAAAGTTCTATCCTTTGTTCTGACCGTGGGTATGTGTCGGCCTGTAAAATCTGATGTGTGTCCTGAAATGTCCCACTTTGGCCATTTGAAAAGGTAGCAACCCTACCAGTCGATCATGTGTGATCGACGATATGAAGGTAAATCATGGCATGACTGCCTCCCTCAATTAGCTGGCTCCATTCAGAAAAGTGCGAAATATAAATATTTGAGTTTACCTTTTTAAACAAAAGAAGTATCTTTTATTTCTCTGTGGGTACAGTTAATAGTTAAATCAGATCCTTTTTAGACAAACCTTCCAAGGGTCATAGTATGAACACACGGAGACGCACACAATTTGGTGTTTATTTGCACATATATGTCAGAGTTTGCATTTATAAACACAAATACATACAAGACAAAACCAAAGGCTAGAGCAAAGCATTTTTATTGCCAACTAAGTGCCACTAGTAACACCCCTTTGGAAGCAGTGCTGCAGTGGTACCGCAGTGTAGCAGAGCTTTTGAAATGTGGTGCACCCAAAAGTGCGCTTATTAGATGCAGATTGCGGTTTCCAAACAGCAAACTCAGAACCAAACTCACACTACTCAACTGTAGAACGAACTCTCAGAAATGCCCACGCCAACCCTTGGTTGGAAAACATGGATTCTACCCAAAAAAACAAATTGAACACACAAAGACTAAGACAAGAATGACGCAGTCAGAATCTCATAGGAAGTCCATCACGTTTATTCGATCCATCAAAGCCCAGTTCCAGATATACAAATTACTGTCTTCAGAGCAGGGTTGCCAGACGTCCCTATTTGGGCGGGACTGTCCCAAGATCATCAGCCTGATCCCGAGTCCCGCACTGCCGGTTTAAATCCCGGGCAACCTCTGCTTTGTTTGTTTTTTTTTTGACTGGCCCGTATACCGGCATATGGGCCAATCAAAAATCGCTAAACACGGAGCTTCTTGTGTTTAATGCGGAAGTTCCGCATTAAACACAAGAAGCTCTGTGTTTAGCGATTTTTGATTGGCCCATACCGATACGCCAATCAAAACATCGCAAAACAGAGCTACTTCTGTTTAATGCGGAACTGCGATTTTCCGCATTAAACAGAAGTAGCTCCGTGTTTAGCGATTTTTGATTGGCCCATATACCGGTATATGGACCAATCAAAACATCGCAAAACAGAGCTACTTCTGTTTAATGCGGAACTGCGATGTTCCGCATTAAACAGAAGTAGCTCCGTGTTTAGTGATTTTTGATTGGCCCGTATACCGGTATATGGGCCAATCAAAACATCGCAAAACAGAGCTACTTCTGTGTAATGCGGAACTGCGATGTTTCACCCGGGCCAATCAAATAAAAAATAAACACACAGAGCTACTTCTGTTTGACGTGGAAGACCTTTTTTTTTTTTTTTTTTTAGTCCTTACCTGTCCAGTCGGAAATCTGGCAACCCTGCTTCAGAGATATCTTCAGTACAGCTTAGGAGGAATGTCTGACTATTGTGAATACATGGTTATCTTTATTGTCTTCGTCTTTGTGTGTTCAATTCGTTTTTTTGGGCAGAATCCACATTTTCCGACCAAGGGTTGGCATGGGCACTTCTGAGAGTTCGTTCTACAGCTCAGTAGTGTGGGTTTGGTTCTGAGTTTGCAGTTTGGAAACAGTAATCTGAGTCTAATAAGCGCACTCTCGGGTGCACCACATTTCAAAAGCTCTGTTACACTGCAGTACCACCGCAGCACTGCTTCCAAAGGGGTATTACTAGTGGCATTTTTCAGGAGGCTTATACCCTATCCCCTGAAGGCTACTTCAAGGATCCTTATTGCCTACTAAGTGGGAATTTTAACCTAAAAACTCAAAGATTAGGCATTGTTGGTGCCCTTCCAGTCATTAGATACAAATCCTAGTCCTGTTTTCAGATTATTCAGCATTTTGTTTGTTACTGCTTTCTTCCTAAGTAAATGACACCGCACATTCCATCATAAAGTTTGTGTGCATCTTTCATTTGCTCGCTAATTTCTCTCCACGTTAGATGATTGCATTTCCACTTTATCAGGGCTTTAACAAAACTGACAGCCTAGAATGTAGTGTCTGCATAAAAATACAATGTAAAATGTCTAATGCTTTTTTACCAGTTTCACTGGATGTTAGGTATATTTCACAAGTGTTACATGCATAAATACAAATTAATTGATAAACAGGTATAGTTGACCATATCATTAGAAAAATATAATATGCCAGATTTCTGCATTAGACAGTTCTAATGCATGACTAAAGAGGTCGGGGGACACCAGCTATTAGCCTTGTATGTACCTCATCTTACATCCCTATCTGGTTACTCAACAGAGCTTTACACAGTCAGTGGATGAACTCCTAAAGCTTAAAGTAGAAGCATAAAAACATCCCAGTATTCTAACAAAGAATTACGGCAGGGAGCAGGCACAAAAAAGTACGGTAAGAGATCCCACTCACAATTTTCAGAAATCTTAAAAAAGAAAGAAAGTAAGATACTTTAGGCAGTAGCAACCTACCTACGAATATGAATGTCTCTTCCATATCTGCTACAAAATGTTGTGACCTTTTTGACAATAATCACTCATAAATCACTTTCTGGATCCTCCAGTTATTCAGTTACAACACCTGCATAACTAAAGCCAGGGACAGCTGAACTCTATAGGCACCTCAGTCACAGTACAGGATGAATGTGTGGACATGTTAGAAAACAAAGTAAAGGAATTCGAATTAAACAATCACAAACAAACGGACACCTCCAATGAATTAAGGAAGGGTAGATGAAATAATATAATAACACTGCTAAGAGGTGTTGAAAGACCAAAAAGTGCAGAGAAGGGTTAAAATGACCAGGGCAGTGACTCAGCAGTCATATGAAGACATGCTGCAGAGGTAGGGGTGACAGCTGTCATGTTATGGGTACATCAAATAGTATTGGAATGGGTGAATGGATCACATTTTGGCTATAAATAGTTGAAAGGCAACATATATGGCAAACAGAACTAGATTCAAAGCAAGTAAATGCTTATTACAATTATCACCAACAGACTTCATAACGTCTCTTACCTTCAAAACTCTGTAGGAAACCATTATTATTATTAATAAAATTATTGTTATTATTTACTAACTTGGTAATCGGGTAGATAGGCTGGTCTGAAGACTCTTTTCAGCCATCACCCAAAAGCACAGAAACGAAAGCAAACATGAATAATCGAAAAATATACAAGACATTAGAACAAATGCAAAATCTGTTTTTTAATGGGTCTTGGAACACGCACATGCTTGCTGTAGATCCATGTACATGTTGCTGAGCCTTATGTACAGAGAAATGTTGCAGAGATAGAGTTAATAGTAAAACCAAACCTGTTTACAATATTAAAGTACATACAAAAAGTTTATTTTGAGTTATAACATAGCAATAAGCAAGCTTGACAACATTTAGGAGTACAAGCAGGGAAAGTCTCCATAATGCTGGAGGTAGCATGCTGTTAGAATTCAAGTTTTCACAGTGACTGTCTTTCTGGAGGTAGTATGCTATTTGGTAGCAAATGGTAACTTTAACCATTTTACCTAAAACACTTGCACTCAAGTTTCCTTCTGCCAAGTGTTTGGAGAAGGTATTTCTGAGCTCAGTGAGGGAATGCAGGCACCTTAATTCAGGCAAGAGCCTGTTTCATAATGTCGAACCTAGTTGGAAGAGGCATGTTCTCCAGAAGCTATTTCATATGAGGTCTGCTTAATCTGACAGCTTTCTCTTGGTTACTTCTTAGAGCGTAAACTTGGTCTTGGATGGATAGTTTCCATCTCAAATGTATGTAATAGCCCCACTTTAGAATAGGTGACCGGAAGCCATTTTAGATGTTGTAGGAAATTGACCAATAACATAATCACTGGGGCTATCTCATCCCGCTCACCCAAGTTTCATCATGGGGAAAGTGAAACTTGAAACTTCCTTGAATATGATGAGGAAGAACAAGTAGAACTGAAATGTGTAGGCTAGACTCCATATGGTCTAAAATCAGATTATATGAAATACTAATCTCACACTTCTCTGACAAGATATAACTGACATTGGAAACCTTAACACCCCCATTAATGATAACATTCTGTATAAAATGGACCCGACTTCTTCATAAATTCAAAAATTTTGTATCCACTACTAAATCAGTCAGCCCTCTGCTAAGTACTCCCATATTGATCCAACATCATGACTACCTACCAAATGAAACATTTTTCCCTTTTACACTTTAAAAAAATGTCAGAAAGATAGTCAAAAGCCATATGAAAAAAATTGAGAAGAGATGTATCCCTAACCCAGACCAACTACATTACACATTTCTAGATCTTTCTGCAGACAAAAATTACCAAACCTCTTACACCCATCCTTAACCTTTCACTTGTTACTGATATGCACACTTACACTCTACTGTTTACCCTCTCAAAGTTGGCATTTAACATGCAAACTTCACCATTATTACATATCTTCCAAAACATTTCACATCTCACACTGTACCGCTGTATTTTGTACTGAGACCATACAAAAAACCTTGTACAGACAGTCACCTTGAATTGGTAGTACTTCCCAAAGCACGTATGTAAAGCACTTCACACCTGAAACTGCATTATGCCACCTCCTGTAGCTTTTTTAACAAAGTACAGCAAACGTAACATAACTGCATCCTGACAAATATGCATTGGCTTAGGACTCTATCTTTGTTTCTTTTAACTACATTCATATTTCTTTTTGTAATGACTTTTGTTGTTTTTTTTAAAACTTCATCCTTTGTTTATTTAACATTCTAAACAATTGAAGTCTATATTCCTTGCATTTATATTATTTGTTATATTATTTTGCAATTGCATTGCTTGTCAACAGTACAATGAATTAACATATAACTCTGTAACCTTCAACACAGTCTTGTAACCTTATGTCTTTGTAATGACATATGGCCTGAGATGTGGCTAAAAAAAAGTCCTTGGACCAGACCACTAACCTGGTTAACAAATCAAAATAAGTAAATAATCAAACATTTTTAGCTGAACTTTGATGGTTCAAGCAAGTGACTTAGCTCATTTTACAGGTAGGTTTGTCCCAAACAAATAACTGCTGCCAAACTCATGGACTGAAACTAAATGCCAAACATGCAATATTATATCCTTTGTGAAGTCATCTATCCCCAGGTACTACCATATTGATAATACTCCCCTAAGAGTTGATCCAGTTGTTCAGGTTTTGGGAACTCATGCGGACAGTGACCTAACTTTTGAACAACACGTCCACTGTTGTAAGAAAGTCTTTCTATATTGCACAGCTTATATACAAAGAGATTGCTTTTAAATCCAAGGATGTCATTGCTCCCTTTTACTGAGTCCTCATTAGGCCAGTCACCAAATATAATACCCCCCTTTGGCATGCATCTGTCCAGGCACATGCAACAACTGGAATGTCCACAGAGATACCTTACTAAAAGGATACAAGGCCTAAACAACAAGTCTTATATGGACCGACTCAAAGTCCTGTTACTATACTCGGTCATACCTCTCAACCTCTTAACAAAAGAAATCTTGGCAAAGACTAAAATAATAGGGGGACAAAGGCTCAAAAATAGAGATATATTTTAAATATTTATCTTATACAAACTTAGAAAGCTGCTGGAATAACAGAATTTATGTTAGCATGCATTTTCTGAAGGATATGAGTTTGAACCTCAAATGTATGTCATTATTTAGCTACTTCAATCCTCAGGGATTTGCCAGAAAACCACAAATTTTATGAGAAGCAGACAAAAAAGTATGTGGTAATAATCTGGATATTTTAGAGGTATATACTCATTATCCTACCGACTGCTAGAAGATGACCTGTGTCTGGTATACAAGGCATCCCCTGACCCATTACTGATGGACTTACTGTCATCAGCAAGTCAAATGGCATAAGAAATACTCAGTCTATGGATCTAAACCTTTTCTACAACATCAACAGAGCAGTTCTGAGGGACAGGTACATCTCGCAGAGGATACCACTGCTCTGGAACAGACTTTCCATCCACATAAAACAAAGTTCATCCCTGCCCATATTCAAGCGCAACTTGGGTCTATGAATGGGAAACAGAAAATTTACCCCAGGACTTCCCCTGTACTGCTAATGGATAGAGACAGCTCCTAAATGTTTTTTCCCATGCATGAGTCTCCTCAAATTATCTATGATATGATCCCAGCTATTCTTATTAGGGCAAATATATATACAAGTACCGACCATGGGATGGCCAAGGCCAATCTCTAACCAAATGGGACAGGTTAATTGAGCACAAAAAGGGAAACTGGCCAGGATTAAAATGTCCTGCAAGGGCAGCTAGCCTAGTACTTACCTATCAATCTAAATAAACACCAGCCAGACTTGGCAACTAAAATTACTTAAGGTTCAAAGAAAATAGGTAAAATAGTCATCCAAGCCATTTGCACACCTCACTTATTTATTTATACATATTTTGCTAATCCAGTTAGTCCTAGAGGCAGAGCAGAAAGGACCCATATGTGAACCATATAGCATTAGAAAGTTATTTATAGCACAATATATGTCCTAAGTATAAGACTACACAAATAACTGTGGCAACTGCAATTGCCTGTTCTTCACAAAAACGTACATTCAGCAACAATGTGAAACCTTAGTGGTAGAATTTTAGAAGTGTATACAAAATATATACGTTTAGTTCAAAACATAGAACTTCTGTGTTACTTAGAATTGTAACTAGAATTTTCAAAGTACATACAAAGAATGTTTCATTTCAAAATACAAACTTTTAGTCTTTAGTTGAATTACAGACTAAGTATTAGATTGAATTATATCCCCAGTTTACATTTTGGCTGTGATCTGAAGAAAACGGTCAAGAAACAATAACTCAAGCAGAACTGGGAAAATTTTACTCATTGGATACTAAAACACAACAAAATAAAGTCTATACATGGTTCTGAAGATTCTGTAAGGGGGGGGGGTCACCTGGCAACAAGTGTATCAGTCACTGTTACTGTATAGCAAACATTAAACATAGCCATCAAAGAGATGAAAGGCAGAACTCTGGACAATAACCATCCAAATACAGACTAAAATATGGAAGGTGGAATGCTAGTCGATGAGCATTAGAATGCTTTATACTGCGGTCATCTATTGCATGTGCTCCACAAGTAATATTGGCCTTGTTACATGTTCTGATCAGCACAGACAGTAACAGATAGCACAGGCTATTGCTATGCAATAAAAAGTGTTTGGGGGTAAAGCACATACAGTACTGTCTGTAAGCTGCAGTTTTCAGTGCTTTCATAAATTCCAACTAATGACAGAGTGACATAAAATATACAAATAAAATAACACGCACAGACATGTATCTGTATGTACAAATATATAAACACAGAAATATATTGTTTGTGTCTTTCGGCTTTTCCCGGTTAGGGGTCGCCACAGCGGAACTCCGGTCTGCTAATGATTGGCAGTAGATTTTTACGTACTGGCTTGCCGGGCCTATAACACAAAAAGAAACAAACGTATGTATGGCTATACACAAAGATAGCACAATAGAAAATGGAAGCACGCACACATATAAAGACACACTCATACACATGCAGAATCATATGAACATCCAGAGACACAGATGCGTACAGTTCCTATACAAGCACATGCAAAAAGATTAAAAATATTCTGCATATGCTTAACAGCATAAATGCGATGTAGATTTAAGAATGACTTGGGGCAGTAAACATATAGCAAATCTAAAGGATCTGAGCATTTTTTAGTATTATTTAACATTGTAGATAACTGCTGCATTTACAGTGTAGAAGAGTTTAAGCAATAGTTCTAATTAATAACAAACTGATCACCTGGAACCCATCAGTAAGAGTATTATGGAGTGTTTCACAAAATGAACCAAAAACAGGAAAAAAATGCCTGATTCAAC